>NC_134236.1:139851024-140154054 GCF_965152275.1 Natator depressus
AGAAGCATTTTGGGATGTATAAGTGGGGCATAGCCAGCAGATCGAGGGATGTGATCGTTCCCCTCTATTCGACACTGGTGAGGCCTCATCTGGAGTACTGTGTCCAGTTTTGGGCCCTACACTACAAGAAGGATGTGGATAAATTGGAGAGAGTCCAGCGAAGGGCAACAAAAATGATTAGGGGTCTAGAGCACATGACTTATGAGGAGAGGCTGAGGGAGCTGGGATTGTTTAGTCTGCAGAAGAGAAGAATGAGGGGGGATTTGATAGCTGCTTTCAACTACCTGAAAGGGGGTTCCAAAGAGGATGGCTCTAGACTGTTCTCAATGGTAGCAGATGACAGAACGAGGAGTAATGGTCTCAAGTTGCAATGGGGGAGGTTTAGATTGGATATTAGGAAAAACTTTTTCACTAAGAGGGTGGTGAAACACTGGAATGCGTTACCTAGGGAGGTGGTAGAATCTCCTTCCTTAGAGGTTTTTAAGGTCAGGCTTGACAAAGCCCTGGCTGGGATGATTTAACTGGGAATTGGTCCTGCTTCGAGCAGGGGGTTGGACTAGATGACCTTCTGGGGTCCCTTCCAACCCTGATATTCTATGATTCTATGATTCTATGAAGCAGCTCTGTAAATGCATTAGGAGCAAGAGAAAGACAAAGGAAAGTGTGGGGCCACTACTCTGAGGAGCAGAAGGCACGGGGGTGTCCCATGCTTGCAATTAAATGGAGCCTTGGTCCCAGAGCCCCACCCCAGCTACAGGACTCGTCCCCTTCCTGCCCCCATGCCTCCACACCTCCAAGATGTTTTGCAGCACCACAAGGTTGGGCTTCTCCTCCTCGCACACCAAGGCCTTCAGCAGCTCATCCATGGTGTTCAGAGTCTGTGTGCAGAACAGAGGAGAAACCACAGCAAGTGGCGTTACCCAGCCAGGCCACGAACCAATGCCCTGGTGTGTGACATGCCCCAGGCCATGGCAGCCCCTGCTATTCCAGCTCACCCTCTCACTTGTACCCGCAGGGGACCTACTGCAAACTCTCCTGGCAACAGGACCCCACCCGCTTTTGCTGTCCCCAGGGAGGCCACTGCACACAGTCTAATGCATTAGAAGAGTCAGGAAGGACTCCGCATTTGAGGGGGAGGGGAGATTTCCAGCCAAGCTTCACTTCCCCTGGCCTGTGTGCGTCTGAAGCAGCTGATCTCAGGGCTGTGCCCCCAGCCATGCACTGGGGTGAATGTGCTTGTGAAGGGAGTGTCTGTTCCCCACTAATTGCCGGTGCCTGTGAAGGATAAATGCCTACTACTGCTACCCTATGAGGGAGTTACTCCTTTATCTGCGGCGGTGGGGCTTGTGCTTTGGTACTGGAGGTCCTGAGCTGAAGCGCTGCCAAGGAGCTGTGATCATTACACTCTTATGCCAGCGCCAGGTAACCCAGGGGGCAGGGACACGAGCGAC
This sequence comes from Natator depressus, assembly GCF_965152275.1. Classification (NCBI taxonomy): domain Eukaryota; kingdom Metazoa; phylum Chordata; order Testudines; family Cheloniidae; genus Natator; species Natator depressus. Next base: position 139,852,476 of record NC_134236.1, read on the forward strand.
TTGCAGGATTCTCCCTCGGTTTGGGGCAGCTCCTCATGGCTAGTTTGGGGCTTACGTTGTTGTATAGAGCAGCCTCCACGCCCTGGTTGGTCTCTGCTGGAGGCAGGGAGAAGACGCTGGAGAAGCAGACGGTGAGCAGGCTGGATAGCTCCATTCCCCGCAGCAGTGGCTCCACTTTGCTAAGAGAAGAGACACGCGTGGATTGGAGGGCTGAGGCGAGACTGATGCACTGATGTTGGCCTCAGGCTCCCAGGACATGCTGGGCAGGCTTCTGGGAAGCTGAGAGCAGGGTGCCAGCGGCACTGAGAGAGCCCCCCATGGCGCAGGCTGTGCCACGTGCCAGGGCTCAGCCTGTCCCGCCTCTGAGCCACAGGGAGTCGCTGAGCTGCCGGTATGATGCAGCTGGCACAGCTGGCGGCGACTCCGGTGGCTCCCTCCAGCAGTGCCCAACTGCTCCTCTCCCCCCGGAGCCATCGCCTGCGGGTCCCAGAGGGGACCGGTCCAACCCCCTCGCTCCCTCCCCCACATCTTCACACGGCCACTTGGAGAGGTCGCCAGGCACCGAAGGATCCTCCACCACCAACCCACGGGTGCCAGCTCACATGCACCAGCACCATGGCCTGGTGCCACGTGCCCGCGGGAATCAGAAGACGGGGGAGGAGCAGAGGGGGCAATGCCCTGGAGAACTGGCCATGCCAAGAGGCTGGCGTGTCTGGCTGCACACAGCACTAGCTGGGGCTGCGCGGGCAGGCCAGGTACCTCAGCTCCATGATGGCGAGCATCGCTTGCTGACGCACCCCGCTGGTCAGGGAGTCGACGGACTCAAGATCAATCAGCTCCTGGGGAGACAATGTGGGGAAGTGCCAGCTGAGCTCCGAGCTCCCGTAAGGTTCCGACTGGGGAGCAAAGCGCTGGGCCTGCAACACGTGGCCTCGGCAGACAGGTCGTCCTACTGTTGGCTTGACGGTGTGCAGGGCTCCAGCTGGGGAGCGCAGTGCAGGGCCTGTGGTCAGTGCCCCAGCGTCACGCGCCAGTGCACTGCAAAGACTCCATCAGCATTAGCACCCAGGGACTCCACCTGAGATCAGGCTCCTTGTGCCAGGTGCTGCACACACACAGTGAGAGCCAGTCCCTGCCCCAGAGAACTCACGAGCTAACTGGACGAGACAAGGCATGGGAGGGAAACTGAGGCACAGAGGGGGAAGTGATTTGCCCAAAGGTCTCACTGAGGAACTGAGCCCCAGACCACTGGACCTCCCACCAGCACATGCTGTCCCACGTTCAGGGAAGGGAGGTAAGCTCCGGAAAGCTTTCTGCAGCGCCGCAGATCAAAGACTTTCCAAATCTACGGAGTAGATTTGTTGCTAGTTCCTAGTGGGCACTGACTGAGCAGTGCTGGGGCTCTGTGCAGGGAGACTGGTGTATACAGAGCGACCTGGTGACTTGGGAAGCTGGGTGCAAGGGAACAATCTACGTTTCAATACAGTGACATGTTCAGGAACAAAGAACGCAGGCCACGCTCACAACACGATCCAGCGATTGGCAGTTGAAGGTAGACAAATCTGCAGAGCTCTCCAGGCTCTTTCTGCAGCTGGGCGTGGCCCTGCTTGTATGTATGGCTGGAAGAGGCTTGTGAGCCGAGCCCAACAAGACAAGGTAACGGGGGCCCAGGCTGGCAGAACAGGCGGGCTCAGTGATAAGCCAGTACATCAGGTGGCACCTCAAAGGGGGGCAACCCATCACGCTGGGGACTGGCCAAATCCAGTGGGCACAAGTGGGCAAGGGGCATGGTGGGTGCCTTTTGTAACTCAAGAGAGGATGTTTTTAAGATGCTCTAGTTTCAACAGGAATTATTTGGGGGCAGGTCTCTGGCCTGTGTTATACAGGAGGTCACAGTGGTCCCGTCTGGCCTTAGAATCCATGCCTCATGCGGAGAAGGACGGATGGTGCCTGTGGACAGGGCAGTAGCTGAGAGATCAGAGGAGGGCTCTTGGTACCTGTTCATTGCCCTTGAGAAAGGCGTTGATGTACTCTAGGGTCTCTTTCTCCTGCGAGTCTGGCCCCATAAAGCAGGAGGCATTCCCAGGTGATGGTGAATCTGATCAAAGACAGAGCAGTGGTAATACCTGGGGCTGCCAAGCTGCAGGCTGGATGACAGAGATCTTAGCAGAAACCCTTGCCCCCCGCTCCCACCCCAGCAGGGTAGCAGCCCTAATGCACAACAGAGTCTGGCACAGCCATCCCTGGTTTCCCCAACTCTTTGCTGCTCAGCCCAGCAAAGATCCAGTCAGAGCCCTGGTTCCCAGCGGCCACCCCACTTCCCTGCCGCACCCAGCATGCAGGCTGAGCCTGGGGATTTGGGGAGCGCCACACCTGGAAGGAGGCATGATGTCAGGCTATGAGTGGTGTCCCCGCTCTCCGGGCCATTGCTGGAGGGGGCAGAGGGACTGGCAGTGAATCGGTCTGCTCCCCGCTGCGGGAGAGGGAGGAGCTACCCAGTCTGCGCGGGATATGGGGACCCAGGGCCTGCCCGTTCTGCTTCCTCTGACTGCCTCTCCTGCCATCGACAGCCACGGGGTGTAACCTGGGCAAGCCCTGGGCTCCCATCATCGACCCCCCCCACCCAAATGCCCTGCGCTGTGCCATGTGTCACTCCCCTGCAAAGGAGCCAGCAGATGGGGCTGCAACATCAGGGGTCATCTCATGCTTTGGCCGGCGCCCTGCAATCCTAGGCTTAACAACCCACAGTGCACAGAGCATCCCCTTCGACCGGTGGAAACATCTTCTGACCCCGCAGTGTGACGGATCGGGGTGGGCAATTCAGTCAGTCTCCACCTGATGCTTCTGCTGCCGCCCCTAATGCCCCGATCAGATGCAGGGGCTGCAGCTGCTGCCAGCAAGAGGGGCCATTCCCCCCTGCCTGGGTTCTCCTGTCTCTCCATCTCATGGCAGCCCAGAGTTGTACAAAGGTGATGGAGTCTTCTCCCGCCACTGACACCCTGGTCTTGCAACCCCAACCCCCAGAGGGGCCAAGTCCCACCGCAATGCAGGGCCATGGCCCCTGCCGTTTTTGCAGCCCCCTCCGCCCACCCAGGAGGCACCCACTCACCAGCATGGAAGGGCTGAGGCACACACAGCTCCTGCTGCTGCTGTGGCCTCTTCCGCGGACTCTTCCTTCGAGGAGGTCTCGTCTCCTCCCAGGCACGGATGGGTTTCAAGGGGACCTTGCGGACTTCCTCAGCCATCCTGCAAGAAGCCAGGACAAGGCATTGCTTGTGAGGGGTGAGAGGCGACTGCCCCGTTCAGCATCAGGGCCAGTCCACGTACTGCCTACAGCTGCCAGCTGAGATCAGGGCCCTGGTGCCCCAGGTGCTGCAGACAATCCCTGGGCCGTAGGGCTCAGACTCTAACTAGCCAAGGCAGCCAGCAGGGAAACAAGCCAATGGATGTGCTCAAAATCACCCAGTCAGTCAGCAGTACAGGCAGGATTAGAACCCAGGTCTCCGGACTCCCAGGCCCATCCGCAGGCCAAACGGCCTCCCCCGGCTCACTCCCGCCTCTCCTTCTGCTGGTTCACAAACTGCCCAGCAGACAGGCGGCATCCAAGCACTCAGGATTCTTCCTGCCCAGGGAAATTACCCTGATCCCTTCCCCCAGGAATCTTGGGGCCGTGGCAGGTGCCAGGTGGGGGAGGCAAGTGGTGTGAGGGAGCGGGGGGCAGGCTGGTGAGCAGCAGGAGTTGCTCTGACACCACCGTGAAGGGGAAGGAGCAGAAGGCGGGAGAGCGGCAGGCAGGCAGGCTGTGCCGGGGCAGAGCTTTGTGGCGATTTCGCATCTCGTCTCTCCAAGGCCTGTGTGGGAGCAACCACTGCAGAGAATCCCAGGCCTGATTCCCCCCACGCTGGGTCTCCTGAATGGCCCCTGCCCTGGGGGGCTCCATTCCTCACCCACTGTCTCCTGCTCACTCTCCAGCAGCTGCACGGCGGCATCCTAAGGCACCTCTAGTCCTCTCCAGAGCTCAGGGGGACTGTCCTGGCATCGGACTGTCCTGGTGAATGGAACAATGGCTCCGGGCAGCCGGAGAAAGCCTGTTCCCCTGGCAACCTCAGTGCCATTCCCTCTGGAAGTGATGGTGTCAGCAAAGGTGCTGGAGGTGGTCAGGCCTCGTGGTTGGAGCTGGACTCAGGAGGCCAGGGCGTGGGTGGAGCAAGGCTGGAGCGAGAGCAGGGCTGGAGTAGGACGAGGGGCAGGGCCACCAGCTACCTCCCGGTCTGGGCACTTACCTGGCCCCACCATGCCAGTGGCTGAGCACACACGAGTTGTGGTATTTAAGCTCTCAACCCCCCCGCAGAGCAAGGACCTGCTCTCCCTCGTTAGCTGAGGCCCGGGGCGGCGGGGACTCACCTGATCTCACACAGAAGACTTACAGAGGAGCGGGGAACTGAACACAGCTCTCCTGGGTCCCAGCCCAATGCCTCATCTAACACCCTGTGCCGCCTTCCCGTGCCGTGCCACCAGCCCTGCCAAACCCTCCTCCTTGTCTCCGTCCCCTCCGGGCTCGACTGGTGCGATCCCTTCTGTCGAGCCGCCCCAGACTCCCTCCTGTGCGCATGCCGCTGCCCGCTTCCTGACTGGCACCAGGCTAGACGGCCGGCACCGGGGCACTTGGCAGACGTGCGCCGCCCAGCCAGGAGCTCGGGAAGGCTCGGTGTGGTTGGCGATGCAATGGAAAAGCAGAGGTGGGCAATGGAAGATTCTCCTACCTGGAGTCAGGAGTGGGCAGAAGCCTGCGTGTAAATGGGCCACCCACTTTCTGCTGCCGGTGGCGGAGCTGGAACTGCTGGCTCAGCGTTCCCCAGCGGCACGTGCCAGCTCTCGCTCTGCCAGAGCCAAGCCTGGCAGTGAGGGGATGGGGCTGTGCCAGCCAGCAGGGGCGTGTCACAATGGGCAGGCGAGTCACAGACCAGCCAATGTGTGACTCCCCAGCCATGGGATGCCCCAGCCCAGACTTGCTCTGGCCTCGCCGGGGCGTTAGAGCCTGTCCTTCCCCAACGGGGTCATGGGAGGGACCTTCCGCTGTTATACCAATAAAATAAAAACCAGCAGGATCTCATGAAAGGGTAAAAAGGCAAAATACCACATTTATTGTGAATACAGAAAGAATCATAGTAAGCAGTTAGTTATAGGTATAACATTCCATTCAATCTCATATTTATTCACACATTCATTCATACAAACACACACACCCAGGTTCTGCAAGGTTGTTATCATAGTTACCAGCCTTAGAGTTGCTCATGCCAAGCCACTGGCCAGGTGGCCTGACATGAGGAGGGAGCAGGTTCTTGTCAGATGCTCATCTGATGCTCCTGGAAGTTGGTTGGCAGAATCAGACCGCAAAGTTCTCACTTTTTCTAACACTTTTCCTTTTTAACATTTTCACAGAATTTAACTGCTTAATTCCCTCCAGCCTCTGCAGAGTTAACTTTTTTTTACTCTCTTTTCTCTTTGTATTTATGCCTGGGGGTGCCGTACATAGGACCTTCTCCCCCTTTACCTGTCTCCCTCCAGCCTCTGCAGAGTTAACTTTTTCACTCTTTTTGTATTCCTGGAGTGCCTCTTTCACTATTTTCAGCTGGCTTTGGGTATTTGTAGCCAGCACCTTCCAATTGTCTGCTCCCTTTTCCGTTTGTGCCTTTTCCTCTTTACATGAAGACAAGCGGAGGGAAGAATCCTTACATGCCTCCCACAACAACCAAATTGCTGCTGCATCTCTTTTGGCAGCACTAGAAGGTTTGTATATGAGGATATACTGAGCCAATCTATCCTCTAGGTCCGAAATAGTGCAGACATCGGCTAGGGCTTGTTTAGTCCAAGGACTGTGCCCAAATTTTTGAAGGATTTGTTTAAAAGGTGTAATTTCTTTAACAAAGGTGAGGTTGGAGTTCCTTCTGACTCCATTCCTCCCTCTGGACTGGCTTACCCTGTTTTCTTTTAAACATCTTAACATGGATAGTTCAATCTCTTTGTCACTGCTGGTATTACTTAGCAAGTGACACAAGTGATGGTGTCAGCAAAGGTGCTGGAGGTGGTCAGGCCTCGTGGTTGGAGCTGGACTCTGGAGGGCGGGGCGTGGGTGGAGCGAGGTTGGAGCAAGAGCAGGGCTTCAGCAGGACGAGGAGCAGGGCTGGAGCAGCCTAAGACTGTTGCCAATGTCAGGCAGGAGCGAGTTCCTGGCCCTGGAGTCCTGTTGAGCAGACTGAGCTGCTGCTGTGAGACTGAAATACTTGCTCCGGAAGTCACGGGCCTGTTCCTGGCTTGTGGATTGGTGGGAACCCAGCACAGGAGGGACTCAGGGCCTGACACATGGCTCCAGGGGGCCCTTGGCTCCAGCCCCGCTGGGCACTGACAGGCTAGGTGCAGGAGGCCAGGCGCAGCACCAGGGAGGACATTGGGGAGGCAGGAGCGCTGAGGTGGGGCTGAGGGGGCAGGTGCTGAGGAGCTGCGGCCGGCTGGCCAGCAGGGAGGAGGAGCAGCACCCAGCTGTGGAGGGCCCAGCTGCAGCTCCACACCGGGCGCTGCCAGAGCCTGGCAGGCGGCTGGCTGAAGTGGCACTTTGTGATCTGGCGCAGGCGGGAGCTGGCTCCCCACATCTGAACTCTCTGCAGAGCCGGCGGATTCGCATCTAAACCCGGATCTGGCTCCCAATTCACAGCTGGCCCCTCCCCCCGATCTGGAGTGGCTGAGACTCCAGCGCTCTGTGGAAGAGGCCAACAAATGCCAGCTCCTGGGGTGGGCTTCCCCCAGAGACAATCCCGTGCTGGGAAGGGAGGTTCCAAGAGCCGGCAGCTTGACCACTCACACTCCCAGCTTCCTGGGAATGAGCCAGGAGCAGAGTCCCAGTCCCCGTCCCCTGGCATTAACCCAGGGACTCCGCACTGGGGATGTGCACCTGGGAGCACGCATCCTCCTGAGAACACACAGGCCAGGGTGCAGGGCAAGGGCTCCCAGAGAGAAACAGGAGGAGGGCAATGCTGGGAACCCCCAGGCCGTCTTCAGCTCAAGCATGAGGACACTCCAGCATCCTGGAGAGCATGAATCTAGCTTCAGCTCAGCCTTTATGTCCCCCCGTTCTCTGTGCTAGATGGGTTGGTCTCCCGGAGGGAGGAAAGTGCCCATCAGGAGTTCCTGGCTTATCCAACGTCAGTTTCCCGCTCTTGTGAAAAAAACGGTGACTTCCCTTACACAGGAGCTGGTGTTCTTCAGGCTGGGCTGGGCCTGTACACGTTCCCCTGTAGGGGTGTGTGCACCCAGGGCCCGTGAGTCGCAGACGTTTGCCAACGAACATTTGCCAACAGACGTTTGCCCCCTGCTCTCCCCATGGGCTCAGGGACCGCCATCAAAAGGGCACGTCTGCCACCTCCCTCTCAAGTCCTTCGCACCTGCATACTGCCAGGGGAACCTCCCCATTTCTACTGAGGCCTCAGGGACAGGGTTTACGATGAACCAGCTGGAGTTGATCCCCCCTCCCCCCTCCCCGCGTGTTGCACCCCTACGACTAGCTGGGGATCCAAACTGACGCTCCCCGGTTTGAGCCCCTGCCTAGCCAGGCCCTGTTCCCTCCCCCCAGGCAGTCGGTGGCCCTGAACTCCTGCAGGCAGCCATGACACACAGGTGCTTGGGGGCTTGAGAGATGGGCTATCACCAGCTGAATGACCCCTGCCTGTACGGTGGGGACTGAGGTGCCCCCCAAGTCCTCTGCTATGCTGAGTCTGGGAGATGGGCAGGTTCAGCCTCATTAGAAGGGATCGGCCAGACAGAAAGGCAGAATCGGGTCCCCGCACAGAGCCCCTCTACTCCCTGCCTGTGTCCTAACCACCAGGACAGTGGCCAATCCCACCTTCAGGTCAGGTTCCAGCGTCGGGCCCTGTCCATACCCACAGCGTGTGGCACCCAGCATGCGCTGATAGACTCCGGTACATGCAGTAAGTTCACAGACACTAGAAACTGCCTAACACCAGGCTGGGGGCTGGGGATGTGTAGGGTACAGAGCACAGCACCCCCTAAGGCCGGGCAGGAGGGCTGGGAAATGCATATGATACAAAGCACAGCGCCCTCTAATACCTGGCAGGGGGGCTGAGAGATGGGGGGTGTAGGGTACAGAGCATAGCGCTCCCTAATGCCGGCCAGGGGGCCTGGAAGCTGGGGGAATATGTCGGATCCGGAGCATAGCATCCCCTAACACCAGGCTGGGGGGCAGGGAGAGGGGGGATATGTGGGGTACAGAGCACAGCGCTCCCTCACACCAGGACACGAGGTCTCATCCGTCTCAGGGCGGAAATGATCACACCCTTCGAATGGGGGATCTGCCACGGGCACTGGCAGGAGCGCGCTGCTTTACATTCAGGTTCTTTGGCTGATGGGCGAACCTCACCCCACCCTGCGTTTCGAACAGCTGTCGATGGAAACCCAGACAGCAGAGATGGAGTAGGACTAACCGGGGTCACTGAGTCTCGCCCTCACCCCGTGTCTACACTGTACAAGGGTGGGAAATAGCAGGTGCCTTTTCTTGCCCTGATACGATTTTGGAGATGCCGACGCTTGCGACAGCTTTCTCCCTGTGTGGGTTGTGGGATCCAGGGGAGCCGTCTGTGTGCTCTGTACAGGACAAGGCGTGTAGATCGTTTATACCTCAATGTATCACTGTAAATACAGTTATTTAATATATCAAATAAAAGCAGAACAATACATCAAAAAGCATCAAAATGAAAGAGAGGATTACTATGTACAGGGGGGATTGCTATGTACAGGGGGGGTTGCACGTGACTAGTTAACTGCTCGAGAGCTTTCATCACCGTGTACTTTCTGACAGGTTTCTGCGCCCTGTGTAGGGTTTACGTCCCGCCCTCCGTCCCCATTTCCGGTCGTGTACGGTTTTGGCTCCGTTGGCCCTTTTGAACATTTCTTTTGTATTGTTTTCTGTGTTTGGCTGGGGGAAGGTTGCGTTCTTGTGTTTTGACATATTTAGAGAAACAGTATGAACAAGTAGAAAGAAAGGCTGTAAGGGGTTCGCGGCTCCCTCCCCGTCCATCAGGGTGGGAGACCATGCCCCTCGCTACGATACTTCCGGGGTACCTTGGTTCAGGGGAAAATTAGCCCGGTGTTAATGGTTCAGGCCTGCAGTCAGGCCGAGCAATGGTAGAGAGTCTGTTTGCCTAGGGCCCTCATTCAGGGCAGGGCTGCAGTCAAGTAGGGGCTCTGGCCTACAGTCAGGCAGGCAGAGCAGCAGAAGGTCCATTTGCCTGGCCCTTGATCAGGGCGGGGCAGCAATCAAGCAGGGGGGCTCTGGCCTACAGTCCGGCAGAGCCGTCGCCGTCTAGGGGAGATTAGCTCTCTGGTGGAAGAGTCAGAACAACCATCTGGCGTCCTGATTCAGGCGCGTGCCAGACCAATCAGGCCTCCTGACAACCAGGTGGGGAGCCTGCCACTCCTGACGGTGGCGTGGCGGTGGTAGGGGAACGCAGGCCTTCCCGCTCCACTGAGTCCCCTCCCAGGGCCCTAAACAACAGCGGAGTGGTCCAGCACTGGGTCAGCGGGGAAAATCTGATCACAACACGCTGGCCGGCTTGTAGTCACTAACACAGCTGAACCCAATTCGGCTGCCCTGGGCTCCTTCCTACACACCCATTCCGTGTGTACATGAGTTCCAGGGTTGTTGTTCGCTTCGCTGGGGTAGACGGCTAGTGGCAGCCCCACCAGCTCCTTGGAGTCCCCGGCGTTTGGCAGCTCCGGCAGCCCCTCTGGCTCTCTGTCAGGATAGCGCTCTCCATTAGGGGAGCAGGGAAGAGACGTCCTGCTCCTCCAGCAGCTCTCTCCCAACTCAGCTGGAGGGGCGGCCTTTTATAGTTCCGCTTCCTGTCCCACCCCTCTGCTTCCGGCAGGGTGGCATGCGGTGGGAGACAAGCCTGCTTTCTGCAACCCTCCTGTCCCCAACAACCCACTACAGCAAGTCCCCAAATCAAATCCACTTACCAGGGGCCTCCTCTCCTCTTTGCGCTTCGCCAACATCCGGGGTAGAAAAGAGCTCCTGGCCGCATGTCATCTTCTGCCTCTCGGTCCCCCTCCACATCCTCGTCCAAAATTTCCTCCTCCTGGCTCGGTCCACTCTCAACTGACACGCGAGCCACCCAAGTATCCACAGTGGTGTTAGCAATGGAGGTGGGATCGCCGCGGAGTATCATGTCCAGCTCTTTGGAGAACCGGCAGCTCATAGGCGCAGCACCGGAGTGGCGTTTGCCTCCCGCGTCCTGTGGTCGGCATTCCGCAGCTCGTTCACTTTGATCCTAAACTGCCGTGTGTCCCGGTCATCGCCCCTTTCTGTCATGCATCGTGAAATCTGTCCGTAGGCGTAATGATGCTGGTTCTGGCGGGACCCAACTGAGAGTGCCAGTTCAGGACAAACTGCTTCAAGCAGGGCAGTTACAGCCGAAGGCTGGGGGGTTTCCACCTCTGAGGCAAACCAAACCAGCCAAACAGAGCAGACTTTGGTCTCACCCCACTGGCTCACCACAAGTCACACAAGCAATTCCCTCAGACACTCCAATTTCCCAGTATCACCAACAGTACCACTTCTTATGGGGACAAATGGTTATGAAAACCAAGACCCCAGGAAAAGAAAAAAGGTTCTCTCGATCCCAAAGGACCAAGCCCCAGACCCAGGTCAATATACACATCAGATCTTGTCCCAAATCACGCTGTTGCCAATCCTTTAGACTCTAAAATCTAAAGGTTTGTTCATAAAAGGAAAAAGCTATAGATGAGAGGTAGAATTGGTGAAATGGAATCAATGACATACAGTCATGGCCAAGTTCTTGGTTCAGGCGTGCGGCAGCGACAGAATAAACTGCAGGTTCAAATCAAGTCTCTGGAGAACATCCACAGCTGGGATGCGTCTTTCAGTTCTTGGTTGAAAGCTTCAGTGTAGCAAAGTCCCTCCAGAGGGATGAAGCAGGACTGAAGACAAGATGGAGGAGCTGCAGCAGCTTTTAATATTCTCTTGCCATGTGGTCTTTCTTTCTTTGTCCCAAAGACAAGCTGTCCATCACGTGGCCTGGAAAAACCTCCGAGTTCTGGCTATAGGCAGGTCCCTGCACACCTTGCTGAGTCCCAAGGCATGTCTGCCTTCTCTCAATGGGTCAGTTGTGTAGCTGATGGTCCTTAATCGGCCATCAAGCAGGCTAGGCATTGCATCCAGTGAAGTGAGCTGTAGCTCACGAAAGCTTATGCTCAGATAAATTTGTTCGTCTCTAATGTGCCACAAGTCCTCCTTTTCAACTTGTCTGGGGTGTCACCCAGAAGCATAGTACAAGTTTGAACCACAGACAGTGTAGAGCCAATACTTATAACTTAAAATACAAAAATGACACAAGCATATAGATAGCACAGTCAGAACCAGCAAACCGTAACCTTGCCTTAGACACCTTGTTTGACCCCCCTTTATACAAGATTTGGTGCCACTACAGGACCTTGGTTGCAACAATGATCTATATGGTCCCAGTTCAAGTCAATAACGTCACAGTAGCTATAATAATTGCTACGTCCGGAGTGCAGCTGGGACTGCACAGCCTCCTCTCCCCAAATGCTGATGAGGTCCAGCAGCTCGGCATAGCTCCAAGCAGGGGGATCGCCTGGTGCGTGGAGCAGGCCTGGCCACCTGGAAAGATGCGCTGCACGCATCACCGAGCAAACAGGAAGGGGACTTTCAAAATTCCAAAGGAGTTTACGGAGTGGGGATGATGGATGGTCACCTGAGGGCCGGGCAGTAGAGTTCAAACCGATGACCAGAGAGGCGAGAGCAGGCATTGTGGGACACCTCCCGGAGGCCAATCGCAGTGCCCTAATCGACCTCGGTGTCTACACTGGCACCGCAGCCCTGTAGCCCCGGTGCAGAAAGTTTTTTAAACTGTGCAGTGCTTTTTTTAAAGCGCTGCAACAGCCCTGTTTCCGCGCCCTGAGTGGCGTGGCCGTGTGTACACCTCACCAGTTGCAGCGCAGAAAGCTGCTTTACCGCGCTGGAACTTGCCAGCGTAGACAGGACCTAAGGAAACAGTGCCATGACTTTAAACCTGCTGTTTACCGGAAAAAAACAAGGATGTGTTTTGGAGTGGAATAAAAATACACCTTTTAAAAATGCTGTAACAGTTTTAACACATGATGAAAGTTATATTAAGCTTATTAAACATTTTAGATTTTTGTTGCATTATCAGACTGCTTTTGTTCTTAAATGTTTGCAGCCCACGGGCTGAGACATAGATATATGCTTCTGTGTTTGTTTTGGGTCTAGAAGCTGTAGTAAATGTAATGCTTTATAAAAACAAAAAGGTTTTTTCATTTGGACTTTGTGTTTCTAAGAAGACAAAAAGCATTTTAGTTATAAGTTTGACAGGGGCATTTTTGAATTAGCCGGTTTGTTTTCAAAAGATGTCTAGCTACCATTAAGCAAAAGCCAGGGCCGTAAAGTTAATTAAAGGAAACAGGCATGTAGATTTCAAAGCCTCCTGGTTACAGAAATGGGAATGGCCACATCACCATTCACAAAATCTTTTTATTAACTGTTTAAATAAACTTACTATATAAAAGAATACAAAAAGAGACCCAAACCAAAACAGTTTTACCTTTAAATTGTAAAGAAAGCTTTAAAAATCAGGGTACAGTTAAAACCCTCATGTTTTTAAAGTATGGATTTAGACAAAAAAGAAGAAAAAGCAGCTGATGTGAAAAAGTTCTGACAGAGATAAGGGGCTTGTTCTGTTCCCAACATACACACACATACGTTCTTCTTCTTTTCTCATCTTTTTTTGAAATGTAAAACAGGACACACAAGTTTGCTTTAGGCCTGTTATAGAAAATCTGCATGGAGCAGGATTTAAAAATAGCTGCCTTCCCCTGTTTAGCTCGCATGTCCTGTGACCAAAGTTGTTTCACTGTAAAGATGGCCAAAACATGTATGAATTTAAAACAAACAAGAACCCACAGCAGATTATTTTTCAAAAGACACCCTTTGAACTTATTAAGAGTGTAAAATAAAGAAGCACCTCGGGGTTAAAACCACAGGCAGTTTACAAAAGTAATTTGTGAAAGTTAAATGAAGTTTTTATTGACTTAGGGATTTTTGTCTGAATTTTGTGCTGCATTATCAGACTGTCTTTGTTTCTAAATGTTTCTAAATGTTTGCAGTCTGTGTGCTGAGACCCAGGTACAAGCTCTTTTTTAACTGTTTAAATGGACTTAATATATCAAAGAATGCAAAAAGAGAAAGCTGTTTTTGTTTGGTTAGCTTGAAATTGTAAAGAAAGGTTTAAAAATCAGGGTACAGTTAAAAACCTCATGTTTTGAAAGTATGGATTTCTACAAAACACAAGAAAAAGCAGCTTATGTGAACCAGGTAGCTTTTTTTTTTAAACCAGAGATAAGGTATTTGTTGCCCCCCTTCGCCGCCCCCCGCACACACATTTTTCTTTTCTAATGATTTTTTAAATGTAAACCAAAGGCAAACAAACTTGGAAGGGTTTTAAAATGCTAAAAGAAAACATAAAAAGACATGATGAAAGGTTTTTTTTTTTTAAAGTGTTCATTTGCTTTTCAGAGTTTTGCCCAAGTCAATTGACCAGAGTACAAAAATCTAGCGTTAGTTTCTTTTTAAAGCATTTGCCTACGAGTACTTTTGTATGATTTCTTGAATATGTGACCAAGCAAGGCAGTGGCTCCTGCCCCTTATGAAAATTCCTAATGAATTTAAGAAACCTTTCCAGAGGTTTTTTAAACTCCTGATAGAATTGCATGCTAATTTTTATCCTGGCTACCAAATTTTGTAGGCTGTATTTTTTAAAAACCTACAAAAAGGCTCACACTCTTTATTAAACCCCTTACATCTTTAGCATGATGTCTATAGAACCCCAATGTCTTTAATCCCTTTTAAATTTTATGGGACTTTTCCCACTGGGGCTGACAGACGAACAACAAAAATGATTTTGGGGGTTTTTAGAGAGAGTTCCCTGTTTTAAAATTTCACAGTTTAATTAGATTCTGTAAACTCAGCTCCTTGAACTTTTTCATGGTCCAAGCCCACGAATTTCACAACTGTTAGGATAGAAGCATCCAGCATTCTGTGTGTACTTCTCCTCTGAATGCTGGTTTCTACTGGGAGAGGGCCGTACTACAGCACATTTTATAGCCTGTGGTCATAAGTTGTTATATCTACTGGTAGCAGATAGGCACAAGAAACAGCCCTCTGACCAGGTACATTTGTTTTCCAGCACACAGTGATGAGGCCGCTGGCCTGCCTGCCGGCGATTTTGGAAAACCTCCACCCCACCCCTTTCCTGACTTTTCCCCCGCCACTTAACACTTGCTAAACATACAGCGTTTAATCATATCAAATAAAGTTTTTAAGAGATTTGACCTATTTGAAGCAGGCCCTTCTGCTTTTCAAAATTTTTTGCAGCAAAGGCAGAGGATTAAAACTAAATGTAAACCTAAAGGGCTGCCAAGTTTTACTGAAGACTAATAAGCTCAACACCTGTTTACAGGAACGTTAATGGTAAAGACATAGCAATATTACCATTCACGGTCTATTTAATACCTTTTGAACCCTTGAAATGAACTCCCTTGTTCTGTAGGGAAATAAAGAGGCCCCCTTTTAACACTAACTGGTATAAACTGTTCAGAAGGTGTCTACGCTGCCCACGTTAAATCGCTGCCGCGACAAGGCTTTAAGGTGGCAGTGTCGCCGCGGCTCCAGCTCAGGAGGGTGTTTTTTCACACCCCTGAGCGGTGCAAGTTTCAGCGCTGTAAGTGGCAGTGTAGACAAGCCCTAATTAAACTGTGAAATTTTAAAACAGGGAACTCTCTCTAAAAACCCCTGAAATCATTTTTCTTGTTTGTCTGTCAGCCCCAGTGGGAAAAGTCCCATAAAATTTAAAAGGGCTTCAAGCCAATGGGGTTATCTATCTATCTATCTCTCTATCTCTCTATCTATCTAGTGGGAAAGGTGCTTGGGCCTGTTTTCTTAGAGAAGAATAAGGCAGTTAAAGGGGGTGGGTAGTGAGGGGAGGGGCGGGGAGGGGAGGGAGAGGGCTCTTGTTTAAAAATCTTGGGTTGATAGGATTGGTTCAGGAAAATGCATTCGATGATGCAGCTGTAGAACAGTTTCTGATTGGTCCGCC
Source organism: Natator depressus (assembly GCF_965152275.1). Classification (NCBI taxonomy): domain Eukaryota; kingdom Metazoa; phylum Chordata; order Testudines; family Cheloniidae; genus Natator; species Natator depressus. The sequence goes on from NC_134236.1 coordinate 139,867,697, forward strand.
CGAGAGGCGGAGATAACCATGCTGGGGGCTGTGAGCCTTGGGAGCTCCCTCTTTTCCCGGGGGCAGCCGCAAGGGTAAGTTCTCTTCCCCCTCCCCGTCCGCCCCCTGCAGCTTGCTATACTTTCCTTGCATAATGACAGGTTTCAGAGTAGCAGCCGTGTTAGTCTGTATTGGCAAAAAGAAAAGGAGGACTTGTGGCACCTTAGAGATTAACACATTTATTTGAGCATAAGCTTTCGTGAGCTACAGCTCACTTCATCCGATGCTCACGAAAGCTTATGCTCAGATAAATTTGTTAGTCTCTAAGGTGCCACAAGGACTCCTTTTCTTTATACTTTCCTTGTCTCACCAACCAAAAAGGATCTCTTCCTCTTTTCTATACTCTCCTTCTCTCACTAACCAAAAAAAGGATCTTTCTCTCTTTTGCACAGCTCTGTGTTCTGCTTACTAACAAAAAAGGATCTTTCTCTCTCTTTCTGTTTTCTGTACTTTACACAGCCCTGTGTCATTGACACAAGATCTCTAGCTCATTTTTCGGCCGTGTGATTTCTTTCACCCGACCTTCTCAACCTTCCTTTAGAGTTTCCTCTTTTCTTTAATGAGCCTTTGCTTTTTAAAATTTATTTCAATTTTTTTACTCTTATTATTTTTTAGTCCCAACAAAAATAACCTTTTACCACGTTCTTACTAATCTATCAAAAACACTCCTCTCTCTTGTTGCTTTCTATAGTTTCCCCTCTTCCTTCTATTTAAAATAACCTTTCTTTCCTTTTTTCTTCTAAGGCTAAGCAATTTTTCTTTTGTTAAAACTCCTGTCCTTTAAGGCCTCTGTCGCGAGCGGGCATGGTCTCCTGCCCTGACAGCCTGGGAGGGAGCCGCGAACGCCCCCTGGTGGGCAGAACCGGGACACCCACGGCAGCAGAGGGGCGGGGAGGAAGCGGCACTATAAAAGGCCGGCCCTCCAGCTCAGATGGGAGAGAGCTGCCAGATGAGCAGCACGTCTCTTCCCTGCTGCGGAAGGACAGAGCTAACGGAGAGCGCTATCCTGACAGAGACCCAGAGGGGCTGCCAGATGCCGGGGACGCCGAGGAGCTGCTGGGGCTGCCACTCACTGTCCTCCCCTAGAGCTCACTGTTGCCGGCAGGGAAAGGGCTGGGGGGGAGTACTCCTCTCTGGCCCCTGTCCCGGAGCAGCCTGCCTGCACCCCAAACTCATCCCCAGCCCTGCCCCACCCCAGAGCCCACACCCCCAGCCAGAGCTTTCACCTCCCACCGCACCCTCAACCCTCGCCCTGAGCCCCTCCAACACCCCAAACACCTTATCCCCAGTCCTAGGCAGAGCCCTCATCCCCCCATACCCCAACCCTCTGCCCCAGCCCTGAGCCCCCTCCAACACCACAAACCCCTCATCCCCCCACACCCCAACCTTCTGCCCCAGCCCTGAGCCCCCTCCAACACCACAAACCCCTCATCTCCAGCCCTAGACAGAGCCCTCATTCTCCCCATACCCCAACCCTCTCCCCAGCCCTGAGCCCCCTCCAACACCACAAACCCCTCATCTCCAGCCCTAGACAGAGCCCTCATCCTCCTGAACTCCAACCCTCTGCCCCAGCCCTGAGCCTCTCTAACCCCCCAACCCCCCCAGCCCCAAACAGAACCCTCACCCTCTACACCCCTACTCTTGCTCTGAGCCCCTCCCAAACCCCTCAGCCCTGCACCCCCTCCCTCTGCACCCCCTCCCATCCCCAAACTCCCTCCCAGAGCCTGCAGCCTCCACCCCAATACTCTGCCTAAGCCTAAGGCCTGCACCCCAGACGTCCTTCCCCACCCAAACTCCCTCCTGGAGCCTTGGGCAGGTGGGGGGCAAAGTAGGGGCGGGTTCTGGGCAGCAGCAAAATTTCTACAAACCTGCCACCCCTGAACCCATGTACACACGGAATGGGCGTGTAGCAAGGAGCCCAGAGCAGCCGAATTGGGTTCAGCTGTGTTATTGACTACAAGCCGTCCAGCGTGTTGCGGTCGGATTTTCCCCACTGACGCAGTGGCGGATCGCTCCACGGCTGTTAGGGCCCTGGGCGGGGACGCAGTGGAGCGGGAGGGCCTGGGTTCCCCGACCACCGCCACCCCACCGTCAGGAGTAGCAGCCTCCCCACTTGGTTGTCAGGAGGCCTGATCGGTCTGGCACCCGCCTGAATCAGGACGCCAGACGGTTGTGCTGATTCTCCCACCAGAGAGCTAACCTCCCCCAGACTGCGACGGCTCTGCCGGACTGTAGACCAGAGCCCCCCTACTTGATTGCTGCCCCGCCCTGATCAAGGGCCAGGCAAATGGACCTTCTGCTTCTCTGCCTGCCTGACTGTAGGCCAGAGCCCCTACTCGACAGCAGCCCCCCCGAATGAAGTCCCTGGGGAAACAGACTCTTGACCGTTGGTCAGCCTGACTGCAGGCCAGAACCATGAACACTGAGCTATTTCCCCTGAACCAAGGTACCCCGGAAGTATCGTAGTAAGGGGCATGGTCTCCCGCCCAGACGGATGGGGAGGGAGCCGCGAACCCCCTACAGCCTCTCTTTCTACTCGTTCATACTTTTTCTCTAAGTATGTCAAAACACAGCACGCTGTTAGGGCCCTGGGCGGGGACGCTGTGGAGCGGGAGGACCTGGGTTCCCCTATCCCCGCCACCCCTCCGTCAGGAGTGGCAGCCTCCCGATGTGGTCGTCAGGAGGCCTTCTGCTGCTCTGCCTGCCTGACTGTAGCACAAGCACGCAACCTTCCCCCGGCCAGACACAGAAAAATAATACAAAATAAATGTTCAAAAGGGCTGATGGTGCCAAAAATGTACACGACCGGAAACGGGGACGGAGGGCGGGACGTAAACGCTACACGGGGCATGGAAACCTGTCAAAAAGTACATGGTGATAAAAGCTATTGAGCGGTTAAGTACTCACGTGGCTGGGCAGGGCAGGCGGCCAATGGGGAGGAAGCCATGGTCCGGCATGATGTGTTCCACCCTGCTCCAGGCGGGCTCTGGTGCACCAAACCCCCAGAGTAGAGAGGCTGGCTTTTACTCGGACAGCTGGGCAGCTTCAATGACTGGGCTCTCCCTTGTACACATCAGTCTCATCCTCTGCAAGAGTGTTCGTAGGCTGGCACGGGCTGGACGGTGTTTCTTGCAGGCATTGAGGATTAGCGTGGTCTGCAAAGCCAGGCACCTGACAGAGGACTTGCTGTCCTCCTGCAAGCCTTTGAGGACTAAGATTGAAAGGAAGGAAATGGAGGTCAGAGCCATGGTGCTCTGGAAAGCCCTGGCAGACCAAGCCACAATGAACCCCATTCACTCACTATTTCTAGGACTGCCCCACCCCTGCAGTATCTGATGGCCTCATCCCTGCCTGTATTTAAGCTCCCCCTTCCCCCCAGTGCACAGATGGGCACTTAAGCCCCGAGAGGGGGAGATTCACAAAGGGGGCTGGGCATCGTTAGGCTACGCCTAACTTCCGGTGCCCTGCTGCCCTCCAGGAAATGCCGAGGAGGGAGCTCTGCCATTCCCTAGCTCTGGTTGGGGACCAGCTGTGAACCTGCTCTGGGCGTGAGGAGCCTGAGCTATGTCACCCCCCCGCCCCCTTTTCCCCAACAAATGTGGAGGAGACGCTGCTCTGCCCTGCGCTGGCCCAGGGGTCCGGGCACGCAGCAGGGAGGTAGATGACCGGACGTCACCTCAGTCTCCTTTGGAGCAGTGGCTTGACACCAGGCACCCCACCTGGAGGTGACTGCAACAAACCCTGGGCTAGTGAGTGCAAGGGGGGGAGGCAGGACCAAACCTTTGCTGTGTTGGGGGGGGGGGCAATCATCTGCGAAGGCCAGCCAGCTTCGGCCCAGTTTGGGGATTTGCCAGGCCACAGCTCTGAGGTCAGGGCTAAGTGCCTGGGCACATGCCAACCAGCAGACACCACAGGGTGAGGGGGAAGCTGATCAGGGGTTTGGGGATCTACATTTTGCAACCCTTTGTGGCTCTTGCCCAAGATCACATTGCTGGCGTTGGAGATTGAACACAGCCCGCAGCCCTGGGCCATTCCTCCCTCTAGCGCTCAGTGCTCAAAGCGGGTACCACTCACCATTGAAGATGGCATCCAACTTCTCCTGGCTCTTCTGGTCCAGATGCCGGGCAGTGAGCCCTACACACACAAACAGCTCATCACATCCCTGCATCCCCAGTGAGGGTGTCAAAGCGTCTGTCACCCTCCAAGCAGCGGGGCTTTCCCCTGCCCCTTGCTGCCCAGGACGGACTCCTGAGTCCCCAGGGGAAAGGGCGAGTCCCCAGGGATGGCTGTGGGGCTGGTTGCCAAAGGAGAGCATAGCGCCTTGAGGTTCCACTCCCAAGAGCCCATGGTGGGGTGGGGGGAGGGGGGGATGGGGACTGCATGGGGAGCAGTGGGGTTAGAGGGGGCCCATCAGCCGATCAGGGCAGTTTGGGGTGAGCTTGCTCCTGCGGGTTTCTGACACCCCTGAGCCTTCATTCGGCAATCAGGAGCCCAGGGGTTACTTCTCGCTGCCGGCAGGGACTGAGGAGAGCCTGAAACTGGATCCAGCCCCCCTGCTTAAGGGACCCCTCTGCTCTGTGGTTACCTAGAAACCTGATGGCCGCTTCTCTAATGGGAGCCTGCGGGTTTTTCAGAAAGGCCATGGCCTGGCAGAGGAAGGTTTCTGCCCTCTCCTTGTAGCACGCCACCTAGGAGCCAGAAGAAGGGAGCACAAGGTTATTAAAGGCCTTTCCATCCTGCAGGCCAGGTTCCAGATCTGTGGAGTGTCCTGCTTTCGCCCCTCCTTCCTCTGCCGGGGGGATCACGCAGCGGGACTACAGCCAGGGCCAGGTGTGGTCCCGGGGCTGGGGCTCGGTGTGGGCACGGAGCCGGGCAATGGAGGGCTCCCTCACCAGGCAGTCACAGCCTCGCCAAAGCTCCTTTCGCTGGACGAGAGCACCGAGCTGGCTCCACCTTAGGAATTCCACAGCACGGCTGAGGGCGTCCCAACACACCTGCAAAACAAGAGGGGCCGGGGCGAGCCAGCCACGGTTACAGGAGGTGGAAGCCAGGGCAGTCCCTCGGCATAGGTGGCTGCATAGGGGACCACGAAATATGGGGCACCAAATTTCCCCAAATTTCATGGTGCCACTAGGCGGCTGCAAGCTGCACATGCAGCAGCCCCAGCCCCAGTGACCTGCCCTATACCTCGGCCAGCCCCGCCGCGGGCTGCGCCCACTACAAAGGGCAGGGCCGTCCCTGGGGGGGCTCAGACAACTCCCTCCGCCCGGACTCTTCCCCTTCCCCCCTGCTACGCCCCTGGCCCGCCCCCATTCCACCTCTTCTCCGCAAGCCTCTTCCCCCAGCCACCCCACACTCACCGGCAGTGGCAGGAAGTGGAGCAACCAGGTCCCAGGCCGCTCTACTCCAAAGGATTGCCCCCCGCACTCACCGGCGGTGGGAAGCGGAGTGCCGCGGCTGGGAGCTGGCAGAGTAGAGCAGGCTGGGGCCAGGCTGCTCCGCTTCCCACTGCTGTCAGTGAGTGTGTGTGTGGGAGGGATCCCTTTCCCCAAACCCCCTTGTGACGAAGTGGGACTGTTCTTAATGTTTCCTCTGAATAGTGTGGGGGTGCCTCAGTTTCCCCTATGAAGTTCTTAAGTATCTAGGTGGTGCGATAAGGGTGTATGATCATTGCAGAGCCCTAGAGGGCAGGTGTGTGCAGGAGTCTGGACACAGAGAATGGCCGACACCCTGTTTCCTGGCAACTGATGGCCTGGGCCCTTCCCCCCTGCAAGGTGAGAGCTAAAGGGTTGGAGAACAAAGGAATCAGGTGACCTCCTGGCCCGGGAAAGGAACAAAGCCCAGAGGAGGAGGGGCTGGAGGGAGTTTCAGTTTGGGGCTGGCTAGGACATGGAGTGAAGTGCAGACGTGGTTGTCTGGCTCACTGCCCTCCAAAATGGACCCAGCTGAGGGGTCCTGTTCTCTGCACCTACAAGCTCTGTGTCAGACCATGTTCCTGTCGTCTAATAAACCTTCTGTGTCACTGGCTGGCTGAGAGTCACGTCTGACTGCGAAGTTGGGGGGCAGGACCCTCTGGCTTCCCCAGGAGCCCCGCCTGAGCGGACTCGCTGTGGGAAGCGCACGGAGGGGCAGAGGATGCTGAATGCTCCGAGGTCAGACCCAGGAAGGTGGAAGCCGGGTGAGCTGTTTGCCCTGCGGACAGGCTGCTCACCGGAAGGCGACTGCCCCAGAGTCCTGACTGGCTTCATAGGGAGCAGTTCCAGAGCATCGCCCGGGCACTCCGTGACACCCCTCCCTCGAGCCACACGGCTGGAGCCGGGGAGAGGGAAGCAGAGCGGGCTACTCCCAGCTCTCCGCTAATCTCCCAGGCCACTCTGGGCCTGTGGGCCCCCCAAAAGTGGCCCCACACAGCTCCTGCCTCCCAGACCGTGGTGGGGGGGAGGAGGAGGCCTGGGACCCCACACAGCCCCACTGCGGGGGGGGCTGGATAGGGCAGCCGAATGGCTAGGGACAGCCCCGCTGGAAGCCACTAGCCTAGTTACCGGAGGCCGTGTGTGCGGAACGGTTCCCGGCCCGCGGCTGCTCGCGGAAGGGCGGAGGTGTGGCTAAGGCAATGGCTGGAGACCTGACTCAATTCCCAGCTCTTCCTGCAGGAACTCAGGCAAGTTGCTTCGGCCCAGGGCTACAAAGGGATTTAGGTGCCTAATGCCCATGGGCATTCAATACTTCTGAGGCGCTAGGCCTCACGCTGTGCCTTAGTTCCCCACCTCCTGGGGGGTAGGAGGGTGAATTCATTACTGCTGGGGGCATTTGGCTCCCAAGTGATGGGGGCCATGAGAGCGAGCGTGTGCACAGGCACCTGGGGCGGGGCGGAGGGGGGGATTGGGCGTGTCATGGATAGTAAGAGCTGACCGGGCTGCTTGGCCAAGGGCACATTGGGTCTTGGGCACCATCCGGAGGGCTCCTGGTAGGGACCATGGCCAGGGTTGTGCTCTTCCCACCAGCACAGCCAGGGGAATGTGCGGAGGCCAGTGGCTGTAGGAGAGGTGAGCTGACCCCTCCACCCACCCATTCTCTCAGCCTGGCTGCAGAGGGGCAGTGTTGGGCTCAGAGGAGGCAGGGAAGACTCAGCAATTGGGTGAGGCGCCATGGTCATGGCGCTACTGGACTCAACGTTCAAGTGATTTTGAGCACCTGATTGTCACAGCACTGAGCACCCGCCCTCTGCCGGCCAGACCCTTGAAAGGGGGGTGTCACATGTTGGCCCCCCCCAACAAATTCCTGGTCACTGTAACAATCTCAGCTGCAGGCTCCAGCTCGTGGCCTCACCTGGGACACATTGGGACGCTCATCGTGCAGGAGGAGGAGCAGCGGGACCAGGCTCCGGAGGACGAGCTCCTTCATCTTTTTTCTGTTGGGCTCCCTTACAAGCTCCAGCAGGTGTTTAAAGAGGGCGATGGAGAGCACCCGGAGTTTGCTGGACTCCTGCAAGAGAGGATGTGGGGAGGAGATGCTGTGACGGTCGTGCTCTCCCAGCAAGGTGAGCGCTCACTGTGAGAGAGATGTCTGCCCTGCAGGGGGTATTGCTAACTCACCCCCAGTCATACGGGCACAGCTGGGGGCCAGAGTCTCATGGGCACAGCGCCATTGAAGGCAATAGAGATGCAGGTTTCCACCAGCTGAGGGGCTGGCCTGGCAACTTCTTGGCCAGAGAGAGCAGTAAGGTGGGGTGAGACAGCCCCTGGGATCTCACAGCCAGCTCTGGGCACACTGACATCAGCACCCGCCTGTCAAGCCCAGGGGAAACGCTCAGGGCAGAGCAGCACCAGGACAGGGGCGGCAGAGAGGGAGCGATGAGGAAAGATTCAAAGAACGAAGGGATGTGTGTACTTTGTCCTCCCGCTTTGCATGCCCGACTCACACTGGTGCTGACCCACAGCGACCCTCTAGCGAGGCCAAGGGGGCCAGGCATGGGGGGCAAATTCCTACACTGCTGTTTGTTCGGGCCACGCACAGGGACCTGGGGGGGATTTAAGCAGGAGCAAGGGGTGGTAAATGTGCAGGAGCTCCCAGATAGGGGGCCTTGGAAGCCATGACTGGAAACCACCCAGCCTCCAGGGGCTTGGGGTTCGGCAAGGGCTGCCCAACTCCTACACATGGGTTTCTTGTTAACTCAGGGTTGGCCCCACTTGGTCACATGATGCCCCCTCGCTGCATGGCAGCTGGCAGAGCCGGACCAGTCCAGTGACCTGGGAGGCCGGGCAAGCTGTGCCCAGCAGGGAGAACCAGGAGCAATAGCTGGGGGCTGTAGGGAGGGGCCACTGCTTTCTGGGAGGTGAGGCTGAGGGTAAGGGGGGGCAGCCTGGGGGGGCGGGTTGACTTGAGCTGTTCTGAGAGTGGCTGAACCTTTAAATGGTGCCCCCCCAATCAGCAGTTACGTGTCGCCTCTGGGCACCAGGTTCTAGACCAGGCAGTTCTCTGAGTGACGTCTGTTGTAATAGTCTTCATAAGTTCTTTTAGTCTGTTTATCTATTTGGCTGCGCTCTCCTGTCTGGCCACTTTGGAGACAGGCTCTTGGAACAGTAGTTCTCAGTTGTCTTTCCATCAGGAGCGGGTGCTGGACTAGATGCAGGAGCTGCTCTTGGTGTTGATCTTTAGCTGGGCCTGTGCCACTGCTAAATCAAGAGCGGCCGGGTCCCAGCAGAGTTGGGGAGGGCTGAGGGTAGGATTTAGCGTTGTGAGAGCTGGGGAGGTGGGTGGTCCCTCCAGGAGCCCCCACTGGGGCGTTACCCCTGGAAGGCAGTAATGGATGGGTCCCTTTCTCCCGCCCACTTTGCTGGCTCTCGCCATGCAGTGGGGGACTGAACATCAGTCTGGTGAACACGCTGGCGGGGGCTCGTTTGTGGTTACAAAAGGCCTGGGGAGAACTAGCCCCTCCTTTGATGCTGCCCTGCCATGAGAACGAAGGGGAGAGGAAAGGGCGGTAGCTGCAGAACCTATAGACGGAGCCGTTTCCTTATGGAGCTGACAGGCCAGCTGTGGGATTCCTGGCCAGGGAGGGGAGGGGCGGGGCAGGATTTTCACCAGGGTACCATCACTTGTTACCCTGGAAGCCAGCAGGAGCATTGCGGCACCCTGTGCTGCAGAGGCCCCCTCGCTGCATGCAGGCTCAGGAATGCATGTCCTTCCCTCAAGGGGAGCCTCGTCCCCAGGCTGCCCTGATCCTTGTCAGCAGGCCTGCAGGACACCAGGGTTCCCACCCTTACTGCCATATGCTCTGATGGAGAATGGGCTAGCAGAAGAAGGCGGGAATGGGTTCATGTCATTTACGACAATCCTTTTTCTGGCTGGGGCCATAGCATAGGTCCCGCTAGCCCACCCGCCAGCCCCCATTCACACGTCTGTGGCTTGAAGGGTCTCCCGCGGGCCGCCAGGCCTTACATCATGAAAGAAGGGCAGGAGTTTCTCAGCCACTTGCACAGCCACGGTGCTGGCGCTCTGCCTGTCCATGCCGGCGAGGATGTCTCTCAGCACGGTGATGGCATTGGAGATGACACCCCTGTCTGCCTTGTGTAGCCGCTCCACGACGACTGGCTGCTGACGCTGGATTTTCCCCACCTGTGTGAAAGGAGGAGCTGCTTTACGGAACACCCTCCGGTGACCCAACAAGCCATTTCCATAACAACGTCTGCCTCCCCTGCAGACAGAGCCACGGGAACTAGGAGTGCAGGGGGTGCTGCAGCACTCCAAGGTTTTACGCGGGGCTCTGCTCCTGGCTCCACACACAAGGTCCCAGCTGCCGGCCCTGCGCCAACTCCCAGCTGTGGCCCCAGCCTCGGCTCCCTTGCCCCATCCGTCTCCCGCCCCCCTGGAGCCATGGCCCTGCTCCTGACCCCAGCTCTAGGGGTGGTGGGGTGTGTGGACAGGTGTAAGGGGGTGCTCAGCACCTCCACTATCAAAAGTCTTCTAGCGCCCCTCCTCCAGATGACATGTTAGAGCCTCAAAGCCCTTGCACAGCCCCAGCTAGGATCGCAGGCAGCGGGGCCGGCTACCTGCAACATAAGCAGCTGCTTCCTTGTACCCCCGATCTCAGGGGGTGGTATTTATTAGCAGGTATCATCTGTGGAAACTTCTCTGCACAACACCTTGACCCCAAACAAATCAAGTGTATTATTGTTATAAGGGTTAGAATAGCACCTCCAGCGCCTATCTGCAATCAGGGCATGTGCTGGGGGCTTTCCAGGCACAGAAAGAGACATTCCCTGGCCTAGAGCTTACAGGCTAGACACACAAAGGAAGGATTTCTATCCCCGTTGTACAGACATGGAACTCAGGCACAGAGAGGCGACGTGACTCACCCATGGTCACCCAGGGAGTCTGGCAGAGCCCGAAACTGAACTTGGGTTCTGCTGAGTCCCGGGCCTTACAGCCCAGCCTCGGCGAGGGAGCCGATTTTGTACACGAGTTGTAGGGTTGGTCTGTTACTAAAAGCCAGATTCAATCATTTCTGTGTTTGGCTTTTGAACTGTTCAAAGACAGCCCCACAAAACCTCAACCGGGATCAGGGGGAAAAGTGTCCAATACAGGCTTACTGGTTCCGGAAGCAAAAATAAAACACAAGCAAGTGAAAACCAGCTGAGGACATGGAACAATGGGAATGGTGGATAACAAGGAGAATTACAGTCATGCCCTGTCCATGTCTGATCGATTCATCGTCCGTGTTTAATAAACCGGACTCACCTGCTATTCTCAGGGGAAGTAAATTATCATTAGGGAGAGTTGCCTTCAGATTGTCTCCTCTTTGACCAAGCTGCCAGATCTGTGTATTTAAGTCCCAAGGGTTTTCTCTGCCTTCACTATGCTGTGTCTATCACACTTGTTATGAGGTCGGAGCAGCAAAAGGCCCTTCTCGAGCTCTTCAGAGGAGTGAGTGCTGCGGGACAGAGCTGTGACGTCAACAGTTAAAATCTATGAGGCTCAGAAAGGGGATTGGTAGGAAAAAATGGTTCCAATTGAAGCAAAATGGCTCTGTCCGGGCGTCCCGGATCACTGGTGTCACCAGCATTCCCTGGAGGTCTAGAGTCTACAGCTCTAGAGTCCACAGTCACACACCCAGAGACGCACCCTGCAAGAGCCAGGCCCTGCCCTGCAGAACAACAGACAAAAGCCAGGCAGGGACTTGCCCAAGGTCACCCAGCAGGTCAGAGGCAGAGCCAGGAATAGAAACCAGGGCTCCTGACTCCAGCCCAGGTCCAGGTCCCCTGGGAAGCTTTCAATGACTCCAGCCCTGCATCAGCTCCCTGATGAAGGAGTTGCCAAGACTTTGAAGGAAAGAGCTGAAATTCAGAGGGATCATGGTAAATTGGAGGACTGGGCTATAGACAACAAAATGAAACTCACCCAAGACAAAAGTGAGGTGCTACATTTAGAGAAGAAAAAGCAAATGCACAGAAACAGAATGGGGGATAACCGGTTGAACTGCTGAGAAGGATCTGGGAGCTGCGGTGGATCACAGCCTCAGCATGAGTCAGCAAAGCGATGCTGTTGCCAAAAAAAAAAAAAGCAAATGCAATTTTAGGTTGCATTAACAGAGGTATAGCCTGCAAGTCATGGGAGGTGATAGTACCACTCTACTCAGTGCTGGTTAGGCCTCAGCTGGAGTACGGTGTCCAGTTTTGGTCACCAATGTCTACAAAAGATGTGGAGAAACTGTAATGGATCCAGAGGCGAGTGACATAGACGATCAGAGGGATGGAACACAAGCCATACGAGCAAAGGTTGAAGGAACTGGCTATGTTTAGTTTGGAAAAGAGGAGATTAAGGGGGGACATGCTAATGGCCTTCAGATTCTTCGAAGGCTGCCAAAAAAAAGATGGCAAAAAGTTGTTCTCTCTTGCCACAGAGGGCAGGACAAGAGGGGATGGGTTCAAAGGACAGCACGGCAGATTTAGATTAAATCTCAGGAAAACCTTCCTAACTGTAAGAAGAGTAGGATAATCGGACAGACGACTAGGGAGCTTGTGGAAGCCCCTTTGCTGGAGGTTTATAGTAGGAAGCTGGAGCCATCTGTCTCGGCTGGGACAGACACAACAAATCCTGCATCTTGGCAGGGAGCTGGACAAGCTGACCTTGCGATCCCTTCTCACCCTGCGGTTCTATGAGAGCTGTCCCAGAGCACCAGGAGAGGGTTTCGGCGTGTTCTGCCTCGACCATAGCGCTGGCTAGAGTCACGCTCTCTCTCTTCGGCCCAATGGCGATACCCAGTGGGAGACTGAGAGACACCCTCAGGCCGTGGAGGGGAAACACGGTGCTCCTTCCCTTGCTGCAGGGGCTGGAACTTACAGTCAAGGGGGCGACGCCAGCCTCTTGCTGAGAGACATCGTGATGCTGGCACAGCGGCCCTTCCTGCAGCCTGTCGAGCAGCTCCCGTAGGACCTTTCCTGCGGTCTTGGGGTGGGATGTCAGCACCCTCCACATCTCCACAGCAACACTGCAAAGGGAGAGAGCCGATTTCACCTGGCCAGAGCCCCGCCAGCCTCCTGCACCCACTGCCACCCGCACCCTGCTGGGTCTCCGGCCACTGGCTGGCCCTTTGTTGCCCTCCAGATGCAGCAAGGGCCCCCACTGCCTGGCGCAGGTTGCATGGGGGCCGGGTCTGAGTGTCAGCCCCGGGGGAGGACGAGGGCTGCCATATGGGGTTTTGCAGACTGGCCTGTCTCCACGGCATGTCAGCCTGCAAAACCCTCCAGAACAAGCAGCAGCTCTGCAGGGAGCAGGAGGTCTCTGGAAGGTTCTGCACGCCCCTGTCCCTGGCAGCGGGACCAGTCCGGGGGAGCCGGAGCGCAAGCGGCAGCAGCCCCAGCCCCGTACCTGTCACATGACAGCGAGCAGCCCAGCAGCGTTGTGACCACCTCCTCGCTGTACTGGTTGCCCAGCACGACAAGGGCCTTGAGCAGCTGCTGCTGGGCCAGCGGCTCGCTGATGGAGTCCAGGTTGTGGTAGATGCTCATCACAGCCTCCGACACCTGGAAGGGAAATGGGGAGATGGGACCTTGGCTTCCTCGCGCTGCTATTGATCTGGGATGCCAGGGACCTGCCGTACCTGAGAGCCATCTGCCCTCCCACATCCTCTTCTCCAGCTCCAGGCCTAGAACACAGGGCCAATTCCCGGCCTATCGATTCATAGACTGCAAGACCACAAACGGCCATGGAGATCACCTAGACTGACCCCCCTCATGGCACAGGACCTGCCCCCCAGTAATGCCGAGCGCCCAGAGGCAGAGTCTCCCACGGATGGGCTCCCCCAGCAGGCTGTTCTCACTGCAGCTCTTACCCTCTCCAAGCTTGGGCTGGGGACCCACAGGATCACATGCAGCATGTGCCTGGCCGCCACCGAGTCATGGACGCTGGTGTCTCTCATGCCCTCGATAGCAGTGAGGAGGAAGTCCATGCGCTCGGATGGGTTGAAGTACTTCCCAAACATCTGAAACAAACCTGCCAGTGAAACCCCTTTTGCTGCCCAGTGCGGTTCCAGTCGGACCGAGCAGCCAGGAGTGCAGGCAAAGCCCGCTTTGCCGGGACAGGGCTGGGTTACTGCACCTGGGACGCACAGTACCCAGCCAGCAATCAGGAGCTGTCCTGCATGGCACAGGCCAGCGTGGCAGTGCATGGGGGCACAATACCGCACAGCACGGATACACTCTCTAGTGCTCAGCAGGGGCTGGCACTGGTGCATGGACGCAATGATGCCTTGGAGAGCATTAATCTCTGGGGAAGCTCCCACCACACCTGACAAGGAGCTGGGATCAGGTTTGGATGAGACCCAGTGCATCTTGGGATGTGGCATGGAGGGAAGCATATTGGCCCGCAATAGTAGAAGCCTTGCCAGCAGATCGAGGGAAGTGATTATTCCCCACTATTCGGCACTGGTGAGGTCACATCTGGCCCCCCACAAGAGAAAGGATGTGGAGAAATCGGAGAGAGTCCAGCAGAGGCTAAGGAAAATGATTAGCGGGCTGAAGCACATGAATTATGAGGAGAGACTGAGGGAAGTGGGCTTATTTAGTCTGCAGAAGAGAAGAGTGAGGGGGGATTTGATAGCAGCCTTCAACTACCTGCGGGGGTCGGGGGGGTGGGTTCCAAAGAGGCTGGAGCTCGGCTGTTCTTAGTGGTGGCAGGTGACAGAACAAGCATCAATGGTCTCAAGTTGCAGAGGGGGAGGTCCAGGTTGGATATGAGGAAACGCTATTTCACTAGAAGAAAAGGAGTACTTATGGCACCTTAGAGACTAACCAATTTATTTGAGCATAAGCTTTCGTGAAGTGAGCTGTAGCTCACAAAAGCTTAAGCTCAAATAAATTGATTAGTCTCTAAGGTGCCACAAGTACTCCTTTTCTTTTTGCGAATACAGACTAACACGGCTGTTACTCTGAAACTATTTCACTAGGAGGGTGGTGAAGCACTGGAAAGCGATACCTAGGGAGGTGGGGAATCTCCATCCTTCGAGATTTTTAAGGTCAGGCTTGACAAAGCCCTGGCTGGGATGATTTAGTTGGGGTTGGTCCTGCTATGAGAAGGGGGTTGGATTAGATACCTCTGAGGTCTATGATTCTATGAGGTGGAGTGGGCCATCGGCAGGGCTCCGGCCCAGCTGGATGGGGTCAGTCACACGCCTGGGTCTGTCCCTCCCCCCTGACTCCTAGGGTGTTAATTTCTCTCTCCTGAGAACTCTGGGCACAACAATCCCAGGAAGCATTGAAAGTAGTTACCATGGCGATATTGCTGGTGTTGGTGAACCAGGTGACCCAGAAGGTGTTCTCCGCTCGCCACTCCCTGAAGACCTGCAGATACTCTGCACTCTGCTTTGCCAGCGTGGTGCCTGAACCAGGGAGGGGAAACAGACAGCAGGCAATAGAAATCAGAGGTTAGCTTTGGAAACGGGAGTTTTGCAAGGAAGTTTAGAGACAAGTACATCTAAGAAACATACCGTAAATTCAGACCAATAAACTCCCCCCCCCCAACAAAACAAAACAAACTAACCCCCCTGGAAGAGTCAAAATAAACCAGGCAGAAGTGCAGCAGCAGTGTGAGGCTCTCCAGTGGATTGCACTGAATGCAGCATGTAGGATTACCAGCCCTGTGGGCAGCTAGCACATCTGGGCATTTGGCCCAAGGAGCTACTGCCCTCGGAGACCAGGAGGCCAGAGGATCTGAACTGGTGGAGCCAAGGGAGACAGCGAGGTACATAGAGGAGACTTTTAGGGATGCAGTAGAGTGGTCCCACCCCCCGTCTGACAGCCTCTGTGCTGCTGAGGAGGGTGAAAGTTTCTGGGAAGGAGAACATCGAGCTGGAGCAGAGGGAGAAGATCCCATAGTTGGGACCCACCTGCCAGATGAAGTCAGGATATCCTCTCACACTGAGGCTGCCCCTCCTGAGTCAGGAAGCCCAGTTAGAAAGAAAAGCCAGGTAATAGTAATGGGGGATTCAATCAATAGACATATAAGCAGTTGGGTTTGTGATGAGTGGGAGAACCGCATGGTAAATTGCCTGCCTGGTGCAAAGGTTGCAGCTCTCACGAGACATCCAAACAAACTTATGTGCAGTGCTGTGGTATGTAAGCTAATGTTTAAATCGGCCTCTGTACGAGATAGCGAATGTGACAGTGAAGTTTATAAAAGTCTCCAGATGTGATCCCTGGCAAGCCTGACTTCAGGACCAGGCAACTTGTTGAAATGATAGGAAAGAAGAGAATTATCAGACACATAGGTGAACACAATTTGTTGGGGCAGAGTCAACCTGGCTTTTGTAAAGGGAAATCATGCCTCACCAATCTACTAGAAATCTTTGAAGGGGGTCAACAAGAATGTGGAGAAGGGTGATCCAGTGGATATGGTGTACTTGGACTTTCAGAAAGCCTTTGACAGGGTCCCTCACCAAAGGCTCTTAACCAAAGTAAGCTGTCATGGGATAAGAGGGAAGGTCCTCTCATGGGTCAGTGGTTAAAAGATAGGAAGCAAACAACAGGAATAAATGGTCAGTTTTCACAGTGGAGAGAGGTAAAGAGCGGGGCACCCCAAGGATCTGTGTTGACACCAGTGTAGTTCAACATAGTCATCAATGATCCAGAAAAAGGGGTAACCAGTGAGGTAGCAAAATTTGCAGATGATACAAAATGACTCAAGATAGTTAAATCCAAAGCAGACTGCGAAGAGCTACAAAGGGATCTCACAAAACTGGGGGACTGGGCAACAAAATGGCAGATGACATTCAATATTGATAAATGCAAACTGGACACCACAATCCCAACTATACATACACAATTATGGGGTTTAAATTACCACTCAAGAAAGAGATTTTGGAGTCATCATAAAGAGTTCTCTGAAAACATCCGCTCACCGTGCAGTGGCAGTTAAAAAAGCCAACAGAATGTTGGGAACCATTAGGAAAGGGATAGATAATAAACCAGAAAAATGTCAGAATGCCTCGATACAAATCCAATGTGCGCGCCCACACCTTGAATACCACGTGTAGTTCTGGTCGCCCCATCTCAAAACAGATATACCAGACTTGTAAAAGGTGCAGAGAAGGGCGACAAAAATGATTAGGGGTATGGAAGAGCTTCCATATGAGGAAAGATTAAAAAGACTGGGGGCAAGTCTACACTTAAACCACTCTATCGCCATAGCTGCACCGGCGCTGTAGCGTTGAAGAGAAGATGGTCCTCTGCCAACAAGCTCTGAATCCACCTCCCGGAGAGGCGCTAGCTATGTCAGTGGGAGGGGTGCTTCTGCCAACAGGGGTGTGGATTTTTCACAGCCCTGAGCAATGGAGTGATAACAATATAGGTGTGCAGTGTAGACCTGGGACCATTTAGTTTAGAAAAGAGCTGACTAAGGGGGGAGATGACAGAGGTCTATAAAATCATGACTGGTGTGGAGAAAGTGAATAGGGAAGTGTTATTTACCCCTGCACATAACACGGGAACTAGGGGTCACTTTCTGAAATTAATAGGCAGCAAGTTAAAAGCAAAGAAAAGAAGGTATCTCTGCACACAATGCACAGGCAACCTGTGGAAATTGTTGCTGTGGGATGTTGTGAAGCCTAAAAGGATAATTGGGTTCAAGATAATTAGGCCATGCAACCCCAGACTCTGCATGTCCCTAAACCTCTGACTACCAGAAGCTGGGACTGGATGAGAGGGGATGGATCACTCCAAATTTCCCTTTTCAGTTCATTCACTCTGAAGCATGAGGCACTGGCCGTTATCAGAAGACCCAGTACTGGGCTAGATGAACTGATCTGAGTCAGTATGTCCATTCTTATGTGAGTTATGAAGAGTAGAGTATGGACAGGGGAAGCTAAAGACATCAGGGGAAACTCCATGGCTTGAAGGACTATGGATACTAAGGAGGTTTTTTTCAAAAAGTGTATTAGGAACAAAAGAAATCCTAGCAATGGGGTAGACTCATTACTAGATGGAGACTGTTTAAAAGGATGCAGAAAAGGCAGAAGTGTTCAATAAATATGTTTCCCATGTTTGGAAACCCCATGTCAGTGTATTTAGGAAGGACAAGGGTCTCCAGTGCTCTTACGTTTTTGCCGCAGCATGAAGGTGTAGAGGTGGTGAAGTCCCTCCATAGCCGATCGGCAGATCTCCTGCTCCTGCTCAGCACAGCGCAGAGTGAGACAGCCCACCAGCTGGCCCAGGGCTCTGAACTCCTCCACTCCCTGACGGAGAGAGGGAGCAAGGGGAGTCACTCGCCCCTGCAGGCCCAGCGCAGCATGTCCCCCTGGCATTGCACTAGCAAGGGGCTAGAACCGGGGGAGGCAGAGCCCAGCGCAGAGAGACTGGGGACAATGAGAGCAGGAGGAGCCATGGGGCCCATCACCAGGGACTGAGGGAAGCTCAGCAGGGACGGGAAGTCTGGGTAGCAAAGTCAGCAAACATTGCCCTCGAGTGGGGACCTGGGTAAGGAATGAACTAACGTCCAGTCTCCATCTATCTCAAGGGCAAGCTCCTAATCCCAGCCCCTTCTCCCATCCCCCTCCCTCCACAGACCTCAGATCTAGGAGCGTGAGGTCACCTTGGACTCCTCTTCTCTGCATTGCGCCTCTCTCACTCCATCCTGGAGCTCCCCACAACCCCCACTTTCTGCGCCGCACCCAGCCTGCCGGCTCTCTCCTGCCGGCTCTCTCCTGCAGCCTCCCCCTCTAGCCTCCCCCTCCTGCCAGACCTTCCCTTGCCCCTCCTGCAGCCCCTGCGCTTGCTCCCTCCTCTTCCCCATGTCGTTGCACCAAGCCCCTTGCCCTCCTCTCCTGGGGTCTGCACAGCCTCCCCTGACCCACTCCCCATTGCTCTGGCTCCTTTGGCCCCTCCCATCCCTTTCACTGTGTCCCCTCCCACCTCCCTCCTTCTCTTCTGCTGCCCCAGCCTCTGGGGGCATATCATCCAAGCGCCCCCCTCCAGCTGCCGGAGGGGAGGCCCTGCCACAGGGGGGATGGAGCAGCTGGAGCAGCTCAGTGGCCCTGAGCACCCAGAGCAGGGGGTGTTCATCTGGCAGCCTGGCAGGAGCTGATGCCAAAGCATCCCGGGGGCAACTGACAAAGGGGCTGAACAGACACCTGGGTTCAGAGGGTGCTCTCAGGGCGATCCTCTGTAAATCCGTTGACCCTGCGGAGCAGACTTTGGTCCTAGGGGAACAGCGGGGAGAGTCCTTGGAGATAGAATTATGGGGCTCCACCCAAGGCCCACTGGAGTCAGAGGACAGACCTGTCCACATCAGGGCTCATTAGATTGGACTCCTACCGAGGATCTTGCTGAGTCACTATTCCAGGCCCGGGTTTTCCCTGCCAGGGAGCGCTGCACCGCGAGGCTGCTCAGTGCAGTTAGGAGACGGCCAGAGTCACAGGCTGCTCACCTTGAATTTGTGTTGACCGGAGATGAATTTGGTCAGCCAGGTGATTCTTCCCACTGCCCTCAGCCGCACATGCACCTCCCTGGATGCGGTCCAGGGGAGCAGGACCTGAGAGAAACAGATTGGGACAAATTGCAAAGGAGAAGTACCAAAAAATAACACAAGCACATAGAGTGAAAATCAGAAAGGCTAAGGCAAAAATGAGTTCTAACTGGCAAGGGACATAAAAGGCAATCAGAAGCATTTTGGGATGTATAAGTGGGGCATAGCCAGCAGATCGAGGGATGTGATCGTTCCCCTCTATTCGACACTGGTGAGGCCTCATCTGGAGTACTGTGTCCAGTTTTGGGCCCTACACTACAAGAAGGATGTGGATAAATTGGAGAGAGTCCAGCGAAGGGCAACAAAAATGATTAGGGGTCTAGAGCACATGACTTATGAGGAGAGGCTGAGGGAGCTGGGATTGTTTAGTCTGCAGAAGAGAAGAATGAGGGGGGATTTGATAGCTGCTTTCAACTACCTGAAAGGGGGTTCCAAAGAGGATGGCTCTAGACTGTTCTCAATGGTAGCAGATGACAGAACGAGGAGTAATGGTCTCAAGTTGCAATGGGGGAGGTTTAGATTGGATATTAGGAAAAACTTTTTCACTAAGAGGGTGGTGAAACACTGGAATGCGTTACCTAGGGAGGTGGTAGAATCTCCTTCCTTAGAGGTTTTTAAGGTCAGGCTTGACAAAGCCCTGGCTGGGATGATTTAACTGGGAATTGGTCCTGCTTCGAGCAGGGGGTTGGACTAGATGACCTTCTGGGGTCCCTTCCAACCCTGATATTCTATGATTCTATGATTCTATGAAGCAGCTCTGTAAATGCATTAGGAGCAAGAGAAAGACAAAGGAAAGTGTGGGGCCACTACTCTGAGGAGCAGAAGGCACGGGGGTGTCCCATGCTTGCAATTAAATGGAGCCTTGGTCCCAGAGCCCCACCCCAGCTACAGGACTCGTCCCCTTCCTGCCCCCATGCCTCCACACCTCCAAGATGTTTTGCAGCACCACAAGGTTGGGCTTCTCCTCCTCGCACACCAAGGCCTTCAGCAGCTCATCCATGGTGTTCAGAGTCTGTGTGCAGAACAGAGGAGAAACCACAGCAAGTGGCGTTACCCAGCCAGGCCACGAACCAATGCCCTGGCGTGTGACATGCCCCAGGCCATGGCAGCCCCTGCTATTCCAGCTCACCCTCTCACTTGTACCCGCAGGGGACCTACTGCAAACTCTCCTGGCAACAGGACCCCACCCGCTTTTGCTGTCCCCAGGGAGGCCACTGCACACAGTCTAATGCATTAGAAGAGTCAGGAAGGACTCCGCATTTGAGGGGGAGGGGAGATTTCCAGCCAAGCTTCACTTCCCCTGGCCTGTGTGCGTCTCAAGCAGCTGATCTCAGGGCTGTGCCCCCAGCCATGCACTGGGGTGAATGTGCTTGTGAAGGGAGTGTCTGTTCCCCACTAATTGCCGGTGCCTGTGAAGGATAAATGCCTACTACTGCTACCCTATGAGGGAGTTACTCCTTTATCTGCGGCGGTGGGGCTTGTGCTTTGGTACTGGAGGTCCTGAGCTGAAGCGCTGCCAAGGAGCTGTGATCATTACACTCTTATGCCAGCGCCAGGTAACCCAGGGGGCAGGGACACGAGCGACTTGCAGGATTCTCCCTCGGTTTGGGGCAGCTCCTCATGGCTAGTTTGGGGCTTACGTTGTTGTATAGAGCAGCCTCCACGCCCTGGTTGGTCTCTGCTGGAGGCAGGGAGAAGACGCTGGAGAAGCAGACGGTGAGCAGGCTGGATAGCTCCATTCCCCGCAGCAGTGGCTCCACTTTGCTAAGAGAAGAGACACGCGTGGATTGGAGGGCTGAGGCGAGACTGATGCACTGATGTTGGCCTCAGGCTCCCAGGACATGCTGGGCAGGCTTCTGGGAAGCTGAGAGCAGGGTGCCAGCGGCACTGAGAGAGCCCCCCATGGCGCAGGCTGTGCCACGTGCCAGGGCTCAGCCTGTCCCGCCTCTGAGCCACAGGGAGTCGCTGAGCTGCCGGTATGATGCAGCTGGCACAGCTGGCGGCGACTCCGGTGGCTCCCTCCAGCAGTGCCCAACTGCTCCTCTCCCCCCGGAGCCATCGCCTGCGGGTCCCAGAGGGGACCGGTCCAACCCCCTCGCTCCCTCCCCCACATCTTCACACGGCCACTTGGAGAGGTCGCCAGGCACCGAAGGATCCTCCACCACCAACCCACGGGTGCCAGCTCACATGCACCAGCACCATGGCCTGGTGCCACGTGCCCGCGGGAATCAGAAGACGGGGGAGGAGCAGAGGGGGCAATGCCCTGGAGAACTGGCCATGCCAAGAGGCTGGCGTGTCTGGCTGCACACAGCACTAGCTGGGGCTGCGCGGGCAGGCCAGGTACCTCAGCTCCATGATGGCGAGCATCGCTTGCTGACGCACCCCGCTGGTCAGGGAGTCGACGGACTCAAGATCAATCAGCTCCTGGGGAGACAATGTGGGGAAGTGCCAGCTGAGCTCCGAGCTCCCGTAAGGTTCCGACTGGGGAGCAAAGCGCTGGGCCTGCAACACGTGGCCTCGGCAGACAGGTCGTCCTACTGTTGGCTTGACGGTGTGCAGGGCTCCAGCTGGGGAGCGCAGTGCAGGGCCTGTGGTCAGTGCCCCAGCGTCACGCGCCAGTGCACTGCAAAGACTCCATCAGCATTAGCACCCAGGGACTCCACCTGAGATCAGGCTCCTTGTGCCAGGTGCTGCACACACACAGTGAGAGCCAGTCCCTGCCCCAGAGAACTCACGAGCTAACTGGACGAGACAAGGCATGGGAGGGAAACTGAGGCACAGAGGGGGAAGTGATTTGCCCAAAGGTCTCACTGAGGAACTGAGCCCCAGACCACTGGACCTCCCACCAGCACATGCTGTCCCACGTTCAGGGAAGGGAGGTAAGCTCCGGAAAGCTTTCTGCAGCGCCGCAGATCAAAGACTTTCCAAATCTACGGAGTAGATTTGTTGCTAGTTCCTAGTGGGCACTGACTGAGCAGTGCTGGGGCTCTGTGCAGGGAGACTGGTGTATACAGAGCGACCTGGTGACTTGGGAAGCTGGGTGCAAGGGAACAATCTACGTTTCAATACAGTGACATGTTCAGGAACAAAGAACGCAGGCCACGCTCACAACACGATCCAGCGATTGGCAGTTGAAGGTAGACAAATCTGCAGAGCTCTCCAGGCTCTTTCTGCAGCTGGGCGTGGCCCTGCTTGTATGTATGGCTGGAAGAGGCTTGTGAGCCGAGCCCAACAAGACAAGGTAACGGGGGCCCAGGCTGGCAGAACAGGCGGGCTCAGTGATAAGCCAGTACATCAGGTGGCACCTCAAAGGGGGGCAACCCATCACGCTGGGGACTGGCCAAATCCAGTGGGCACAAGTGGGCAAGGGGCATGGTGGGTGCCTTTTGTAACTCAAGAGAGGATGTTTTTAAGATGCTCTAGTTTCAACAGGAATTATTTGGGGGCAGGTCTCTGGCCTGTGTTATACAGGAGGTCACAGTGGTCCCGTCTGGCCTTAGAATCCATGCCTCATGCGGAGAAGGACGGATGGTGCCTGTGGACAGGGCAGTAGCTGAGAGATCAGAGGAGGGCTCTTGGTACCTGTTCATTGCCCTTGAGAAAGGCGTTGATGTACTCTAGGGTCTCTTTCTCCTGCGAGTCTGGCCCCATAAAGCAGGAGGCATTCCCAGGTGATGGTGAATCTGATCAAAGACAGAGCAGTGGTAATACCTGGGGCTGCCAAGCTGCAGGCTGGATGACAGAGATCTTAGCAGAAACCCTTGCCCCCCGCTCCCACCCCAGCAGGGTAGCAGCCCTAATGCACAACAGAGTCTGGCACAGCCATCCCTGGTTTCCCCAACTCTTTGCTGCTCAGCCCAGCAAAGATCCAGTCAGAGCCCTGGTTCCCAGCGGCCACCCCACTTCCCTGCCGCACCCAGCATGCAGGCTGAGCCTGGGGATTTGGGGAGCGCCACACCTGGAAGGAGGCATGATGTCAGGCTATGAGTGGTGTCCCCGCTCTCCGGGCCATTGCTGGAGGGGGCAGAGGGACTGGCAGTGAATCGGTCTGCTCCCCGCTGCGGGAGAGGGAGGAGCTACCCAGTCTGCGCGGGATATGGGGACCCAGGGCCTGCCCGTTCTGCTTCCTCTGACTGCCTCTCCTGCCATCGACAGCCACGGGGTGTAACCTGGGCAAGCCCTGGGCTCCCATCATCGACCCCCCCACCCAAATGCCCTGCGCTGTGCCATGTGTCACTCCCCTGCAAAGGAGCCAGCAGATGGGGCTGCAACATCAGGGGTCATCTCATGCTTTGGCCGGCGCCCTGCAATCCTAGGCTTAACAACCCACAGTGCACAGAGCATCCCCTTCGACCGGTGGAAACATCTTCTGACCCCGCAGTGTGACGGATCGGGGTGGGCAATTCAGTCAGTCTCCACCTGATGCTTCTGCTGCCGCCCCTAATGCCCCGATCAGATGCAGGGGCTGCAGCTGCTGCCAGCAAGAGGGGCCATTCCCCCCTGCCTGGGTTCTCCTGTCTCTCCATCTCATGGCAGCCCAGAGTTGTACAAAGGTGATGGAGTCTTCTCCCGCCACTGACACCCTGGTCTTGCAACCCCAACCCCCAGAGGGGCCAAGTCCCACCGCAATGCAGGGCCATGGCCCCTGCCGTTTTTGCAGCCCCCTCCGCCCACCCAGGAGGCACCCACTCACCAGCATGGAAGGGCTGAGGCACACACAGCTCCTGCTGCTGCTGTGGCCTCTTCCGCGGACTCTTCCTTCGAGGAGGTCTCGTCTCCTCCCAGGCACGGATGGGTTTCAAGGGGACCTTGCGGACTTCCTCAGCCATCCTGCAAGAAGCCAGGACAAGGCATTGCTTGTGAGGGGTGAGAGGCGACTGCCCCGTTCAGCATCAGGGCCAGTCCACGTACTGCCTACAGCTGCCAGCTGAGATCAGGGCCCTGGTGCCCCAGGTGCTGCAGACAATCCCTGGGCCGTAGGGCTCAGACTCTAACTAGCCAAGGCAGCCAGCAGGGAAACAAGCCAATGGATGTGCTCAAAATCACCCAGTCAGTCAGCAGTACAGGCAGGATTAGAACCCAGGTCTCCGGACTCCCAGGCCCATCCGCAGGCCAAACGGCCTCCCCCGGCTCACTCCCGCCTCTCCTTCTGCTGGTTCACAAACTGCCCAGCAGACAGGCGGCATCCAAGCACTCAGGATTCTTCCTGCCCAGGGAAATTACCCTGATCCCTTCCCCCAGGAATCTTGGGGCCGTGGCAGGTGCCAGGTGGGGGAGGCAAGTGGTGTGAGGGAGCGGGGGGCAGGCTGGTGAGCAGCAGGAGTTGCTCTGACACCACCGTGAAGGGGAAGGAGCAGAAGGCGGGAGAGCGGCAGGCAGGCAGGCTGTGCCGGGGCAGAGCTTTGTGGCGATTTCGCATCTCGTCTCTCCAAGGCCTGTGTGGGAGCAACCACTGCAGAGAATCCCAGGCCTGATTCCCCCCACGCTGGGTCTCCTGAATGGCCCCTGCCCTGGGGGGCTCCATTCCTCACCCACTGTCTCCTGCTCACTCTCCAGCAGCTGCACGGCGGCATCCTAAGGCACCTCTAGTCCTCTCCAGAGCTCAGGGGGACTGTCCTGGCATCGGACTGTCCTGGTGAATGGAACAATGGCTCCGGGCAGCCGGAGAAAGCCTGTTCCCCTGGCAACCTCAGTGCCATTCCCTCTGGAAGTGATGGTGTCAGCAAAGGTGCTGGAGGTGGTCAGGCCTCGTGGTTGGAGCTGGACTCAGGAGGCCAGGGCGTGGGTGGAGCAAGGCTGGAGCGAGAGCAGGGCTGGAGTAGGACGAGGGGCAGGGCCACCAGCTACCTCCCGGTCTGGGCACTTACCTGGCCCCACCATGCCAGTGGCTGAGCACACACGAGTTGTGGTATTTAAGCTCTCAACCCCCCCGCAGAGCAAGGACCTGCTCTCCCTCGTTAGCTGAGGCCCGGGGCGGCGGGGACTCACCTGATCTCACACAGAAGACTTACAGAGGAGCGGGGAACTGAACACAGCTCTCCTGGGTCCCAGCCCAATGCCTCATCTAACACCCTGTGCCGCCTTCCCGTGCCGTGCCACCAGCCCTGCCAAACCCTCCTCCTTGTCTCCGTCCCCTCCGGGCTCGACTGGTGCGATCCCTTCTGTCGAGCCGCCCCAGACTCCCTCCTGTGCGCATGCCGCTGCCCGCTTCCTGACTGGCACCAGGCTAGACGGCCGGCACCGGGGCACTTGGCAGACGTGCGCCGCCCAGCCAGGAGCTCGGGAAGGCTCGGTGTGGTTGGCGATGCAATGGAAAAGCAGAGGTGGGCAATGGAAGATTCTCCTACCTGGAGTCAGGAGTGGGCAGAAGCCTGCGTGTAAATGGGCCACCCACTTTCTGCTGCCGGTGGCGGAGCTGGAACTGCTGGCTCAGCGTTCCCCAGCGGCACGTGCCAGCTCTCGCTCTGCCAGAGCCAAGCCTGGCAGTGAGGGGATGGGGCTGTGCCAGCCAGCAGGGGCGTGTCACAATGGGCAGGCGAGTCACAGACCAGCCAATGTGTGACTCCCCAGCCATGGGATGCCCCAGCCCAGACTTGCTCTGGCCTCGCCGGGGCGTTAGAGCCTGTCCTTCCCCAACGGGGTCATGGGAGGGACCTTCCGCTGTTATACCAATAAAATAAAAACCAGCAGGATCTCATGAAAGGGTAAAAAGGCAAAATACCACATTTATTGTGAATACAGAAAGAATCATAGTAAGCAGTTAGTTATAGGTATAACATTCCATTCAATCTCATATTTATTCACACATTCATTCATACAAACACACACACCCAGGTTCTGCAAGGTTGTTATCATAGTTACCAGCCTTAGAGTTGCTCATGCCAAGCCACTGGCCAGGTGGCCTGACATGAGGAGGGAGCAGGTTCTTGTCAGATGCTCATCTGATGCTCCTGGAAGTTGGTTGGCAGAATCAGACCGCAAAGTTCTCACTTTTTCTAACACTTTTCCTTTTTAACATTTTCACAGAATTTAACTGCTTAATTCCCTCCAGCCTCTGCAGAGTTAACTTTTTTTTACTCTCTTTTCTCTTTGTATTTATGCCTGGGGGTGCCGTACATAGGACCTTCTCCCCCTTTACCTGTCTCCCTCCAGCCTCTGCAGAGTTAACTTTTTCACTCTTTTTGTATTCCTGGAGTGCCTCTTTCACTATTTTCAGCTGGCTTTGGGTATTTGTAGCCAGCACCTTCCAATTGTCTGCTCCCTTTTCCGTTTGTGCCTTTTCCTCTTTACATGAAGACAAGCGGAGGGAAGAATCCTTACATGCCTCCCACAACAACCAAATTGCTGCTGCATCTCTTTTGGCAGCACTAGAAGGTTTGTATATGAGGATATACTGAGCCAATCTATCCTCTAGGTCCGAAATAGTGCAGACATCGGCTAGGGCTTGTTTAGTCCAAGGACTGTGCCCAAATTTTTGAAGGATTTGTTTAAAAGGTGTAATTTCTTTAACAAAGGTGAGGTTGGAGTTCCTTCTGACTCCATTCCTCCCTCTGGACTGGCTTACCCTGTTTTCTTTTAAACATCTTAACATGGATAGTTCAATCTCTTTGTCACTGCTGGTATTACTTAGCAAGTGACACAAGTGATGGTGTCAGCAAAGGTGCTGGAGGTGGTCAGGCCTCGTGGTTGGAGCTGGACTCTGGAGGGCGGGGCGTGGGTGGAGCGAGGTTGGAGCAAGAGCAGGGCTTCAGCAGGACGAGGAGCAGGGCTGGAGCAGCCTAAGACTGTTGCCAATGTCAGGCAGGAGCGAGTTCCTGGCCCTGGAGTCCTGTTGAGCAGACTGAGCTGCTGCTGTGAGACTGAAATACTTGCTCCGGAAGTCACGGGCCTGTTCCTGGCTTGTGGATTGGTGGGAACCCAGCACAGGAGGGACTCAGGGCCTGACACATGGCTCCAGGGGGCCCTTGGCTCCAGCCCCGCTGGGCACTGACAGGCTAGGTGCAGGAGGCCAGGCGCAGCACCAGGGAGGACATTGGGGAGGCAGGAGCGCTGAGGTGGGGCTGAGGGGGCAGGTGCTGAGGAGCTGCGGCCGGCTGGCCAGCAGGGAGGAGGAGCAGCACCCAGCTGTGGAGGGCCCAGCTGCAGCTCCACACCGGGCGCTGCCAGAGCCTGGCAGGCGGCTGGCTGAAGTGGCACTTTGTGATCTGGCGCAGGCGGGAGCTGGCTCCCCACATCTGAACTCTCTGCAGAGCCGGCGGATTCGCATCTAAACCCGGATCTGGCTCCCAATTCACAGCTGGCCCCTCCCCCCGATCTGGAGTGGCTGAGACTCCAGCGCTCTGTGGAAGAGGCCAACAAATGCCAGCTCCTGGGGTGGGCTTCCCCCAGAGACAATCCCGTGCTGGGAAGGGAGGTTCCAAGAGCCGGCAGCTTGACCACTCACACTCCCAGCTTCCTGGGAATGAGCCAGGAGCAGAGTCCCAGTCCCCGTCCCCTGGCATTAACCCAGGGACTCCGCACTGGGGATGTGCACCTGGGAGCACGCATCCTCCTGAGAACACACAGGCCAGGGTGCAGGGCAAGGGCTCCCAGAGAGAAACAGGAGGAGGGCAATGCTGGGAACCCCCAGGCCGTCTTCAGCTCAAGCATGAGGACACTCCAGCATCCTGGAGAGCATGAATCTAGCTTCAGCTCAGCCTTTATGTCCCCCCGTTCTCTGTGCTAGATGGGTTGGTCTCCCGGAGGGAGGAAAGTGCCCATCAGGAGTTCCTGGCTTATCCAACGTCAGTTTCCCGCTCTTGTGAAAAAAACGGTGACTTCCCTTACACAGGAGCTGGTGTTCTTCAGGCTGGGCTGGGCCTGTACACGTTCCCCTGTAGGGGTGTGTGCACCCAGGGCCCGTGAGTCGCAGACGTTTGCCAACGAACATTTGCCAACAGACGTTTGCCCCCTGCTCTCCCCATGGGCTCAGGGACCGCCATCAAAAGGGCACGTCTGCCACCTCCCTCTCAAGTCCTTCGCACCTGCATACTGCCAGGGGAACCTCCCCATTTCTACTGAGGCCTCAGGGACAGGGTTTACGATGAACCAGCTGGAGTTGATCCCCCCTCCCCCCTCCCCGCGTGTTGCACCCCTACGACTAGCTGGGGATCCAAACTGACGCTCCCCGGTTTGAGCCCCTGCCTAGCCAGGCCCTGTTCCCTCCCCCCAGGCAGTCGGTGGCCCTGAACTCCTGCAGGCAGCCATGACACACAGGTGCTTGGGGGCTTGAGAGATGGGCTATCACCAGCTGAATGACCCCTGCCTGTACGGTGGGGACTGAGGTGCCCCCCAAGTCCTCTGCTATGCTGAGTCTGGGAGATGGGCAGGTTCAGCCTCATTAGAAGGGATCGGCCAGACAGAAAGGCAGAATCGGGTCCCCGCACAGAGCCCCTCTACTCCCTGCCTGTGTCCTAACCACCAGGACAGTGGCCAATCCCACCTTCAGGTCAGGTTCCAGCGTCGGGCCCTGTCCATACCCACAGCGTGTGGCACCCAGCATGCGCTGATAGACTCCGGTACATGCAGTAAGTTCACAGACACTAGAAACTGCCTAACACCAGGCTGGGGGCTGGGGATGTGTAGGGTACAGAGCACAGCACCCCCTAAGGCCGGGCAGGAGGGCTGGGAAATGCATATGATACAAAGCACAGCGCCCTCTAATACCTGGCAGGGGGGCTGAGAGATGGGGGGTGTAGGGTACAGAGCATAGCGCTCCCTAATGCCGGCCAGGGGGCCTGGAAGCTGGGGGAATATGTCGGATCCGGAGCATAGCATCCCCTAACACCAGGCTGGGGGGCAGGGAGAGGGGGGATATGTGGGGTACAGAGCACAGCGCTCCCTCACACCAGGACACGAGGTCTCATCCGTCTCAGGGCGGAAATGATCACACCCTTCGAATGGGGGATCTGCCACGGGCACTGGCAGGAGCGCGCTGCTTTACATTCAGGTTCTTTGGCTGATGGGCGAACCTCACCCCACCCTGCGTTTCGAACAGCTGTCGATGGAAACCCAGACAGCAGAGATGGAGTAGGACTAACCGGGGTCACTGAGTCTCGCCCTCACCCCGTGTCTACACTGTACAAGGGTGGGAAATAGCAGGTGCCTTTTCTTGCCCTGATACGATTTTGGAGATGCCGACGCTTGCGACAGCTTTCTCCCTGTGTGGGTTGTGGGATCCAGGGGAGCCGTCTGTGTGCTCTGTACAGGACAAGGCGTGTAGATCGTTTATACCTCAATGTATCACTGTAAATACAGTTATTTAATATATCAAATAAAAGCAGAACAATACATCAAAAAGCATCAAAATGAAAGAGAGGATTACTATGTACAGGGGGGATTGCTATGTACAGGGGGGGTTGCACGTGACTAGTTAACTGCTCGAGAGCTTTCATCACCGTGTACTTTCTGACAGGTTTCTGCGCCCTGTGTAGGGTTTACGTCCCGCCCTCCGTCCCCATTTCCGGTCGTGTACGGTTTTGGCTCCGTTGGCCCTTTTGAACATTTCTTTTGTATTGTTTTCTGTGTTTGGCTGGGGGAAGGTTGCGTTCTTGTGTTTTGACATATTTAGAGAAACAGTATGAACAAGTAGAAAGAAAGGCTGTAAGGGGTTCGCGGCTCCCTCCCCGTCCATCAGGGTGGGAGACCATGCCCCTCGCTACGATACTTCCGGGGTACCTTGGTTCAGGGGAAAATTAGCCCGGTGTTAATGGTTCAGGCCTGCAGTCAGGCCGAGCAATGGTAGAGAGTCTGTTTGCCTAGGGCCCTCATTCAGGGCAGGGCTGCAGTCAAGTAGGGGCTCTGGCCTACAGTCAGGCAGGCAGAGCAGCAGAAGGTCCATTTGCCTGGCCCTTGATCAGGGCGGGGCAGCAATCAAGCAGGGGGGCTCTGGCCTACAGTCCGGCAGAGCCGTCGCCGTCTAGGGGAGATTAGCTCTCTGGTGGAAGAGTCAGAACAACCATCTGGCGTCCTGATTCAGGCGCGTGCCAGACCAATCAGGCCTCCTGACAACCAGGTGGGGAGCCTGCCACTCCTGACGGTGGCGTGGCGGTGGTAGGGGAACGCAGGCCTTCCCGCTCCACTGAGTCCCCTCCCAGGGCCCTAAACAACAGCGGAGTGGTCCAGCACTGGGTCAGCGGGGAAAATCTGATCACAACACGCTGGCCGGCTTGTAGTCACTAACACAGCTGAACCCAATTCGGCTGCCCTGGGCTCCTTCCTACACACCCATTCCGTGTGTACATGAGTTCCAGGGTTGTTGTTCGCTTCGCTGGGGTAGACGGCTAGTGGCAGCCCCACCAGCTCCTTGGAGTCCCCGGCGTTTGGCAGCTCCGGCAGCCCCTCTGGCTCTCTGTCAGGATAGCGCTCTCCATTAGGGGAGCAGGGAAGAGACGTCCTGCTCCTCCAGCAGCTCTCTCCCAACTCAGCTGGAGGGGCGGCCTTTTATAGTTCCGCTTCCTGTCCCACCCCTCTGCTTCCGGCAGGGTGGCATGCGGTGGGAGACAAGCCTGCTTTCTGCAACCCTCCTGTCCCCAACAACCCACTACAGCAAGTCCCCAAATCAAATCCACTTACCAGGGGCCTCCTCTCCTCTTTGCGCTTCGCCAACATCCGGGGTAGAAAAGAGCTCCTGGCCGCATGTCATCTTCTGCCTCTCGGTCCCCCTCCACATCCTCGTCCAAAATTTCCTCCTCCTGGCTCGGTCCACTCTCAACTGACACGCGAGCCACCCAAGTATCCACAGTGGTGTTAGCAATGGAGGTGGGATCGCCGCGGAGTATCATGTCCAGCTCTTTGGAGAACCGGCAGCTCATAGGCGCAGCACCGGAGTGGCGTTTGCCTCCCGCGTCCTGTGGTCGGCATTCCGCAGCTCGTTCACTTTGATCCTAAACTGCCGTGTGTCCCGGTCATCGCCCCTTTCTGTCATGCATCGTGAAATCTGTCCGTAGGCGTAATGATGCTGGTTCTGGCGGGACCCAACTGAGAGTGCCAGTTCAGGACAAACTGCTTCAAGCAGGGCAGTTACAGCCGAAGGCTGGGGGGTTTCCACCTCTGAGGCAAACCAAACCAGCCAAACAGAGCAGACTTTGGTCTCACCCCACTGGCTCACCACAAGTCACACAAGCAATTCCCTCAGACACTCCAATTTCCCAGTATCACCAACAGTACCACTTCTTATGGGGACAAATGGTTATGAAAACCAAGACCCCAGGAAAAGAAAAAAGGTTCTCTCGATCCCAAAGGACCAAGCCCCAGACCCAGGTCAATATACACATCAGATCTTGTCCCAAATCACGCTGTTGCCAATCCTTTAGACTCTAAAATCTAAAGGTTTGTTCATAAAAGGAAAAAGCTATAGATGAGAGGTAGAATTGGTGAAATGGAATCAATGACATACAGTCATGGCCAAGTTCTTGGTTCAGGCGTGCGGCAGCGACAGAATAAACTGCAGGTTCAAATCAAGTCTCTGGAGAACATCCACAGCTGGGATGCGTCTTTCAGTTCTTGGTTGAAAGCTTCAGTGTAGCAAAGTCCCTCCAGAGGGATGAAGCAGGACTGAAGACAAGATGGAGGAGCTGCAGCAGCTTTTAATATTCTCTTGCCATGTGGTCTTTCTTTCTTTGTCCCAAAGACAAGCTGTCCATCACGTGGCCTGGAAAAACCTCCGAGTTCTGGCTATAGGCAGGTCCCTGCACACCTTGCTGAGTCCCAAGGCATGTCTGCCTTCTCTCAATGGGTCAGTTGTGTAGCTGATGGTCCTTAATCGGCCATCAAGCAGGCTAGGCATTGCATCCAGTGAAGTGAGCTGTAGCTCACGAAAGCTTATGCTCAGATAAATTTGTTCGTCTCTAATGTGCCACAAGTCCTCCTTTTCAACTTGTCTGGGGTGTCACCCAGAAGCATAGTACAAGTTTGAACCACAGACAGTGTAGAGCCAATACTTATAACTTAAAATACAAAAATGACACAAGCATATAGATAGCACAGTCAGAACCAGCAAACCGTAACCTTGCCTTAGACACCTTGTTTGACCCCCCTTTATACAAGATTTGGTGCCACTACAGGACCTTGGTTGCAACAATGATCTATATGGTCCCAGTTCAAGTCAATAACGTCACAGTAGCTATAATAATTGCTACGTCCGGAGTGCAGCTGGGACTGCACAGCCTCCTCTCCCCAAATGCTGATGAGGTCCAGCAGCTCGGCATAGCTCCAAGCAGGGGGATCGCCTGGTGCGTGGAGCAGGCCTGGCCACCTGGAAAGATGCGCTGCACGCATCACCGAGCAAACAGGAAGGGGACTTTCAAAATTCCAAAGGAGTTTACGGAGTGGGGATGATGGATGGTCACCTGAGGGCCGGGCAGTAGAGTTCAAACCGATGACCAGAGAGGCGAGAGCAGGCATTGTGGGACACCTCCCGGAGGCCAATCGCAGCGCCCTAATCGACCTCGGTGTCTACACTGGCACCGCAGCCCTGTAGCCCCGGTGCAGAAAGTTTTTTAAACTGTGCAGTGCTTTTTTTAAAGCGCTGCAACAGCCCTGTTTCCGCGCCCTGAGTGGCGTGGCCGTGTGTACACCTCACCAGTTGCAGCGCAGAAAGCTGCTTTACCGCGCTGGAACTTGCCAGCGTAGACAGGACCTAAGGAAACAGTGCCATGACTTTAAACCTGCTGTTTACCGGAAAAAAACAAGGATGTGTTTTGGAGTGGAATAAAAATACACCTTTTAAAAATGCTGTAACAGTTTTAACACATGATGAAAGTTATATTAAGCTTATTAAACATTTTAGATTTTTGTTGCATTATCAGACTGCTTTTGTTCTTAAATGTTTGCAGCCCACGGGCTGAGACATAGATATATGCTTCTGTGTTTGTTTTGGGTCTAGAAGCTGTAGTAAATGTAATGCTTTATAAAAACAAAAAGGTTTTTTCATTTGGACTTTGTGTTTCTAAGAAGACAAAAAGCATTTTAGTTATAAGTTTGACAGGGGCATTTTTGAATTAGCCGGTTTGTTTTCAAAAGATGTCTAGCTACCATTAAGCAAAAGCCAGGGCCGTAAAGTTAATTAAAGGAAACAGGCATGTAGATTTCAAAGCCTCCTGGTTACAGAAATGGGAATGGCCACATCACCATTCACAAAATCTTTTTATTAACTGTTTAAATAAACTTACTATATAAAAGAATACAAAAAGAGACCCAAACCAAAACAGTTTTACCTTTAAATTGTAAAGAAAGCTTTAAAAATCAGGGTACAGTTAAAACCCTCATGTTTTTAAAGTATGGATTTAGACAAAAAAGAAGAAAAAGCAGCTGATGTGAAAAAGTTCTGACAGAGATAAGGGGCTTGTTCTGTTCCCAACATACACACACATACGTTCTTCTTCTTTTCTCATCTTTTTTTGAAATGTAAAACAGGACACACAAGTTTGCTTTAGGCCTGTTATAGAAAATCTGCATGGAGCAGGATTTAAAAATAGCTGCCTTCCCCTGTTTAGCTCGCATGTCCTGTGACCAAAGTTGTTTCACTGTAAAGATGGCCAAAACATGTATGAATTTAAAACAAACAAGAACCCACAGCAGATTATTTTTCAAAAGACACCCTTTGAACTTATTAAGAGTGTAAAATAAAGAAGCACCTCGGGGTTAAAACCACAGGCAGTTTACAAAAGTAATTTGTGAAAGTTAAATGAAGTTTTTATTGACTTAGGGATTTTTGTCTGAATTTTGTGCTGCATTATCAGACTGTCTTTGTTTCTAAATGTTTCTAAATGTTTGCAGTCTGTGTGCTGAGACCCAGGTACAAGCTCTTTTTTAACTGTTTAAATGGACTTAATATATCAAAGAATGCAAAAAGAGAAAGCTGTTTTTGTTTGGTTAGCTTGAAATTGTAAAGAAAGGTTTAAAAATCAGGGTACAGTTAAAAACCTCATGTTTTGAAAGTATGGATTTCTACAAAACACAAGAAAAAGCAGCTTATGTGAACCAGGTAGCTTTTTTTTTTAAACCAGAGATAAGGTATTTGTTGCCCCCCTTCGCCGCCCCCCGCACACACATTTTTCTTTTCTAATGATTTTTTAAATGTAAACCAAAGGCAAACAAACTTGGAAGGGTTTTAAAATGCTAAAAGGAAACATAAAAAGACATGATGAAAGGTTTTTTTTTTTTAAAGTGTTCATTTGCTTTTCAGAGTTTTGCCCAAGTCAATTGACCAGAGTACAAAAATCTAGCGTTAGTTTCTTTTTAAAGCATTTGCCTACGAGTACTTTTGTATGATTTCTTGAATATGTGACCAAGCAAGGCAGTGGCTCCTGCCCCTTATGAAAATTCCTAATGAATTTAAGAAACCTTTCCAGAGGTTTTTTAAACTCCTGATAGAATTGCATGCTAATTTTTATCCTGGCTACCAAATTTTGTAGGCTGTATTTTTTAAAAACCTACAAAAAGGCTCACACTCTTTATTAAACCCCTTACATCTTTAGCATGATGTCTATAGAACCCCAATGTCTTTAATCCCTTTTAAATTTTATGGGACTTTTCCCACTGGGGCTGACAGACGAACAACAAAAATGATTTTGGGGGTTTTTAGAGAGAGTTCCCTGTTTTAAAATTTCACAGTTTAATTAGATTCTGTAAACTCAGCTCCTTGAACTTTTTCATGGTCCAAGCCCACGAATTTCACAACTGTTAGGATAGAAGCATCCAGCATTCTGTGTGTACTTCTCCTCTGAATGCTGGTTTCTACT
This sequence comes from Natator depressus, assembly GCF_965152275.1. Taxonomy (NCBI): domain Eukaryota; kingdom Metazoa; phylum Chordata; order Testudines; family Cheloniidae; genus Natator; species Natator depressus. The sequence continues at coordinate 139,902,535 of NC_134236.1, forward strand.
GGGAGAGGGCCGTACTACAGCACATTTTATAGCCTGTGGTCATAAGTTGTTATATCTACTGGTAGCAGATAGGCACAAGAAACAGCCCTCTGACCAGGTACATTTGTTTTCCAGCACACAGTGATGAGGCCGCTGGCCTGCCTGCCGGCGATTTTGGAAAACCTCCACCCCACCCCTTTCCTGACTTTTCCCCCGCCACTTAACACTTGCTAAACATACAGCGTTTAATCATATCAAATAAAGTTTTTAAGAGATTTGACCTATTTGAAGCAGGCCCTTCTGCTTTTCAAAATTTTTTGCAGCAAAGGCAGAGGATTAAAACTAAATGTAAACCTAAAGGGCTGCCAAGTTTTACTGAAGACTAATAAGCTCAACACCTGTTTACAGGAACGTTAATGGTAAAGACATAGCAATATTACCATTCACGGTCTATTTAATACCTTTTGAACCCTTGAAATGAACTCCCTTGTTCTGTAGGGAAATAAAGAGGCCCCCTTTTAACACTAACTGGTATAAACTGTTCAGAAGGTGTCTACGCTGCCCACGTTAAATCGCTGCCGCGACAAGGCTTTAAGGTGGCAGTGTCGCCGCGGCTCCAGCTCAGGAGGGTGTTTTTTCACACCCCTGAGCGGTGCAAGTTTCAGCGCTGTAAGTGGCAGTGTAGACAAGCCCTAATTAAACTGTGAAATTTTAAAACAGGGAACTCTCTCTAAAAACCCCTGAAATCATTTTTCTTGTTTGTCTGTCAGCCCCAGTGGGAAAAGTCCCATAAAATTTAAAAGGGCTTCAAGCCAATGGGGTTATCTATCTATCTATCTCTCTATCTCTCTATCTATCTAGTGGGAAAGGTGCTTGGGCCTGTTTTCTTAGAGAAGAATAAGGCAGTTAAAGGGGGTGGGTAGTGAGGGGAGGGGCGGGGAGGGGAGGGAGAGGGCTCTTGTTTAAAAATCTTGGGTTGATAGGATTGGTTCAGGAAAATGCATTCGATGATGCAGCTGTAGAACAGTTTCTGATTGGTCCGCCCGAGAGGCGGAGATAACCATGCTGGGGGCTGTGAGCCTTGGGAGCTCCCTCTTTTCCCGGGGGCAGCCGCAAGGGTAAGTTCTCTTCCCCCTCCCCGTCCGCCCCCTGCAGCTTGCTATACTTTCCTTGCATAATGACAGGTTTCAGAGTAGCAGCCGTGTTAGTCTGTATTGGCAAAAAGAAAAGGAGGACTTGTGGCACCTTAGAGATTAACACATTTATTTGAGCATAAGCTTTCGTGAGCTACAGCTCACTTCATCCGATGCTCACGAAAGCTTATGCTCAGATAAATTTGTTAGTCTCTAAGGTGCCACAAGGACTCCTTTTCTTTATACTTTCCTTGTCTCACCAACCAAAAAGGATCTCTTCCTCTTTTCTATACTCTCCTTCTCTCACTAACCAAAAAAAGGATCTTTCTCTCTTTTGCACAGCTCTGTGTTCTGCTTACTAACAAAAAAGGATCTTTCTCTCTCTTTCTGTTTTCTGTACTTTACACAGCCCTGTGTCATTGACACAAGATCTCTAGCTCATTTTTCGGCCGTGTGATTTCTTTCACCCGACCTTCTCAACCTTCCTTTAGAGTTTCCTCTTTTCTTTAATGAGCCTTTGCTTTTTAAAATTTATTTCAATTTTTTTACTCTTATTATTTTTTAGTCCCAACAAAAATAACCTTTTACCACGTTCTTACTAATCTATCAAAAACACTCCTCTCTCTTGTTGCTTTCTATAGTTTCCCCTCTTCCTTCTATTTAAAATAACCTTTCTTTCCTTTTTTCTTCTAAGGCTAAGCAATTTTTCTTTTGTTAAAACTCCTGTCCTTTAAGGCCTCTGTCGCGAGCGGGCATGGTCTCCTGCCCTGACAGCCTGGGAGGGAGCCGCGAACGCCCCCTGGTGGGCAGAACCGGGACACCCACGGCAGCAGAGGGGCGGGGAGGAAGCGGCACTATAAAAGGCCGGCCCTCCAGCTCAGATGGGAGAGAGCTGCCAGATGAGCAGCACGTCTCTTCCCTGCTGCGGAAGGACAGAGCTAACGGAGAGCGCTATCCTGACAGAGACCCAGAGGGGCTGCCAGATGCCGGGGACGCCGAGGAGCTGCTGGGGCTGCCACTCACTGTCCTCCCCTAGAGCTCACTGTTGCCGGCAGGGAAAGGGCTGGGGGGGAGTACTCCTCTCTGGCCCCTGTCCCGGAGCAGCCTGCCTGCACCCCAAACTCATCCCCAGCCCTGCCCCACCCCAGAGCCCACACCCCCAGCCAGAGCTTTCACCTCCCACCGCACCCTCAACCCTCGCCCTGAGCCCCTCCAACACCCCAAACACCTTATCCCCAGTCCTAGGCAGAGCCCTCATCCCCCCATACCCCAACCCTCTGCCCCAGCCCTGAGCCCCCTCCAACACCACAAACCCCTCATCCCCCCACACCCCAACCTTCTGCCCCAGCCCTGAGCCCCCTCCAACACCACAAACCCCTCATCTCCAGCCCTAGACAGAGCCCTCATTCTCCCCATACCCCAACCCTCTCCCCAGCCCTGAGCCCCCTCCAACACCACAAACCCCTCATCTCCAGCCCTAGACAGAGCCCTCATCCTCCTGAACTCCAACCCTCTGCCCCAGCCCTGAGCCTCTCTAACCCCCCAACCCCCCCAGCCCCAAACAGAACCCTCACCCTCTACACCCCTACTCTTGCTCTGAGCCCCTCCCAAACCCCTCAGCCCTGCACCCCCTCCCTCTGCACCCCCTCCCATCCCCAAACTCCCTCCCAGAGCCTGCAGCCTCCACCCCAATACTCTGCCTAAGCCTAAGGCCTGCACCCCAGACGTCCTTCCCCACCCAAACTCCCTCCTGGAGCCTTGGGCAGGTGGGGGGCAAAGTAGGGGCGGGTTCTGGGCAGCAGCAAAATTTCTACAAACCTGCCACCCCTGAACCCATGTACACACGGAATGGGCGTGTAGCAAGGAGCCCAGAGCAGCCGAATTGGGTTCAGCTGTGTTATTGACTACAAGCCGTCCAGCGTGTTGCGGTCGGATTTTCCCCACTGACGCAGTGGCGGATCGCTCCACGGCTGTTAGGGCCCTGGGCGGGGACGCAGTGGAGCGGGAGGGCCTGGGTTCCCCGACCACCGCCACCCCACCGTCAGGAGTAGCAGCCTCCCCACTTGGTTGTCAGGAGGCCTGATCGGTCTGGCACCCGCCTGAATCAGGACGCCAGACGGTTGTGCTGATTCTCCCACCAGAGAGCTAACCTCCCCCAGACTGCGACGGCTCTGCCGGACTGTAGACCAGAGCCCCCCTACTTGATTGCTGCCCCGCCCTGATCAAGGGCCAGGCAAATGGACCTTCTGCTTCTCTGCCTGCCTGACTGTAGGCCAGAGCCCCTACTCGACAGCAGCCCCCCCGAATGAAGTCCCTGGGGAAACAGACTCTTGACCGTTGGTCAGCCTGACTGCAGGCCAGAACCATGAACACTGAGCTATTTCCCCTGAACCAAGGTACCCCGGAAGTATCGTAGTAAGGGGCATGGTCTCCCGCCCAGACGGATGGGGAGGGAGCCGCGAACCCCCTACAGCCTCTCTTTCTACTCGTTCATACTTTTTCTCTAAGTATGTCAAAACACAGCACGCTGTTAGGGCCCTGGGCGGGGACGCTGTGGAGCGGGAGGACCTGGGTTCCCCTATCCCCGCCACCCCTCCGTCAGGAGTGGCAGCCTCCCGATGTGGTCGTCAGGAGGCCTTCTGCTGCTCTGCCTGCCTGACTGTAGCACAAGCACGCAACCTTCCCCCGGCCAGACACAGAAAAATAATACAAAATAAATGTTCAAAAGGGCTGATGGTGCCAAAAATGTACACGACCGGAAACGGGGACGGAGGGCGGGACGTAAACGCTACACGGGGCATGGAAACCTGTCAAAAAGTACATGGTGATAAAAGCTATTGAGCGGTTAAGTACTCACGTGGCTGGGCAGGGCAGGCGGCCAATGGGGAGGAAGCCATGGTCCGGCATGATGTGTTCCACCCTGCTCCAGGCGGGCTCTGGTGCACCAAACCCCCAGAGTAGAGAGGCTGGCTTTTACTCGGACAGCTGGGCAGCTTCAATGACTGGGCTCTCCCTTGTACACATCAGTCTCATCCTCTGCAAGAGTGTTCGTAGGCTGGCACGGGCTGGACGGTGTTTCTTGCAGGCATTGAGGATTAGCGTGGTCTGCAAAGCCAGGCACCTGACAGAGGACTTGCTGTCCTCCTGCAAGCCTTTGAGGACTAAGATTGAAAGGAAGGAAATGGAGGTCAGAGCCATGGTGCTCTGGAAAGCCCTGGCAGACCAAGCCACAATGAACCCCATTCACTCACTATTTCTAGGACTGCCCCACCCCTGCAGTATCTGATGGCCTCATCCCTGCCTGTATTTAAGCTCCCCCTTCCCCCCAGTGCACAGATGGGCACTTAAGCCCCGAGAGGGGGAGATTCACAAAGGGGGCTGGGCATCGTTAGGCTACGCCTAACTTCCGGTGCCCTGCTGCCCTCCAGGAAATGCCGAGGAGGGAGCTCTGCCATTCCCTAGCTCTGGTTGGGGACCAGCTGTGAACCTGCTCTGGGAGTGAGGAGCCTGAGCTATGTCACCCCCCCGCCCCCTTTTCCCCAACAAATGTGGAGGAGACGCTGCTCTGCCCTGCGCTGGCCCAGGGGTCCGGGCACGCAGCAGGGAGGTAGATGACCGGACGTCACCTCAGTCTCCTTTGGAGCAGTGGCTTGACACCAGGCACCCCACCTGGAGGTGACTGCAACAAACCCTGGGCTAGTGAGTGCAAGGGGGGGAGGCAGGACCAAACCTTTGCTGTGTTGGGGGGGGGGGCAATCATCTGCGAAGGCCAGCCAGCTTCGGCCCAGTTTGGGGATTTGCCAGGCCACAGCTCTGAGGTCAGGGCTAAGTGCCTGGGCACATGCCAACCAGCAGACACCACAGGGTGAGGGGGAAGCTGATCAGGGGTTTGGGGATCTACATTTTGCAACCCTTTGTGGCTCTTGCCCAAGATCACATTGCTGGCGTTGGAGATTGAACACAGCCCGCAGCCCTGGGCCATTCCTCCCTCTAGCGCTCAGTGCTCAAAGCGGGTACCACTCACCATTGAAGATGGCATCCAACTTCTCCTGGCTCTTCTGGTCCAGATGCCGGGCAGTGAGCCCTACACACACAAACAGCTCATCACATCCCTGCATCCCCAGTGAGGGTGTCAAAGCGTCTGTCACCCTCCAAGCAGCGGGGCTTTCCCCTGCCCCTTGCTGCCCAGGACGGACTCCTGAGTCCCCAGGGGAAAGGGCGAGTCCCCAGGGATGGCTGTGGGGCTGGTTGCCAAAGGAGAGCATAGCGCCTTGAGGTTCCACTCCCAAGAGCCCATGGTGGGGTGGGGGGAGGGGGGGATGGGGACTGCATGGGGAGCAGTGGGGTTAGAGGGGGCCCATCAGCCGATCAGGGCAGTTTGGGGTGAGCTTGCTCCTGCGGGTTTCTGACACCCCTGAGCCTTCATTCGGCAATCAGGAGCCCAGGGGTTACTTCTCGCTGCCGGCAGGGACTGAGGAGAGCCTGAAACTGGATCCAGCCCCCCTGCTTAAGGGACCCCTCTGCTCTGTGGTTACCTAGAAACCTGATGGCCGCTTCTCTAATGGGAGCCTGCGGGTTTTTCAGAAAGGCCATGGCCTGGCAGAGGAAGGTTTCTGCCCTCTCCTTGTAGCACGCCACCTAGGAGCCAGAAGAAGGGAGCACAAGGTTATTAAAGGCCTTTCCATCCTGCAGGCCAGGTTCCAGATCTGTGGAGTGTCCTGCTTTCGCCCCTCCTTCCTCTGCCGGGGGGATCACGCAGCGGGACTACAGCCAGGGCCAGGTGTGGTCCCGGGGCTGGGGCTCGGTGTGGGCACGGAGCCGGGCAATGGAGGGCTCCCTCACCAGGCAGTCACAGCCTCGCCAAAGCTCCTTTCGCTGGACGAGAGCACCGAGCTGGCTCCACCTTAGGAATTCCACAGCACGGCTGAGGGCGTCCCAACACACCTGCAAAACAAGAGGGGCCGGGGCGAGCCAGCCACGGTTACAGGAGGTGGAAGCCAGGGCAGTCCCTCGGCATAGGTGGCTGCATAGGGGACCACGAAATATGGGGCACCAAATTTCCCCAAATTTCATGGTGCCACTAGGCGGCTGCAAGCTGCACATGCAGCAGCCCCAGCCCCAGTGACCTGCCCTATACCTCGGCCAGCCCCGCCGCGGGCTGCGCCCACTACAAAGGGCAGGGCCGTCCCTGGGGGGGCTCAGACAACTCCCTCCGCCCGGACTCTTCCCCTTCCCCCCTGCTACGCCCCTGGCCCGCCCCCATTCCACCTCTTCTCCGCAAGCCTCTTCCCCCAGCCACCCCACACTCACCGGCAGTGGCAGGAAGTGGAGCAACCAGGTCCCAGGCCGCTCTACTCCAAAGGATTGCCCCCCGCACTCACCGGCGGTGGGAAGCGGAGTGCCGCGGCTGGGAGCTGGCAGAGTAGAGCAGGCTGGGGCCAGGCTGCTCCGCTTCCCACTGCTGTCAGTGAGTGTGTGTGTGGGAGGGATCCCTTTCCCCAAACCCCCTTGTGACGAAGTGGGACTGTTCTTAATGTTTCCTCTGAATAGTGTGGGGGTGCCTCAGTTTCCCCTATGAAGTTCTTAAGTATCTAGGTGGTGCGATAAGGGTGTATGATCATTGCAGAGCCCTAGAGGGCAGGTGTGTGCAGGAGTCTGGACACAGAGAATGGCCGACACCCTGTTTCCTGGCAACTGATGGCCTGGGCCCTTCCCCCCTGCAAGGTGAGAGCTAAAGGGTTGGAGAACAAAGGAATCAGGTGACCTCCTGGCCCGGGAAAGGAACAAAGCCCAGAGGAGGAGGGGCTGGAGGGAGTTTCAGTTTGGGGCTGGCTAGGACATGGAGTGAAGTGCAGACGTGGTTGTCTGGCTCACTGCCCTCCAAAATGGACCCAGCTGAGGGGTCCTGTTCTCTGCACCTACAAGCTCTGTGTCAGACCATGTTCCTGTCGTCTAATAAACCTTCTGTGTCACTGGCTGGCTGAGAGTCACGTCTGACTGCGAAGTTGGGGGGCAGGACCCTCTGGCTTCCCCAGGAGCCCCGCCTGAGCGGACTCGCTGTGGGAAGCGCACGGAGGGGCAGAGGATGCTGAATGCTCCGAGGTCAGACCCAGGAAGGTGGAAGCCGGGTGAGCTGTTTGCCCTGCGGACAGGCTGCTCACCGGAAGGCGACTGCCCCAGAGTCCTGACTGGCTTCATAGGGAGCAGTTCCAGAGCATCGCCCGGGCACTCCGTGACACCCCTCCCTCGAGCCACACGGCTGGAGCCGGGGAGAGGGAAGCAGAGCGGGCTACTCCCAGCTCTCCGCTAATCTCCCAGGCCACTCTGGGCCTGTGGGCCCCCCAAAAGTGGCCCCACACAGCTCCTGCCTCCCAGACCGTGGTGGGGGGGAGGAGGAGGCCTGGGACCCCACACAGCCCCACTGCGGGGGGGGCTGGATAGGGCAGCCGAATGGCTAGGGACAGCCCCGCTGGAAGCCACTAGCCTAGTTACCGGAGGCCGTGTGTGCGGAACGGTTCCCGGCCCGCGGCTGCTCGCGGAAGGGCGGAGGTGTGGCTAAGGCAATGGCTGGAGACCTGACTCAATTCCCAGCTCTTCCTGCAGGAACTCAGGCAAGTTGCTTCGGCCCAGGGCTACAAAGGGATTTAGGTGCCTAATGCCCATGGGCATTCAATACTTCTGAGGCGCTAGGCCTCACGCTGTGCCTTAGTTCCCCACCTCCTGGGGGGTAGGAGGGTGAATTCATTACTGCTGGGGGCATTTGGCTCCCAAGTGATGGGGGCCATGAGAGCGAGCGTGTGCACAGGCACCTGGGGCGGGGCGGAGGGGGGGATTGGGCGTGTCATGGATAGTAAGAGCTGACCGGGCTGCTTGGCCAAGGGCACATTGGGTCTTGGGCACCATCCGGAGGGCTCCTGGTAGGGACCATGGCCAGGGTTGTGCTCTTCCCACCAGCACAGCCAGGGGAATGTGCGGAGGCCAGTGGCTGTAGGAGAGGTGAGCTGACCCCTCCACCCACCCATTCTCTCAGCCTGGCTGCAGAGGGGCAGTGTTGGGCTCAGAGGAGGCAGGGAAGACTCAGCAATTGGGTGAGGCGCCATGGTCATGGCGCTACTGGACTCAACGTTCAAGTGATTTTGAGCACCTGATTGTCACAGCACTGAGCACCCGCCCTCTGCCGGCCAGACCCTTGAAAGGGGGGTGTCACATGTTGGCCCCCCCCAACAAATTCCTGGTCACTGTAACAATCTCAGCTGCAGGCTCCAGCTCGTGGCCTCACCTGGGACACATTGGGACGCTCATCGTGCAGGAGGAGGAGCAGCGGGACCAGGCTCCGGAGGACGAGCTCCTTCATCTTTTTTCTGTTGGGCTCCCTTACAAGCTCCAGCAGGTGTTTAAAGAGGGCGATGGAGAGCACCCGGAGTTTGCTGGACTCCTGCAAGAGAGGATGTGGGGAGGAGATGCTGTGACGGTCGTGCTCTCCCAGCAAGGTGAGCGCTCACTGTGAGAGAGATGTCTGCCCTGCAGGGGGTATTGCTAACTCACCCCCAGTCATACGGGCACAGCTGGGGGCCAGAGTCTCATGGGCACAGCGCCATTGAAGGCAATAGAGATGCAGGTTTCCACCAGCTGAGGGGCTGGCCTGGCAACTTCTTGGCCAGAGAGAGCAGTAAGGTGGGGTGAGACAGCCCCTGGGATCTCACAGCCAGCTCTGGGCACACTGACATCAGCACCCGCCTGTCAAGCCCAGGGGAAACGCTCAGGGCAGAGCAGCACCAGGACAGGGGCGGCAGAGAGGGAGCGATGAGGAAAGATTCAAAGAACGAAGGGATGTGTGTACTTTGTCCTCCCGCTTTGCATGCCCGACTCACACTGGTGCTGACCCACAGCGACCCTCTAGCGAGGCCAAGGGGGCCAGGCATGGGGGGCAAATTCCTACACTGCTGTTTGTTCGGGCCACGCACAGGGACCTGGGGGGGATTTAAGCAGGAGCAAGGGGTGGTAAATGTGCAGGAGCTCCCAGATAGGGGGCCTTGGAAGCCATGACTGGAAACCACCCAGCCTCCAGGGGCTTGGGGTTCGGCAAGGGCTGCCCAACTCCTACACATGGGTTTCTTGTTAACTCAGGGTTGGCCCCACTTGGTCACATGATGCCCCCTCGCTGCATGGCAGCTGGCAGAGCCGGACCAGTCCAGTGACCTGGGAGGCCGGGCAAGCTGTGCCCAGCAGGGAGAACCAGGAGCAATAGCTGGGGGCTGTAGGGAGGGGCCACTGCTTTCTGGGAGGTGAGGCTGAGGGTAAGGGGGGGCAGCCTGGGGGGGCGGGTTGACTTGAGCTGTTCTGAGAGTGGCTGAACCTTTAAATGGTGCCCCCCCAATCAGCAGTTACGTGTCGCCTCTGGGCACCAGGTTCTAGACCAGGCAGTTCTCTGAGTGACGTCTGTTGTAATAGTCTTCATAAGTTCTTTTAGTCTGTTTATCTATTTGGCTGCGCTCTCCTGTCTGGCCACTTTGGAGACAGGCTCTTGGAACAGTAGTTCTCAGTTGTCTTTCCATCAGGAGCGGGTGCTGGACTAGATGCAGGAGCTGCTCTTGGTGTTGATCTTTAGCTGGGCCTGTGCCACTGCTAAATCAAGAGCGGCCGGGTCCCAGCAGAGTTGGGGAGGGCTGAGGGTAGGATTTAGCGTTGTGAGAGCTGGGGAGGTGGGTGGTCCCTCCAGGAGCCCCCACTGGGGCGTTACCCCTGGAAGGCAGTAATGGATGGGTCCCTTTCTCCCGCCCACTTTGCTGGCTCTCGCCATGCAGTGGGGGACTGAACATCAGTCTGGTGAACACGCTGGCGGGGGCTCGTTTGTGGTTACAAAAGGCCTGGGGAGAACTAGCCCCTCCTTTGATGCTGCCCTGCCATGAGAACGAAGGGGAGAGGAAAGGGCGGTAGCTGCAGAACCTATAGACGGAGCCGTTTCCTTATGGAGCTGACAGGCCAGCTGTGGGATTCCTGGCCAGGGAGGGGAGGGGCGGGGCAGGATTTTCACCAGGGTACCATCACTTGTTACCCTGGAAGCCAGCAGGAGCATTGCGGCACCCTGTGCTGCAGAGGCCCCCTCGCTGCATGCAGGCTCAGGAATGCATGTCCTTCCCTCAAGGGGAGCCTCGTCCCCAGGCTGCCCTGATCCTTGTCAGCAGGCCTGCAGGACACCAGGGTTCCCACCCTTACTGCCATATGCTCTGATGGAGAATGGGCTAGCAGAAGAAGGCGGGAATGGGTTCATGTCATTTACGACAATCCTTTTTCTGGCTGGGGCCATAGCATAGGTCCCGCTAGCCCACCCGCCAGCCCCCATTCACACGTCTGTGGCTTGAAGGGTCTCCCGCGGGCCGCCAGGCCTTACATCATGAAAGAAGGGCAGGAGTTTCTCAGCCACTTGCACAGCCACGGTGCTGGCGCTCTGCCTGTCCATGCCGGCGAGGATGTCTCTCAGCACGGTGATGGCATTGGAGATGACACCCCTGTCTGCCTTGTGTAGCCGCTCCACGACGACTGGCTGCTGACGCTGGATTTTCCCCACCTGTGTGAAAGGAGGAGCTGCTTTACGGAACACCCTCCGGTGACCCAACAAGCCATTTCCATAACAACGTCTGCCTCCCCTGCAGACAGAGCCACGGGAACTAGGAGTGCAGGGGGTGCTGCAGCACTCCAAGGTTTTACGCGGGGCTCTGCTCCTGGCTCCACACACAAGGTCCCAGCTGCCGGCCCTGCGCCAACTCCCAGCTGTGGCCCCAGCCTCGGCTCCCTTGCCCCATCCGTCTCCCGCCCCCCTGGAGCCATGGCCCTGCTCCTGACCCCAGCTCTAGGGGTGGTGGGGTGTGTGGACAGGTGTAAGGGGGTGCTCAGCACCTCCACTATCAAAAGTCTTCTAGCGCCCCTCCTCCAGATGACATGTTAGAGCCTCAAAGCCCTTGCACAGCCCCAGCTAGGATCGCAGGCAGCGGGGCCGGCTACCTGCAACATAAGCAGCTGCTTCCTTGTACCCCCGATCTCAGGGGGTGGTATTTATTAGCAGGTATCATCTGTGGAAACTTCTCTGCACAACACCTTGACCCCAAACAAATCAAGTGTATTATTGTTATAAGGGTTAGAATAGCACCTCCAGCGCCTATCTGCAATCAGGGCATGTGCTGGGGGCTTTCCAGGCACAGAAAGAGACATTCCCTGGCCTAGAGCTTACAGGCTAGACACACAAAGGAAGGATTTCTATCCCCGTTGTACAGACATGGAAGTCAGGCACAGAGAGGCGACGTGACTCACCCATGGTCACCCAGGGAGTCTGGCAGAGCCCGAAACTGAACTTGGGTTCTGCTGAGTCCCGGGCCTTACAGCCCAGCCTCGGCGAGGGAGCCGATTTTGTACACGAGTTGTAGGGTTGGTCTGTTACTAAAAGCCAGATTCAATCATTTCTGTGTTTGGCTTTTGAACTGTTCAAAGACAGCCCCACAAAACCTCAACCGGGATCAGGGGGAAAAGTGTCCAATACAGGCTTACTGGTTCCGGAAGCAAAAATAAAACACAAGCAAGTGAAAACCAGCTGAGGACATGGAACAATGGGAATGGTGGATAACAAGGAGAATTACAGTCATGCCCTGTCCATGTCTGATCGATTCATCGTCCGTGTTTAATAAACCGGACTCACCTGCTATTCTCAGGGGAAGTAAATTATCATTAGGGAGAGTTGCCTTCAGATTGTCTCCTCTTTGACCAAGCTGCCAGATCTGTGTATTTAAGTCCCAAGGGTTTTCTCTGCCTTCACTATGCTGTGTCTATCACACTTGTTATGAGGTCGGAGCAGCAAAAGGCCCTTCTCGAGCTCTTCAGAGGAGTGAGTGCTGCGGGACAGAGCTGTGACGTCAACAGTTAAAATCTATGAGGCTCAGAAAGGGGATTGGTAGGAAAAAATGGTTCCAATTGAAGCAAAATGGCTCTGTCCGGGCGTCCCGGATCACTGGTGTCACCAGCATTCCCTGGAGGTCTAGAGTCTACAGCTCTAGAGTCCACAGTCACACACCCAGAGACGCACCCTGCAAGAGCCAGGCCCTGCCCTGCAGAACAACAGACAAAAGCCAGGCAGGGACTTGCCCAAGGTCACCCAGCAGGTCAGAGGCAGAGCCAGGAATAGAAACCAGGGCTCCTGACTCCAGCCCAGGTCCAGGTCCCCTGGGAAGCTTTCAATGACTCCAGCCCTGCATCAGCTCCCTGATGAAGGAGTTGCCAAGACTTTGAAGGAAAGAGCTGAAATTCAGAGGGATCATGGTAAATTGGAGGACTGGGCTATAGACAACAAAATGAAACTCACCCAAGACAAAAGTGAGGTGCTACATTTAGAGAAGAAAAAGCAAATGCACAGAAACAGAATGGGGGATAACCGGTTGAACTGCTGAGAAGGATCTGGGAGCTGCGGTGGATCACAGCCTCAGCATGAGTCAGCAAAGCGATGCTGTTGCCAAAAAAAAAAAAAGCAAATGCAATTTTAGGTTGCATTAACAGAGGTATAGCCTGCAAGTCATGGGAGGTGATAGTACCACTCTACTCAGTGCTGGTTAGGCCTCAGCTGGAGTACGGTGTCCAGTTTTGGTCACCAATGTCTACAAAAGATGTGGAGAAACTGTAATGGATCCAGAGGCGAGTGACATAGACGATCAGAGGGATGGAACACAAGCCATACGAGCAAAGGTTGAAGGAACTGGCTATGTTTAGTTTGGAAAAGAGGAGATTAAGGGGGGACATGCTAATGGCCTTCAGATTCTTCGAAGGCTGCCAAAAAAAAGATGGCAAAAAGTTGTTCTCTCTTGCCACAGAGGGCAGGACAAGAGGGGATGGGTTCAAAGGACAGCACGGCAGATTTAGATTAAATCTCAGGAAAACCTTCCTAACTGTAAGAAGAGTAGGATAATCGGACAGACGACTAGGGAGCTTGTGGAAGCCCCTTTGCTGGAGGTTTATAGTAGGAAGCTGGAGCCATCTGTCTCGGCTGGGACAGACACAACAAATCCTGCATCTTGGCAGGGAGCTGGACAAGCTGACCTTGCGATCCCTTCTCACCCTGCGGTTCTATGAGAGCTGTCCCAGAGCACCAGGAGAGGGTTTCGGCGTGTTCTGCCTCGACCATAGCGCTGGCTAGAGTCACGCTCTCTCTCTTCGGCCCAATGGCGATACCCAGTGGGAGACTGAGAGACACCCTCAGGCCGTGGAGGGGAAACACGGTGCTCCTTCCCTTGCTGCAGGGGCTGGAACTTACAGTCAAGGGGGCGACGCCAGCCTCTTGCTGAGAGACATCGTGATGCTGGCACAGCGGCCCTTCCTGCAGCCTGTCGAGCAGCTCCCGTAGGACCTTTCCTGCGGTCTTGGGGTGGGATGTCAGCACCCTCCACATCTCCACAGCAACACTGCAAAGGGAGAGAGCCGATTTCACCTGGCCAGAGCCCCGCCAGCCTCCTGCACCCACTGCCACCCGCACCCTGCTGGGTCTCCGGCCACTGGCTGGCCCTTTGTTGCCCTCCAGATGCAGCAAGGGCCCCCACTGCCTGGCGCAGGTTGCATGGGGGCCGGGTCTGAGTGTCAGCCCCGGGGGAGGACGAGGGCTGCCATATGGGGTTTTGCAGACTGGCCTGTCTCCACGGCATGTCAGCCTGCAAAACCCTCCAGAACAAGCAGCAGCTCTGCAGGGAGCAGGAGGTCTCTGGAAGGTTCTGCACGCCCCTGTCCCTGGCAGCGGGACCAGTCCGGGGGAGCCGGAGCGCAAGCGGCAGCAGCCCCAGCCCCGTACCTGTCACATGACAGCGAGCAGCCCAGCAGCGTTGTGACCACCTCCTCGCTGTACTGGTTGCCCAGCACGACAAGGGCCTTGAGCAGCTGCTGCTGGGCCAGCGGCTCGCTGATGGAGTCCAGGTTGTGGTAGATGCTCATCACAGCCTCCGACACCTGGAAGGGAAATGGGGAGATGGGACCTTGGCTTCCTCGCGCTGCTATTGATCTGGGATGCCAGGGACCTGCCGTACCTGAGAGCCATCTGCCCTCCCACATCCTCTTCTCCAGCTCCAGGCCTAGAACACAGGGCCAATTCCCGGCCTATCGATTCATAGACTGCAAGACCACAAACGGCCATGGAGATCACCTAGACTGACCCCCCTCATGGCACAGGACCTGCCCCCCAGTAATGCCGAGCGCCCAGAGGCAGAGTCTCCCACGGATGGGCTCCCCCAGCAGGCTGTTCTCACTGCAGCTCTTACCCTCTCCAAGCTTGGGCTGGGGACCCACAGGATCACATGCAGCATGTGCCTGGCCGCCACCGAGTCATGGACGCTGGTGTCTCTCATGCCCTCGATAGCAGTGAGGAGGAAGTCCATGCGCTCGGATGGGTTGAAGTACTTCCCAAACATCTGAAACAAACCTGCCAGTGAAACCCCTTTTGCTGCCCAGTGCGGTTCCAGTCGGACCGAGCAGCCAGGAGTGCAGGCAAAGCCCGCTTTGCCGGGACAGGGCTGGGTTACTGCACCTGGGACGCACAGTACCCAGCCAGCAATCAGGAGCTGTCCTGCATGGCACAGGCCAGCGTGGCAGTGCATGGGGGCACAATACCGCACAGCACGGATACACTCTCTAGTGCTCAGCAGGGGCTGGCACTGGTGCATGGACGCAATGATGCCTTGGAGAGCATTAATCTCTGGGGAAGCTCCCACCACACCTGACAAGGAGCTGGGATCAGGTTTGGATGAGACCCAGTGCATCTTGGGATGTGGCATGGAGGGAAGCATATTGGCCCGCAATAGTAGAAGCCTTGCCAGCAGATCGAGGGAAGTGATTATTCCCCACTATTCGGCACTGGTGAGGTCACATCTGGCCCCCCACAAGAGAAAGGATGTGGAGAAATCGGAGAGAGTCCAGCAGAGGCTAAGGAAAATGATTAGCGGGCTGAAGCACATGAATTATGAGGAGAGACTGAGGGAAGTGGGCTTATTTAGTCTGCAGAAGAGAAGAGTGAGGGGGGATTTGATAGCAGCCTTCAACTACCTGCGGGGGTCGGGGGGGTGGGTTCCAAAGAGGCTGGAGCTCGGCTGTTCTTAGTGGTGGCAGGTGACAGAACAAGCATCAATGGTCTCAAGTTGCAGAGGGGGAGGTCCAGGTTGGATATGAGGAAACGCTATTTC
Source organism: Natator depressus (assembly GCF_965152275.1). Taxonomy (NCBI): domain Eukaryota; kingdom Metazoa; phylum Chordata; order Testudines; family Cheloniidae; genus Natator; species Natator depressus. The sequence continues at coordinate 139,917,848 of NC_134236.1, forward strand.
ACTAGAAGAAAAGGAGTACTTATGGCACCTTAGAGACTAACCAATTTATTTGAGCATAAGCTTTCGTGAAGTGAGCTGTAGCTCACAAAAGCTTAAGCTCAAATAAATTGATTAGTCTCTAAGGTGCCACAAGTACTCCTTTTCTTTTTGCGAATACAGACTAACACGGCTGTTACTCTGAAACTATTTCACTAGGAGGGTGGTGAAGCACTGGAAAGCGATACCTAGGGAGGTGGGGAATCTCCATCCTTCGAGATTTTTAAGGTCAGGCTTGACAAAGCCCTGGCTGGGATGATTTAGTTGGGGTTGGTCCTGCTATGAGAAGGGGGTTGGATTAGATACCTCTGAGGTCTATGATTCTATGAGGTGGAGTGGGCCATCGGCAGGGCTCCGGCCCAGCTGGATGGGGTCAGTCACACGCCTGGGTCTGTCCCTCCCCCCTGACTCCTAGGGTGTTAATTTCTCTCTCCTGAGAACTCTGGGCACAACAATCCCAGGAAGCATTGAAAGTAGTTACCATGGCGATATTGCTGGTGTTGGTGAACCAGGTGACCCAGAAGGTGTTCTCCGCTCGCCACTCCCTGAAGACCTGCAGATACTCTGCACTCTGCTTTGCCAGCGTGGTGCCTGAACCAGGGAGGGGAAACAGACAGCAGGCAATAGAAATCAGAGGTTAGCTTTGGAAACGGGAGTTTTGCAAGGAAGTTTAGAGACAAGTACATCTAAGAAACATACCGTAAATTCAGACCAATAAACTCCCCCCCCCCAACAAAACAAAACAAACTAACCCCCCTGGAAGAGTCAAAATAAACCAGGCAGAAGTGCAGCAGCAGTGTGAGGCTCTCCAGTGGATTGCACTGAATGCAGCATGTAGGATTACCAGCCCTGTGGGCAGCTAGCACATCTGGGCATTTGGCCCAAGGAGCTACTGCCCTCGGAGACCAGGAGGCCAGAGGATCTGAACTGGTGGAGCCAAGGGAGACAGCGAGGTACATAGAGGAGACTTTTAGGGATGCAGTAGAGTGGTCCCACCCCCCGTCTGACAGCCTCTGTGCTGCTGAGGAGGGTGAAAGTTTCTGGGAAGGAGAACATCGAGCTGGAGCAGAGGGAGAAGATCCCATAGTTGGGACCCACCTGCCAGATGAAGTCAGGATATCCTCTCACACTGAGGCTGCCCCTCCTGAGTCAGGAAGCCCAGTTAGAAAGAAAAGCCAGGTAATAGTAATGGGGGATTCAATCAATAGACATATAAGCAGTTGGGTTTGTGATGAGTGGGAGAACCGCATGGTAAATTGCCTGCCTGGTGCAAAGGTTGCAGCTCTCACGAGACATCCAAACAAACTTATGTGCAGTGCTGTGGTATGTAAGCTAATGTTTAAATCGGCCTCTGTACGAGATAGCGAATGTGACAGTGAAGTTTATAAAAGTCTCCAGATGTGATCCCTGGCAAGCCTGACTTCAGGACCAGGCAACTTGTTGAAATGATAGGAAAGAAGAGAATTATCAGACACATAGGTGAACACAATTTGTTGGGGCAGAGTCAACCTGGCTTTTGTAAAGGGAAATCATGCCTCACCAATCTACTAGAAATCTTTGAAGGGGGTCAACAAGAATGTGGAGAAGGGTGATCCAGTGGATATGGTGTACTTGGACTTTCAGAAAGCCTTTGACAGGGTCCCTCACCAAAGGCTCTTAACCAAAGTAAGCTGTCATGGGATAAGAGGGAAGGTCCTCTCATGGGTCAGTGGTTAAAAGATAGGAAGCAAACAACAGGAATAAATGGTCAGTTTTCACAGTGGAGAGAGGTAAAGAGCGGGGCACCCCAAGGATCTGTGTTGACACCAGTGTAGTTCAACATAGTCATCAATGATCCAGAAAAAGGGGTAACCAGTGAGGTAGCAAAATTTGCAGATGATACAAAATGACTCAAGATAGTTAAATCCAAAGCAGACTGCGAAGAGCTACAAAGGGATCTCACAAAACTGGGGGACTGGGCAACAAAATGGCAGATGACATTCAATATTGATAAATGCAAACTGGACACCACAATCCCAACTATACATACACAATTATGGGGTTTAAATTACCACTCAAGAAAGAGATTTTGGAGTCATCATAAAGAGTTCTCTGAAAACATCCGCTCACCGTGCAGTGGCAGTTAAAAAAGCCAACAGAATGTTGGGAACCATTAGGAAAGGGATAGATAATAAACCAGAAAAATGTCAGAATGCCTCGATACAAATCCAATGTGCGCGCCCACACCTTGAATACCACGTGTAGTTCTGGTCGCCCCATCTCAAAACAGATATACCAGACTTGTAAAAGGTGCAGAGAAGGGCGACAAAAATGATTAGGGGTATGGAAGAGCTTCCATATGAGGAAAGATTAAAAAGACTGGGGGCAAGTCTACACTTAAACCACTCTATCGCCATAGCTGCACCGGCGCTGTAGCGTTGAAGAGAAGATGGTCCTCTGCCAACAAGCTCTGAATCCACCTCCCGGAGAGGCGCTAGCTATGTCAGTGGGAGGGGTGCTTCTGCCAACAGGGGTGTGGATTTTTCACAGCCCTGAGCAATGGAGTGATAACAATATAGGTGTGCAGTGTAGACCTGGGACCATTTAGTTTAGAAAAGAGCTGACTAAGGGGGGAGATGACAGAGGTCTATAAAATCATGACTGGTGTGGAGAAAGTGAATAGGGAAGTGTTATTTACCCCTGCACATAACACGGGAACTAGGGGTCACTTTCTGAAATTAATAGGCAGCAAGTTAAAAGCAAAGAAAAGAAGGTATCTCTGCACACAATGCACAGGCAACCTGTGGAAATTGTTGCTGTGGGATGTTGTGAAGCCTAAAAGGATAATTGGGTTCAAGATAATTAGGCCATGCAACCCCAGACTCTGCATGTCCCTAAACCTCTGACTACCAGAAGCTGGGACTGGATGAGAGGGGATGGATCACTCCAAATTTCCCTTTTCAGTTCATTCACTCTGAAGCATGAGGCACTGGCCGTTATCAGAAGACCCAGTACTGGGCTAGATGAACTGATCTGAGTCAGTATGTCCATTCTTATGTGAGTTATGAAGAGTAGAGTATGGACAGGGGAAGCTAAAGACATCAGGGGAAACTCCATGGCTTGAAGGACTATGGATACTAAGGAGGTTTTTTTCAAAAAGTGTATTAGGAACAAAAGAAATCCTAGCAATGGGGTAGACTCATTACTAGATGGAGACTGTTTAAAAGGATGCAGAAAAGGCAGAAGTGTTCAATAAATATGTTTCCCATGTTTGGAAACCCCATGTCAGTGTATTTAGGAAGGACAAGGGTCTCCAGTGCTCTTACGTTTTTGCCGCAGCATGAAGGTGTAGAGGTGGTGAAGTCCCTCCATAGCCGATCGGCAGATCTCCTGCTCCTGCTCAGCACAGCGCAGAGTGAGACAGCCCACCAGCTGGCCCAGGGCTCTGAACTCCTCCACTCCCTGACGGAGAGAGGGAGCAAGGGGAGTCACTCGCCCCTGCAGGCCCAGCGCAGCATGTCCCCCTGGCATTGCACTAGCAAGGGGCTAGAACCGGGGGAGGCAGAGCCCAGCGCAGAGAGACTGGGGACAATGAGAGCAGGAGGAGCCATGGGGCCCATCACCAGGGACTGAGGGAAGCTCAGCAGGGACGGGAAGTCTGGGTAGCAAAGTCAGCAAACATTGCCCTCGAGTGGGGACCTGGGTAAGGAATGAACTAACGTCCAGTCTCCATCTATCTCAAGGGCAAGCTCCTAATCCCAGCCCCTTCTCCCATCCCCCTCCCTCCACAGACCTCAGATCTAGGAGCGTGAGGTCACCTTGGACTCCTCTTCTCTGCATTGCGCCTCTCTCACTCCATCCTGGAGCTCCCCACAACCCCCACTTTCTGCGCCGCACCCAGCCTGCCGGCTCTCTCCTGCCGGCTCTCTCCTGCAGCCTCCCCCTCTAGCCTCCCCCTCCTGCCAGACCTTCCCTTGCCCCTCCTGCAGCCCCTGCGCTTGCTCCCTCCTCTTCCCCATGTCGTTGCACCAAGCCCCTTGCCCTCCTCTCCTGGGGTCTGCACAGCCTCCCCTGACCCACTCCCCATTGCTCTGGCTCCTTTGGCCCCTCCCATCCCTTTCACTGTGTCCCCTCCCACCTCCCTCCTTCTCTTCTGCTGCCCCAGCCTCTGGGGGCATATCATCCAAGCGCCCCCCTCCAGCTGCCGGAGGGGAGGCCCTGCCACAGGGGGGATGGAGCAGCTGGAGCAGCTCAGTGGCCCTGAGCACCCAGAGCAGGGGGTGTTCATCTGGCAGCCTGGCAGGAGCTGATGCCAAAGCATCCCGGGGGCAACTGACAAAGGGGCTGAACAGACACCTGGGTTCAGAGGGTGCTCTCAGGGCGATCCTCTGTAAATCCGTTGACCCTGCGGAGCAGACTTTGGTCCTAGGGGAACAGCGGGGAGAGTCCTTGGAGATAGAATTATGGGGCTCCACCCAAGGCCCACTGGAGTCAGAGGACAGACCTGTCCACATCAGGGCTCATTAGATTGGACTCCTACCGAGGATCTTGCTGAGTCACTATTCCAGGCCCGGGTTTTCCCTGCCAGGGAGCGCTGCACCGCGAGGCTGCTCAGTGCAGTTAGGAGACGGCCAGAGTCACAGGCTGCTCACCTTGAATTTGTGTTGACCGGAGATGAATTTGGTCAGCCAGGTGATTCTTCCCACTGCCCTCAGCCGCACATGCACCTCCCTGGATGCGGTCCAGGGGAGCAGGACCTGAGAGAAACAGATTGGGACAAATTGCAAAGGAGAAGTACCAAAAAATAACACAAGCACATAGAGTGAAAATCAGAAAGGCTAAGGCAAAAATGAGTTCTAACTGGCAAGGGACATAAAAGGCAATCAGAAGCATTTTGGGATGTATAAGTGGGGCATAGCCAGCAGATCGAGGGATGTGATCGTTCCCCTCTATTCGACACTGGTGAGGCCTCATCTGGAGTACTGTGTCCAGTTTTGGGCCCTACACTACAAGAAGGATGTGGATAAATTGGAGAGAGTCCAGCGAAGGGCAACAAAAATGATTAGGGGTCTAGAGCACATGACTTATGAGGAGAGGCTGAGGGAGCTGGGATTGTTTAGTCTGCAGAAGAGAAGAATGAGGGGGGATTTGATAGCTGCTTTCAACTACCTGAAAGGGGGTTCCAAAGAGGATGGCTCTAGACTGTTCTCAATGGTAGCAGATGACAGAACGAGGAGTAATGGTCTCAAGTTGCAATGGGGGAGGTTTAGATTGGATATTAGGAAAAACTTTTTCACTAAGAGGGTGGTGAAACACTGGAATGCGTTACCTAGGGAGGTGGTAGAATCTCCTTCCTTAGAGGTTTTTAAGGTCAGGCTTGACAAAGCCCTGGCTGGGATGATTTAACTGGGAATTGGTCCTGCTTCGAGCAGGGGGTTGGACTAGATGACCTTCTGGGGTCCCTTCCAACCCTGATATTCTATGATTCTATGATTCTATGAAGCAGCTCTGTAAATGCATTAGGAGCAAGAGAAAGACAAAGGAAAGTGTGGGGCCACTACTCTGAGGAGCAGAAGGCACGGGGGTGTCCCATGCTTGCAATTAAATGGAGCCTTGGTCCCAGAGCCCCACCCCAGCTACAGGACTCGTCCCCTTCCTGCCCCCATGCCTCCACACCTCCAAGATGTTTTGCAGCACCACAAGGTTGGGCTTCTCCTCCTCGCACACCAAGGCCTTCAGCAGCTCATCCATGGTGTTCAGAGTCTGTGTGCAGAACAGAGGAGAAACCACAGCAAGTGGCGTTACCCAGCCAGGCCACGAACCAATGCCCTGGCGTGTGACATGCCCCAGGCCATGGCAGCCCCTGCTATTCCAGCTCACCCTCTCACTTGTACCCGCAGGGGACCTACTGCAAACTCTCCTGGCAACAGGACCCCACCCGCTTTTGCTGTCCCCAGGGAGGCCACTGCACACAGTCTAATGCATTAGAAGAGTCAGGAAGGACTCCGCATTTGAGGGGGAGGGGAGATTTCCAGCCAAGCTTCACTTCCCCTGGCCTGTGTGCGTCTCAAGCAGCTGATCTCAGGGCTGTGCCCCCAGCCATGCACTGGGGTGAATGTGCTTGTGAAGGGAGTGTCTGTTCCCCACTAATTGCCGGTGCCTGTGAAGGATAAATGCCTACTACTGCTACCCTATGAGGGAGTTACTCCTTTATCTGCGGCGGTGGGGCTTGTGCTTTGGTACTGGAGGTCCTGAGCTGAAGCGCTGCCAAGGAGCTGTGATCATTACACTCTTATGCCAGCGCCAGGTAACCCAGGGGGCAGGGACACGAGCGACTTGCAGGATTCTCCCTCGGTTTGGGGCAGCTCCTCATGGCTAGTTTGGGGCTTACGTTGTTGTATAGAGCAGCCTCCACGCCCTGGTTGGTCTCTGCTGGAGGCAGGGAGAAGACGCTGGAGAAGCAGACGGTGAGCAGGCTGGATAGCTCCATTCCCCGCAGCAGTGGCTCCACTTTGCTAAGAGAAGAGACACGCGTGGATTGGAGGGCTGAGGCGAGACTGATGCACTGATGTTGGCCTCAGGCTCCCAGGACATGCTGGGCAGGCTTCTGGGAAGCTGAGAGCAGGGTGCCAGCGGCACTGAGAGAGCCCCCCATGGCGCAGGCTGTGCCACGTGCCAGGGCTCAGCCTGTCCCGCCTCTGAGCCACAGGGAGTCGCTGAGCTGCCGGTATGATGCAGCTGGCACAGCTGGCGGCGACTCCGGTGGCTCCCTCCAGCAGTGCCCAACTGCTCCTCTCCCCCCGGAGCCATCGCCTGCGGGTCCCAGAGGGGACCGGTCCAACCCCCTCGCTCCCTCCCCCACATCTTCACACGGCCACTTGGAGAGGTCGCCAGGCACCGAAGGATCCTCCACCACCAACCCACGGGTGCCAGCTCACATGCACCAGCACCATGGCCTGGTGCCACGTGCCCGCGGGAATCAGAAGACGGGGGAGGAGCAGAGGGGGCAATGCCCTGGAGAACTGGCCATGCCAAGAGGCTGGCGTGTCTGGCTGCACACAGCACTAGCTGGGGCTGCGCGGGCAGGCCAGGTACCTCAGCTCCATGATGGCGAGCATCGCTTGCTGACGCACCCCGCTGGTCAGGGAGTCGACGGACTCAAGATCAATCAGCTCCTGGGGAGACAATGTGGGGAAGTGCCAGCTGAGCTCCGAGCTCCCGTAAGGTTCCGACTGGGGAGCAAAGCGCTGGGCCTGCAACACGTGGCCTCGGCAGACAGGTCGTCCTACTGTTGGCTTGACGGTGTGCAGGGCTCCAGCTGGGGAGCGCAGTGCAGGGCCTGTGGTCAGTGCCCCAGCGTCACGCGCCAGTGCACTGCAAAGACTCCATCAGCATTAGCACCCAGGGACTCCACCTGAGATCAGGCTCCTTGTGCCAGGTGCTGCACACACACAGTGAGAGCCAGTCCCTGCCCCAGAGAACTCACGAGCTAACTGGACGAGACAAGGCATGGGAGGGAAACTGAGGCACAGAGGGGGAAGTGATTTGCCCAAAGGTCTCACTGAGGAACTGAGCCCCAGACCACTGGACCTCCCACCAGCACATGCTGTCCCACGTTCAGGGAAGGGAGGTAAGCTCCGGAAAGCTTTCTGCAGCGCCGCAGATCAAAGACTTTCCAAATCTACGGAGTAGATTTGTTGCTAGTTCCTAGTGGGCACTGACTGAGCAGTGCTGGGGCTCTGTGCAGGGAGACTGGTGTATACAGAGCGACCTGGTGACTTGGGAAGCTGGGTGCAAGGGAACAATCTACGTTTCAATACAGTGACATGTTCAGGAACAAAGAACGCAGGCCACGCTCACAACACGATCCAGCGATTGGCAGTTGAAGGTAGACAAATCTGCAGAGCTCTCCAGGCTCTTTCTGCAGCTGGGCGTGGCCCTGCTTGTATGTATGGCTGGAAGAGGCTTGTGAGCCGAGCCCAACAAGACAAGGTAACGGGGGCCCAGGCTGGCAGAACAGGCGGGCTCAGTGATAAGCCAGTACATCAGGTGGCACCTCAAAGGGGGGCAACCCATCACGCTGGGGACTGGCCAAATCCAGTGGGCACAAGTGGGCAAGGGGCATGGTGGGTGCCTTTTGTAACTCAAGAGAGGATGTTTTTAAGATGCTCTAGTTTCAACAGGAATTATTTGGGGGCAGGTCTCTGGCCTGTGTTATACAGGAGGTCACAGTGGTCCCGTCTGGCCTTAGAATCCATGCCTCATGCGGAGAAGGACGGATGGTGCCTGTGGACAGGGCAGTAGCTGAGAGATCAGAGGAGGGCTCTTGGTACCTGTTCATTGCCCTTGAGAAAGGCGTTGATGTACTCTAGGGTCTCTTTCTCCTGCGAGTCTGGCCCCATAAAGCAGGAGGCATTCCCAGGTGATGGTGAATCTGATCAAAGACAGAGCAGTGGTAATACCTGGGGCTGCCAAGCTGCAGGCTGGATGACAGAGATCTTAGCAGAAACCCTTGCCCCCCGCTCCCACCCCAGCAGGGTAGCAGCCCTAATGCACAACAGAGTCTGGCACAGCCATCCCTGGTTTCCCCAACTCTTTGCTGCTCAGCCCAGCAAAGATCCAGTCAGAGCCCTGGTTCCCAGCGGCCACCCCACTTCCCTGCCGCACCCAGCATGCAGGCTGAGCCTGGGGATTTGGGGAGCGCCACACCTGGAAGGAGGCATGATGTCAGGCTATGAGTGGTGTCCCCGCTCTCCGGGCCATTGCTGGAGGGGGCAGAGGGACTGGCAGTGAATCGGTCTGCTCCCCGCTGCGGGAGAGGGAGGAGCTACCCAGTCTGCGCGGGATATGGGGACCCAGGGCCTGCCCGTTCTGCTTCCTCTGACTGCCTCTCCTGCCATCGACAGCCACGGGGTGTAACCTGGGCAAGCCCTGGGCTCCCATCATCGACCCCCCCACCCAAATGCCCTGCGCTGTGCCATGTGTCACTCCCCTGCAAAGGAGCCAGCAGATGGGGCTGCAACATCAGGGGTCATCTCATGCTTTGGCCGGCGCCCTGCAATCCTAGGCTTAACAACCCACAGTGCACAGAGCATCCCCTTCGACCGGTGGAAACATCTTCTGACCCCGCAGTGTGACGGATCGGGGTGGGCAATTCAGTCAGTCTCCACCTGATGCTTCTGCTGCCGCCCCTAATGCCCCGATCAGATGCAGGGGCTGCAGCTGCTGCCAGCAAGAGGGGCCATTCCCCCCTGCCTGGGTTCTCCTGTCTCTCCATCTCATGGCAGCCCAGAGTTGTACAAAGGTGATGGAGTCTTCTCCCGCCACTGACACCCTGGTCTTGCAACCCCAACCCCCAGAGGGGCCAAGTCCCACCGCAATGCAGGGCCATGGCCCCTGCCGTTTTTGCAGCCCCCTCCGCCCACCCAGGAGGCACCCACTCACCAGCATGGAAGGGCTGAGGCACACACAGCTCCTGCTGCTGCTGTGGCCTCTTCCGCGGACTCTTCCTTCGAGGAGGTCTCGTCTCCTCCCAGGCACGGATGGGTTTCAAGGGGACCTTGCGGACTTCCTCAGCCATCCTGCAAGAAGCCAGGACAAGGCATTGCTTGTGAGGGGTGAGAGGCGACTGCCCCGTTCAGCATCAGGGCCAGTCCACGTACTGCCTACAGCTGCCAGCTGAGATCAGGGCCCTGGTGCCCCAGGTGCTGCAGACAATCCCTGGGCCGTAGGGCTCAGACTCTAACTAGCCAAGGCAGCCAGCAGGGAAACAAGCCAATGGATGTGCTCAAAATCACCCAGTCAGTCAGCAGTACAGGCAGGATTAGAACCCAGGTCTCCGGACTCCCAGGCCCATCCGCAGGCCAAACGGCCTCCCCCGGCTCACTCCCGCCTCTCCTTCTGCTGGTTCACAAACTGCCCAGCAGACAGGCGGCATCCAAGCACTCAGGATTCTTCCTGCCCAGGGAAATTACCCTGATCCCTTCCCCCAGGAATCTTGGGGCCGTGGCAGGTGCCAGGTGGGGGAGGCAAGTGGTGTGAGGGAGCGGGGGGCAGGCTGGTGAGCAGCAGGAGTTGCTCTGACACCACCGTGAAGGGGAAGGAGCAGAAGGCGGGAGAGCGGCAGGCAGGCAGGCTGTGCCGGGGCAGAGCTTTGTGGCGATTTCGCATCTCGTCTCTCCAAGGCCTGTGTGGGAGCAACCACTGCAGAGAATCCCAGGCCTGATTCCCCCCACGCTGGGTCTCCTGAATGGCCCCTGCCCTGGGGGGCTCCATTCCTCACCCACTGTCTCCTGCTCACTCTCCAGCAGCTGCACGGCGGCATCCTAAGGCACCTCTAGTCCTCTCCAGAGCTCAGGGGGACTGTCCTGGCATCGGACTGTCCTGGTGAATGGAACAATGGCTCCGGGCAGCCGGAGAAAGCCTGTTCCCCTGGCAACCTCAGTGCCATTCCCTCTGGAAGTGATGGTGTCAGCAAAGGTGCTGGAGGTGGTCAGGCCTCGTGGTTGGAGCTGGACTCAGGAGGCCAGGGCGTGGGTGGAGCAAGGCTGGAGCGAGAGCAGGGCTGGAGTAGGACGAGGGGCAGGGCCACCAGCTACCTCCCGGTCTGGGCACTTACCTGGCCCCACCATGCCAGTGGCTGAGCACACACGAGTTGTGGTATTTAAGCTCTCAACCCCCCCGCAGAGCAAGGACCTGCTCTCCCTCGTTAGCTGAGGCCCGGGGCGGCGGGGACTCACCTGATCTCACACAGAAGACTTACAGAGGAGCGGGGAACTGAACACAGCTCTCCTGGGTCCCAGCCCAATGCCTCATCTAACACCCTGTGCCGCCTTCCCGTGCCGTGCCACCAGCCCTGCCAAACCCTCCTCCTTGTCTCCGTCCCCTCCGGGCTCGACTGGTGCGATCCCTTCTGTCGAGCCGCCCCAGACTCCCTCCTGTGCGCATGCCGCTGCCCGCTTCCTGACTGGCACCAGGCTAGACGGCCGGCACCGGGGCACTTGGCAGACGTGCGCCGCCCAGCCAGGAGCTCGGGAAGGCTCGGTGTGGTTGGCGATGCAATGGAAAAGCAGAGGTGGGCAATGGAAGATTCTCCTACCTGGAGTCAGGAGTGGGCAGAAGCCTGCGTGTAAATGGGCCACCCACTTTCTGCTGCCGGTGGCGGAGCTGGAACTGCTGGCTCAGCGTTCCCCAGCGGCACGTGCCAGCTCTCGCTCTGCCAGAGCCAAGCCTGGCAGTGAGGGGATGGGGCTGTGCCAGCCAGCAGGGGCGTGTCACAATGGGCAGGCGAGTCACAGACCAGCCAATGTGTGACTCCCCAGCCATGGGATGCCCCAGCCCAGACTTGCTCTGGCCTCGCCGGGGCGTTAGAGCCTGTCCTTCCCCAACGGGGTCATGGGAGGGACCTTCCGCTGTTATACCAATAAAATAAAAACCAGCAGGATCTCATGAAAGGGTAAAAAGGCAAAATACCACATTTATTGTGAATACAGAAAGAATCATAGTAAGCAGTTAGTTATAGGTATAACATTCCATTCAATCTCATATTTATTCACACATTCATTCATACAAACACACACACCCAGGTTCTGCAAGGTTGTTATCATAGTTACCAGCCTTAGAGTTGCTCATGCCAAGCCACTGGCCAGGTGGCCTGACATGAGGAGGGAGCAGGTTCTTGTCAGATGCTCATCTGATGCTCCTGGAAGTTGGTTGGCAGAATCAGACCGCAAAGTTCTCACTTTTTCTAACACTTTTCCTTTTTAACATTTTCACAGAATTTAACTGCTTAATTCCCTCCAGCCTCTGCAGAGTTAACTTTTTTTTACTCTCTTTTCTCTTTGTATTTATGCCTGGGGGTGCCGTACATAGGACCTTCTCCCCCTTTACCTGTCTCCCTCCAGCCTCTGCAGAGTTAACTTTTTCACTCTTTTTGTATTCCTGGAGTGCCTCTTTCACTATTTTCAGCTGGCTTTGGGTATTTGTAGCCAGCACCTTCCAATTGTCTGCTCCCTTTTCCGTTTGTGCCTTTTCCTCTTTACATGAAGACAAGCGGAGGGAAGAATCCTTACATGCCTCCCACAACAACCAAATTGCTGCTGCATCTCTTTTGGCAGCACTAGAAGGTTTGTATATGAGGATATACTGAGCCAATCTATCCTCTAGGTCCGAAATAGTGCAGACATCGGCTAGGGCTTGTTTAGTCCAAGGACTGTGCCCAAATTTTTGAAGGATTTGTTTAAAAGGTGTAATTTCTTTAACAAAGGTGAGGTTGGAGTTCCTTCTGACTCCATTCCTCCCTCTGGACTGGCTTACCCTGTTTTCTTTTAAACATCTTAACATGGATAGTTCAATCTCTTTGTCACTGCTGGTATTACTTAGCAAGTGACACAAGTGATGGTGTCAGCAAAGGTGCTGGAGGTGGTCAGGCCTCGTGGTTGGAGCTGGACTCTGGAGGGCGGGGCGTGGGTGGAGCGAGGTTGGAGCAAGAGCAGGGCTTCAGCAGGACGAGGAGCAGGGCTGGAGCAGCCTAAGACTGTTGCCAATGTCAGGCAGGAGCGAGTTCCTGGCCCTGGAGTCCTGTTGAGCAGACTGAGCTGCTGCTGTGAGACTGAAATACTTGCTCCGGAAGTCACGGGCCTGTTCCTGGCTTGTGGATTGGTGGGAACCCAGCACAGGAGGGACTCAGGGCCTGACACATGGCTCCAGGGGGCCCTTGGCTCCAGCCCCGCTGGGCACTGACAGGATAGGTGCAGGAGGCCAGGCGCAGCACCAGGGAGGACATTGGGGAGGCAGGAGCGCTGAGGTGGGGCTGAGGGGGCAGGTGCTGAGGAGCTGCGGCCGGCTGGCCAGCAGGGAGGAGGAGCAGCACCCAGCTGTGGAGGGCCCAGCTGCAGCTCCACACCGGGCGCTGCCAGAGCCTGGCAGGCGGCTGGCTGAAGTGGCACTTTGTGATCTGGCGCAGGCGGGAGCTGGCTCCCCACATCTGAACTCTCTGCAGAGCCGGCGGATTCGCATCTAAACCCGGATCTGGCTCCCAATTCACAGCTGGCCCCTCCCCCCGATCTGGAGTGGCTGAGACTCCAGCGCTCTGTGGAAGAGGCCAACAAATGCCAGCTCCTGGGGTGGGCTTCCCCCAGAGACAATCCCGTGCTGGGAAGGGAGGTTCCAAGAGCCGGCAGCTTGACCACTCACACTCCCAGCTTCCTGGGAATGAGCCAGGAGCAGAGTCCCAGTCCCCGTCCCCTGGCATTAACCCAGGGACTCCGCACTGGGGATGTGCACCTGGGAGCACGCATCCTCCTGAGAACACACAGGCCAGGGTGCAGGGCAAGGGCTCCCAGAGAGAAACAGGAGGAGGGCAATGCTGGGAACCCCCAGGCCGTCTTCAGCTCAAGCATGAGGACACTCCAGCATCCTGGAGAGCATGAATCTAGCTTCAGCTCAGCCTTTATGTCCCCCCGTTCTCTGTGCTAGATGGGTTGGTCTCCCGGAGGGACGAAAGTGCCCATCAGGAGTTCCTGGCTTATCCAACGTCAGTTTCCCGCTCTTGTGAAAAAAACGGTGACTTCCCTTACACAGGAGCTGGTGTTCTTCAGGCTGGGCTGGGCCTGTACACGTTCCCCTGTAGGGGTGTGTGCACCCAGGGCCCGTGAGTCGCAGACGTTTGCCAACGAACATTTGCCAACAGACGTTTGCCCCCTGCTCTCCCCATGGGCTCAGGGACCGCCATCAAAAGGGCACGTCTGCCACCTCCCTCTCAAGTCCTTCGCACCTGCATACTGCCAGGGGAACCTCCCCATTTCTACTGAGGCCTCAGGGACAGGGTTTACGATGAACCAGCTGGAGTTGATCCCCCCTCCCCCCTCCCCGCGTGTTGCACCCCTACGACTAGCTGGGGATCCAAACTGACGCTCCCCGGTTTGAGCCCCTGCCTAGCCAGGCCCTGTTCCCTCCCCCCAGGCAGTCGGTGGCCCTGAACTCCTGCAGGCAGCCATGACACACAGGTGCTTGGGGGCTTGAGAGATGGGCTATCACCAGCTGAATGACCCCTGCCTGTACGGTGGGGACTGAGGTGCCCCCCAAGTCCTGTGCTATGCTGAGTCTGGGAGATGGGCAGGTTCAGCCTCATTAGAAGGGATCGGCCAGACAGAAAGGCAGAATCGGGTCCCCGCACAGAGCCCCTCTACTCCCTGCCTGTGTCCTAACCACCAGGACAGTGGCCAATCCCACCTTCAGGTCAGGTTCCAGCGTCGGGCCCTGTCCATACCCACAGCGTGTGGCACCCAGCATGCGCTGATAGACTCCGGTACATGCAGTAAGTTCACAGACACTAGAAACTGCCTAACACCAGGCTGGGGGCTGGGGATGTGTAGGGTACAGAGCACAGCACCCCCTAAGGCCGGGCAGGAGGGCTGGGAAATGCATATGATACAAAGCACAGCGCCCTCTAATACCTGGCAGGGGGGCTGAGAGATGGGGGGTGTAGGGTACAGAGCATAGCGCTCCCTAATGCCGGCCAGGGGGCCTGGAAGCTGGGGGAATATGTCGGATCCGGAGCATAGCATCCCCTAACACCAGGCTGGGGGGCAGGGAGAGGGGGGATATGTGGGGTACAGAGCACAGCGCTCCCTCACACCAGGACACGAGGTCTCATCCGTCTCAGGGCGGAAATGATCACACCCTTCGAATGGGGGATCTGCCACGGGCACTGGCAGGAGCGCGCTGCTTTACATTCAGGTTCTTTGGCTGATGGGCGAACCTCACCCCACCCTGCGTTTCGAACAGCTGTCGATGGAAACCCAGACAGCAGAGATGGAGTAGGACTAACCGGGGTCACTGAGTCTCGCCCTCACCCCGTGTCTACACTGTACAAGGGTGGGAAATAGCAGGTGCCTTTTCTTGCCCTGATACGATTTTGGAGATGCCGACGCTTGCGACAGCTTTCTCCCTGTGTGGGTTGTGGGATCCAGGGGAGCCGTCTGTGTGCTCTGTACAGGACAAGGCGTGTAGATCGTTTATACCTCAATGTATCACTGTAAATACAGTTATTTAATATATCAAATAAAAGCAGAACAATACATCAAAAAGCATCAAAATGAAAGAGAGGATTACTATGTACAGGGGGGATTGCTATGTACAGGGGGGGTTGCACGTGACTAGTTAACTGCTCGAGAGCTTTCATCACCGTGTACTTTCTGACAGGTTTCTGCGCCCTGTGTAGGGTTTACGTCCCGCCCTCCGTCCCCATTTCCGGTCGTGTACGGTTTTGGCTCCGTTGGCCCTTTTGAACATTTCTTTTGTATTGTTTTCTGTGTTTGGCTGGGGGAAGGTTGCGTTCTTGTGTTTTGACATATTTAGAGAAACAGTATGAACAAGTAGAAAGAAAGGCTGTAAGGGGTTCGCGGCTCCCTCCCCGTCCATCAGGGTGGGAGACCATGCCCCTCGCTACGATACTTCCGGGGTACCTTGGTTCAGGGGAAAATTAGCCCGGTGTTAATGGTTCAGGCCTGCAGTCAGGCCGAGCAATGGTAGAGAGTCTGTTTGCCTAGGGCCCTCATTCAGGGCAGGGCTGCAGTCAAGTAGGGGCTCTGGCCTACAGTCAGGCAGGCAGAGCAGCAGAAGGTCCATTTGCCTGGCCCTTGATCAGGGCGGGGCAGCAATCAAGCAGGGGGGCTCTGGCCTACAGTCCGGCAGAGCCGTCGCCGTCTAGGGGAGATTAGCTCTCTGGTGGAAGAGTCAGAACAACCATCTGGCGTCCTGATTCAGGCGCGTGCCAGACCAATCAGGCCTCCTGACAACCAGGTGGGGAGCCTGCCACTCCTGACGGTGGCGTGGCGGTGGTAGGGGAACGCAGGCCTTCCCGCTCCACTGAGTCCCCTCCCAGGGCCCTAAACAACAGCGGAGTGGTCCAGCACTGGGTCAGCGGGGAAAATCTGATCACAACACGCTGGCCGGCTTGTAGTCACTAACACAGCTGAACCCAATTCGGCTGCCCTGGGCTCCTTCCTACACACCCATTCCGTGTGTACATGAGTTCCAGGGTTGTTGTTCGCTTCGCTGGGGTAGACGGCTAGTGGCAGCCCCACCAGCTCCTTGGAGTCCCCGGCGTTTGGCAGCTCCGGCAGCCCCTCTGGCTCTCTGTCAGGATAGCGCTCTCCATTAGGGGAGCAGGGAAGAGACGTCCTGCTCCTCCAGCAGCTCTCTCCCAACTCAGCTGGAGGGGCGGCCTTTTATAGTTCCGCTTCCTGTCCCACCCCTCTGCTTCCGGCAGGGTGGCATGCGGTGGGAGACAAGCCTGCTTTCTGCAACCCTCCTGTCCCCAACAACCCACTACAGCAAGTCCCCAAATCAAATCCACTTACCAGGGGCCTCCTCTCCTCTTTGCGCTTCGCCAACATCCGGGGTAGAAAAGAGCTCCTGGCCGCATGTCATCTTCTGCCTCTCGGTCCCCCTCCACATCCTCGTCCAAAATTTCCTCCTCCTGGCTCGGTCCACTCTCAACTGACACGCGAGCCACCCAAGTATCCACAGTGGTGTTAGCAATGGAGGTGGGATCGCCGCGGAGTATCATGTCCAGCTCTTTGGAGAACCGGCAGCTCATAGGCGCAGCACCGGAGTGGCGTTTGCCTCCCGCGTCCTGTGGTCGGCATTCCGCAGCTCGTTCACTTTGATCCTAAACTGCCGTGTGTCCCGGTCATCGCCCCTTTCTGTCATGCATCGTGAAATCTGTCCGTAGGCGTAATGATGCTGGTTCTGGCGGGACCCAACTGAGAGTGCCAGTTCAGGACAAACTGCTTCAAGCAGGGCAGTTACAGCCGAAGGCTGGGGGGTTTCCACCTCTGAGGCAAACCAAACCAGCCAAACAGAGCAGACTTTGGTCTCACCCCACTGGCTCACCACAAGTCACACAAGCAATTCCCTCAGACACTCCAATTTCCCAGTATCACCAACAGTACCACTTCTTATGGGGACAAATGGTTATGAAAACCAAGACCCCAGGAAAAGAAAAAAGGTTCTCTCGATCCCAAAGGACCAAGCCCCAGACCCAGGTCAATATACACATCAGATCTTGTCCCAAATCACGCTGTTGCCAATCCTTTAGACTCTAAAATCTAAAGGTTTGTTCATAAAAGGAAAAAGCTATAGATGAGAGGTAGAATTGGTGAAATGGAATCAATGACATACAGTCATGGCCAAGTTCTTGGTTCAGGCGTGCGGCAGCGACAGAATAAACTGCAGGTTCAAATCAAGTCTCTGGAGAACATCCACAGCTGGGATGCGTCTTTCAGTTCTTGGTTGAAAGCTTCAGTGTAGCAAAGTCCCTCCAGAGGGATGAAGCAGGACTGAAGACAAGATGGAGGAGCTGCAGCAGCTTTTAATATTCTCTTGCCATGTGGTCTTTCTTTCTTTGTCCCAAAGACAAGCTGTCCATCACGTGGCCTGGAAAAACCTCCGAGTTCTGGCTATAGGCAGGTCCCTGCACACCTTGCTGAGTCCCAAGGCATGTCTGCCTTCTCTCAATGGGTCAGTTGTGTAGCTGATGGTCCTTAATCGGCCATCAAGCAGGCTAGGCATTGCATCCAGTGAAGTGAGCTGTAGCTCACGAAAGCTTATGCTCAGATAAATTTGTTCGTCTCTAATGTGCCACAAGTCCTCCTTTTCAACTTGTCTGGGGTGTCACCCAGAAGCATAGTACAAGTTTGAACCACAGACAGTGTAGAGCCAATACTTATAACTTAAAATACAAAAATGACACAAGCATATAGATAGCACAGTCAGAACCAGCAAACCGTAACCTTGCCTTAGACACCTTGTTTGACCCCCCTTTATACAAGATTTGGTGCCACTACAGGACCTTGGTTGCAACAATGATCTATATGGTCCCAGTTCAAGTCAATAACGTCACAGTAGCTATAATAATTGCTACGTCCGGAGTGCAGCTGGGACTGCACAGCCTCCTCTCCCCAAATGCTGATGAGGTCCAGCAGCTCGGCATAGCTCCAAGCAGGGGGATCGCCTGGTGCGTGGAGCAGGCCTGGCCACCTGGAAAGATGCGCTGCACGCATCACCGAGCAAACAGGAAGGGGACTTTCAAAATTCCAAAGGAGTTTACGGAGTGGGGATGATGGATGGTCACCTGAGGGCCGGGCAGTAGAGTTCAAACCGATGACCAGAGAGGCGAGAGCAGGCATTGTGGGACACCTCCCGGAGGCCAATCGCAGCGCCCTAATCGACCTCGGTGTCTACACTGGCACCGCAGCCCTGTAGCCCCGGTGCAGAAAGTTTTTTAAACTGTGCAGTGCTTTTTTTAAAGCGCTGCAACAGCCCTGTTTCCGCGCCCTGAGTGGCGTGGCCGTGTGTACACCTCACCAGTTGCAGCGCAGAAAGCTGCTTTACCGCGCTGGAACTTGCCAGCGTAGACAGGACCTAAGGAAACAGTGCCATGACTTTAAACCTGCTGTTTACCGGAAAAAAACAAGGATGTGTTTTGGAGTGGAATAAAAATACACCTTTTAAAAATGCTGTAACAGTTTTAACACATGATGAAAGTTATATTAAGCTTATTAAACATTTTAGATTTTTGTTGCATTATCAGACTGCTTTTGTTCTTAAATGTTTGCAGCCCACGGGCTGAGACATAGATATATGCTTCTGTGTTTGTTTTGGGTCTAGAAGCTGTAGTAAATGTAATGCTTTATAAAAACAAAAAGGTTTTTTCATTTGGACTTTGTGTTTCTAAGAAGACAAAAAGCATTTTAGTTATAAGTTTGACAGGGGCATTTTTGAATTAGCCGGTTTGTTTTCAAAAGATGTCTAGCTACCATTAAGCAAAAGCCAGGGCCGTAAAGTTAATTAAAGGAAACAGGCATGTAGATTTCAAAGCCTCCTGGTTACAGAAATGGGAATGGCCACATCACCATTCACAAAATCTTTTTATTAACTGTTTAAATAAACTTACTATATAAAAGAATACAAAAAGAGACCCAAACCAAAACAGTTTTACCTTTAAATTGTAAAGAAAGCTTTAAAAATCAGGGTACAGTTAAAACCCTCATGTTTTTAAAGTATGGATTTAGACAAAAAAGAAGAAAAAGCAGCTGATGTGAAAAAGTTCTGACAGAGATAAGGGGCTTGTTCTGTTCCCAACATACACACACATACGTTCTTCTTCTTTTCTCATCTTTTTTTGAAATGTAAAACAGGACACACAAGTTTGCTTTAGGCCTGTTATAGAAAATCTGCATGGAGCAGGATTTAAAAATAGCTGCCTTCCCCTGTTTAGCTCGCATGTCCTGTGACCAAAGTTGTTTCACTGTAAAGATGGCCAAAACATGTATGAATTTAAAACAAACAAGAACCCACAGCAGATTACTTTTCAAAAGACACCCTTTGAACTTATTAAGAGTGTAAAATAAAGAAGCACCTCGGGGTTAAAACCACAGGCAGTTTACAAAAGTAATTTGTGAAAGTTAAATGAAGTTTTTATTGACTTAGGGATTTTTGTCTGAATTTTGTGCTGCATTATCAGACTGTCTTTGTTTCTAAATGTTTCTAAATGTTTGCAGTCTGTGTGCTGAGACCCAGGTACAAGCTCTTTTTTAACTGTTTAAATGGACTTAATATATCAAAGAATGCAAAAAGAGAAAGCTGTTTTTGTTTGGTTAGCTTGAAATTGTAAAGAAAGGTTTAAAAATCAGGGTACAGTTAAAAACCTCATGTTTTGAAAGTATGGATTTCTACAAAACACAAGAAAAAGCAGCTTATGTGAACCAGGTAGCTTTTTTTTTTAAACCAGAGATAAGGTATTTGTTGCCCCCCTTCGCCGCCCCCCGCACACACATTTTTCTTTTCTAATGATTTTTTAAATGTAAACCAAAGGCAAACAAACTTGGAAGGGTTTTAAAATGCTAAAAGGAAACATAAAAAGACATGATGAAAGGTTTTTTTTTTTTAAAGTGTTCATTTGCTTTTCAGAGTTTTGCCCAAGTCAATTGACCAGAGTACAAAAATCTAGCGTTAGTTTCTTTTTAAAGCATTTGCCTACGAGTACTTTTGTATGATTTCTTGAATATGTGACCAAGCAAGGCAGTGGCTCCTGCCCCTTATGAAAATTCCTAATGAATTTAAGAAACCTTTCCAGAGGTTTTTTAAACTCCTGATAGAATTGCATGCTAATTTTTATCCTGGCTACCAAATTTTGTAGGCTGTATTTTTTAAAAACCTACAAAAAGGCTCACACTCTTTATTAAACCCCTTACATCTTTAGCATGATGTCTATAGAACCCCAATGTCTTTAATCCCTTTTAAATTTTATGGGACTTTTCCCACTGGGGCTGACAGACGAACAACAAAAATGATTTTGGGGGTTTTTAGAGAGAGTTCCCTGTTTTAAAATTTCACAGTTTAATTAGATTCTGTAAACTCAGCTCCTTGAACTTTTTCATGGTCCAAGCCCACGAATTTCACAACTGTTAGGATAGAAGCATCCAGCATTCTGTGTGTACTTCTCCTCTGAATGCTGGTTTCTACTGGGAGAGGGCCGTACTACAGCACATTTTATAGCCTGTGGTCATAAGTTGTTATATCTACTGGTAGCAGATAGGCACAAGAAACAGCCCTCTGACCAGGTACATTTGTTTTCCAGCACACAGTGATGAGGCCGCTGGCCTGCCTGCCGGCGATTTTGGAAAACCTCCACCCCACCCCTTTCCTGACTTTTCCCCCGCCACTTAACACTTGCTAAACATACAGCGTTTAATCATATCAAATAAAGTTTTTAAGAGATTTGACCTATTTGAAGCAGGCCCTTCTGCTTTTCAAAATTTTTTGCAGCAAAGGCAGAGGATTAAAACTAAATGTAAACCTAAAGGGCTGCCAAGTTTTACTGAAGACTAATAAGCTCAACACCTGTTTACAGGAACGTTAATGGTAAAGACATAGCAATATTACCATTCACGGTCTATTTAATACCTTTTGAACCCTTGAAATGAACTCCCTTGTTCTGTAGGGAAATAAAGAGGCCCCCTTTTAACACTAACTGGTATAAACTGTTCAGAAGGTGTCTACGCTGCCCACGTTAAATCGCTGCCGCGACAAGGCTTTAAGGTGGCAGTGTCGCCGCGGCTCCAGCTCAGGAGGGTGTTTTTTCACACCCCTGAGCGGTGCAAGTTTCAGCGCTGTAAGTGGCAGTGTAGACAAGCCCTAATTAAACTGTGAAATTTTAAAACAGGGAACTCTCTCTAAAAACCCCTGAAATCATTTTTCTTGTTTGTCTGTCAGCCCCAGTGGGAAAAGTCCCATAAAATTTAAAAGGGCTTCAAGCCAATGGGGTTATCTATCTATCTATCTCTCTATCTCTCTATCTATCTAGTGGGAAAGGTGCTTGGGCCTGTTTTCTTAGAGAAGAATAAGGCAGTTAAAGGGGGTGGGTAGTGAGGGGAGGGGCGGGGAGGGGAGGGAGAGGGCTCTTGTTTAAAAATCTTGGGTTGATAGGATTGGTTCAGGAAAATGCATTCGATGATGCAGCTGTAGAACAGTTTCTGATTGGTCCGCCCGAGAGGCGGAGATAACCATGCTGGGGGCTGTGAGCCTTGGGAGCTCCCTCTTTTCCCGGGGGCAGCCGCAAGGGTAAGTTCTCTTCCCCCTCCCCGTCCGCCCCCTGCAGCTTGCTATACTTTCCTTGCATAATGACAGGTTTCAGAGTAGCAGCCGTGTTAGTCTGTATTGGCAAAAAGAAAAGGAGGACTTGTGGCACCTTAGAGATTAACACATTTATTTGAGCATAAGCTTTCGTGAGCTACAGCTCACTTCATCCGATGCTCACGAAAGCTTATGCTCAGATAAATTTGTTAGTCTCTAAGGTGCCACAAGGACTCCTTTTCTTTATACTTTCCTTGTCTCACCAACCAAAAAGGATCTCTTCCTCTTTTCTATACTCTCCTTCTCTCACTAACCAAAAAAAGGATCTTTCTCTCTTTTGCACAGCTCTGTGTTCTGCTTACTAACAAAAAAGGATCTTTCTCTCTCTTTCTGTTTTCTGTACTTTACACAGCCCTGTGTCATTGACACAAGATCTCTAGCTCATTTTTCGGCCGTGTGATTTCTTTCACCCGACCTTCTCAACCTTCCTTTAGAGTTTCCTCTTTTCTTTAATGAGCCTTTGCTTTTTAAAATTTATTTCAATTTTTTTACTCTTATTATTTTTTAGTCCCAACAAAAATAACCTTTTACCACGTTCTTACTAATCTATCAAAAACACTCCTCTCTCTTGTTGCTTTCTATAGTTTCCCCTCTTCCTTCTATTTAAAATAACCTTTCTTTCCTTTTTTCTTCTAAGGCTAAGCAATTTTTCTTTTGTTAAAACTCCTTTCCTTTAAGGCCTCTGTCGCGAGGGGGCATGGTCTCCTGCCCTGACAGCCTGGGAGGGAGCCGCGAACGCCCCCTGGTGGGCAGAACCGGGACACCCACGGCAGCAGAGGGGCGGGGAGGAAGCGGCACTATAAAAGGCCGGCCCTCCAGCTCAGATGGGAGAGAGCTGCCAGATGAGCAGCACGTCTCTTCCCTGCTGCGGAAGGACAGAGCTAACGGAGAGCGCTATCCTGACAGAGACCCAGAGGGGCTGCCAGATGCCGGGGACGCCGAGGAGCTGCTGGGGCTGCCACTCACTGTCCTCCCCTAGAGCTCACTGTTGCCGGCAGGGAAAGGGCTGGGGGGGAGTACTCCTCTCTGGCCCCTGTCCCGGAGCAGCCTGCCTGCACCCCAAACTCATCCCCAGCCCTGCCCCACCCCAGAGCCCACACCCCCAGCCAGAGCTTTCACCTCCCACCGCACCCTCAACCCTCGCCCTGAGCCCCTCCAACACCCCAAACACCTTATCCCCAGTCCTAGGCAGAGCCCTCATCCCCCCATACCCCAACCCTCTGCCCCAGCCCTGAGCCCCCTCCAACACCACAAACCCCTCATCCCCCCACACCCCAACCTTCTGCCCCAGCCCTGAGCCCCCTCCAACACCACAAACCCCTCATCTCCAGCCCTAGACAGAGCCCTCATTCTCCCCATACCCCAACCCTCTCCCCAGCCCTGAGCCCCCTCCAACACCACAAACCCCTCATCTCCAGCCCTAGACAGAGCCCTCATCCTCCTGAACTCCAACCCTCTGCCCCAGCCCTGAGCCTCTCTAACCCCCCAACCCCCCCAGCCCCAAACAGAACCCTCACCCTCTACACCCCTACTCTTGCTCTGAGCCCCTCCCAAACCCCTCAGCCCTGCACCCCCTCCCTCTGCACCCCCTCCCATCCCCAAACTCCCTCCCAGAGCCTGCAGCCTCCACCCCAATACTCTGCCTAAGCCTAAGGCCTGCACCCCAGACGTCCTTCCCCACCCAAACTCCCTCCTGGAGCCTTGGGCAGGTGGGGGGCAAAGTAGGGGCGGGTTCTGGGCAGCAGCAAAATTTCTACAAACCTGCCACCCCTGAACCCATGTACACACGGAATGGGCGTGTAGCAAGGAGCCCAGAGCAGCCGAATTGGGTTCAGCTGTGTTATTGACTACAAGCCGTCCAGCGTGTTGCGGTCGGATTTTCCCCACTGACGCAGTGGCGGATCGCTCCACGGCTGTTAGGGCCCTGGGCGGGGACGCAGTGGAGCGGGAGGGCCTGGGTTCCCCGACCACCGCCACCCCACCGTCAGGAGTAGCAGCCTCCCCACTTGGTTGTCAGGAGGCCTGATCGGTCTGGCACCCGCCTGAATCAGGACGCCAGACGGTTGTGCTGATTCTCCCACCAGAGAGCTAACCTCCCCCAGACTGCGACGGCTCTGCCGGACTGTAGACCAGAGCCCCCCTACTTGATTGCTGCCCCGCCCTGATCAAGGGCCAGGCAAATGGACCTTCTGCTTCTCTGCCTGCCTGACTGTAGGCCAGAGCCCCTACTCGACAGCAGCCCCCCCGAATGAAGTCCCTGGGGAAACAGACTCTTGACCGTTGGTCAGCCTGACTGCAGGCCAGAACCATGAACACTGAGCTATTTCCCCTGAACCAAGGTACCCCGGAAGTATCGTAGTAAGGGGCATGGTCTCCCGCCCAGACGGATGGGGAGGGAGCCGCGAACCCCCTACAGCCTCTCTTTCTACTCGTTCATACTTTTTCTCTAAGTATGTCAAAACACAGCACGCTGTTAGGGCCCTGGGCGGGGACGCTGTGGAGCGGGAGGACCTGGGTTCCCCTATCCCCGCCACCCCTCCGTCAGGAGTGGCAGCCTCCCGATGTGGTCGTCAGGAGGCCTTCTGCTGCTCTGCCTGCCTGACTGTAGCACAAGCACGCAACCTTCCCCCGGCCAGACACAGAAAAATAATACAAAATAAATGTTCAAAAGGGCTGATGGTGCCAAAAATGTACACGACCGGAAACGGGGACGGAGGGCGGGACGTAAACGCTACACGGGGCATGGAAACCTGTCAAAAAGTACATGGTGATAAAAGCTATTGAGCGGTTAAGTACTCACGTGGCTGGGCAGGGCAGGCGGCCAATGGGGAGGAAGCCATGGTCCGGCATGATGTGTTCCACCCTGCTCCAGGCGGGCTCTGGTGCACCAAACCCCCAGAGTAGAGAGGCTGGCTTTTACTCGGACAGCTGGGCAGCTTCAATGACTGGGCTCTCCCTTGTACACATCAGTCTCATCCTCTGCAAGAGTGTTCGTAGGCTGGCACGGGCTGGACGGTGTTTCTTGCAGGCATTGAGGATTAGCGTGGTCTGCAAAGCCAGGCACCTGACAGAGGACTTGCTGTCCTCCTGCAAGCCTTTGAGGACTAAGATTGAAAGGAAGGAAATGGAGGTCAGAGCCATGGTGCTCTGGAAAGCCCTGGCAGACCAAGCCACAATGAACCCCATTCACTCACTATTTCTAGGACTGCCCCACCCCTGCAGTATCTGATGGCCTCATCCCTGCCTGTATTTAAGCTCCCCCTTCCCCCCAGT
Source organism: Natator depressus (assembly GCF_965152275.1). Classification (NCBI taxonomy): domain Eukaryota; kingdom Metazoa; phylum Chordata; order Testudines; family Cheloniidae; genus Natator; species Natator depressus. The sequence goes on from NC_134236.1 coordinate 139,942,838, forward strand.
GCACAGATGGGCACTTAAGCCCCGAGAGGGGGAGATTCACAAAGGGGGCTGGGCATCGTTAGGCTACGCCTAACTTCCGGTGCCCTGCTGCCCTCCAGGAAATGCCGAGGAGGGAGCTCTGCCATTCCCTAGCTCTGGTTGGGGACCAGCTGTGAACCTGCTCTGGGCGTGAGGAGCCTGAGCTATGTCACCCCCCCGCCCCCTTTTCCCCAACAAATGTGGAGGAGACGCTGCTCTGCCCTGCGCTGGCCCAGGGGTCCGGGCACGCAGCAGGGAGGTAGATGACCGGACGTCACCTCAGTCTCCTTTGGAGCAGTGGCTTGACACCAGGCACCCCACCTGGAGGTGACTGCAACAAACCCTGGGCTAGTGAGTGCAAGGGGGGGAGGCAGGACCAAACCTTTGCTGTGTTGGGGGGGGGGGCAATCATCTGCGAAGGCCAGCCAGCTTCGGCCCAGTTTGGGGATTTGCCAGGCCACAGCTCTGAGGTCAGGGCTAAGTGCCTGGGCACATGCCAACCAGCAGACACCACAGGGTGAGGGGGAAGCTGATCAGGGGTTTGGGGATCTACATTTTGCAACCCTTTGTGGCTCTTGCCCAAGATCACATTGCTGGCGTTGGAGATTGAACACAGCCCGCAGCCCTGGGCCATTCCTCCCTCTAGCGCTCAGTGCTCAAAGCGGGTACCACTCACCATTGAAGATGGCATCCAACTTCTCCTGGCTCTTCTGGTCCAGATGCCGGGCAGTGAGCCCTACACACACAAACAGCTCATCACATCCCTGCATCCCCAGTGAGGGTGTCAAAGCGTCTGTCACCCTCCAAGCAGCGGGGCTTTCCCCTGCCCCTTGCTGCCCAGGACGGACTCCTGAGTCCCCAGGGGAAAGGGCGAGTCCCCAGGGATGGCTGTGGGGCTGGTTGCCAAAGGAGAGCATAGCGCCTTGAGGTTCCACTCCCAAGAGCCCATGGTGGGGTGGGGGGAGGGGGGGATGGGGACTGCATGGGGAGCAGTGGGGTTAGAGGGGGCCCATCAGCCGATCAGGGCAGTTTGGGGTGAGCTTGCTCCTGCGGGTTTCTGACACCCCTGAGCCTTCATTCGGCAATCAGGAGCCCAGGGGTTACTTCTCGCTGCCGGCAGGGACTGAGGAGAGCCTGAAACTGGATCCAGCCCCCCTGCTTAAGGGACCCCTCTGCTCTGTGGTTACCTAGAAACCTGATGGCCGCTTCTCTAATGGGAGCCTGCGGGTTTTTCAGAAAGGCCATGGCCTGGCAGAGGAAGGTTTCTGCCCTCTCCTTGTAGCACGCCACCTAGGAGCCAGAAGAAGGGAGCACAAGGTTATTAAAGGCCTTTCCATCCTGCAGGCCAGGTTCCAGATCTGTGGAGTGTCCTGCTTTCGCCCCTCCTTCCTCTGCCGGGGGGATCACGCAGCGGGACTACAGCCAGGGCCAGGTGTGGTCCCGGGGCTGGGGCTCGGTGTGGGCACGGAGCCGGGCAATGGAGGGCTCCCTCACCAGGCAGTCACAGCCTCGCCAAAGCTCCTTTCGCTGGACGAGAGCACCGAGCTGGCTCCACCTTAGGAATTCCACAGCACGGCTGAGGGCGTCCCAACACACCTGCAAAACAAGAGGGGCCGGGGCGAGCCAGCCACGGTTACAGGAGGTGGAAGCCAGGGCAGTCCCTCGGCATAGGTGGCTGCATAGGGGACCACGAAATATGGGGCACCAAATTTCCCCAAATTTCATGGTGCCACTAGGCGGCTGCAAGCTGCACATGCAGCAGCCCCAGCCCCAGTGACCTGCCCTATACCTCGGCCAGCCCCGCCGCGGGCTGCGCCCACTACAAAGGGCAGGGCCGTCCCTGGGGGGGCTCAGACAACTCCCTCCGCCCGGACTCTTCCCCTTCCCCCCTGCTACGCCCCTGGCCCGCCCCCATTCCACCTCTTCTCCGCAAGCCTCTTCCCCCAGCCACCCCACACTCACCGGCAGTGGCAGGAAGTGGAGCAACCAGGTCCCAGGCCGCTCTACTCCAAAGGATTGCCCCCCGCACTCACCGGCGGTGGGAAGCGGAGTGCCGCGGCTGGGAGCTGGCAGAGTAGAGCAGGCTGGGGCCAGGCTGCTCCGCTTCCCGCTGCTGTCAGTGAGTGTGTGTGTGGGAGGGATCCCTTTCCCCAAACCCCCTTGTGACGAAGTGGGACTGTTCTTAATGTTTCCTCTGAATAGTGTGGGGGTGCCTCAGTTTCCCCTATGAAGTTCTTAAGTATCTAGGTGGTGCGATAAGGGTGTATGATCATTGCAGAGCCCTAGAGGGCAGGTGTGTGCAGGAGTCTGGACACAGAGAATGGCCGACACCCTGTTTCCTGGCAACTGATGGCCTGGGCCCTTCCCCCCTGCAAGGTGAGAGCTAAAGGGTTGGAGAACAAAGGAATCAGGTGACCTCCTGGCCCGGGAAAGGAACAAAGCCCAGAGGAGGAGGGGCTGGAGGGAGTTTCAGTTTGGGGCTGGCTAGGACATGGAGTGAAGTGCAGACGTGGTTGTCTGGCTCACTGCCCTCCAAAATGGACCCAGCTGAGGGGTCCTGTTCTCTGCACCTACAAGCTCTGTGTCAGACCATGTTCCTGTCGTCTAATAAACCTTCTGTGTCACTGGCTGGCTGAGAGTCACGTCTGACTGCGAAGTTGGGGGGCAGGACCCTCTGGCTTCCCCAGGAGCCCCGCCTGAGCGGACTCGCTGTGGGAAGCGCACGGAGGGGCAGAGGATGCTGAATGCTCCGAGGTCAGACCCAGGAAGGTGGAAGCCGGGTGAGCTGTTTGCCCTGCGGACAGGCTGCTCACCGGAAGGCGACTGCCCCAGAGTCCTGACTGGCTTCATAGGGAGCAGTTCCAGAGCATCGCCCGGGCACTCCGTGACACCCCTCCCTCGAGCCACACGGCTGGAGCCGGGGAGAGGGAAGCAGAGCGGGCTACTCCCAGCTCTCCGCTAATCTCCCAGGCCACTCTGGGCCTGTGGGCCCCCCAAAAGTGGCCCCACACAGCTCCTGCCTCCCAGACCGTGGTGGGGGGGAGGAGGAGGCCTGGGACCCCACACAGCCCCACTGCGGGGGGGGCTGGATAGGGCAGCCGAATGGCTAGGGACAGCCCCGCTGGAAGCCACTAGCCTAGTTACCGGAGGCCGTGTGTGGGAACGGTTCCCGGCCCGCGGCTGCTCGCGGAAGGGCGGAGGTGTGGCTAAGGCAATGGCTGGAGACCTGACTCAATTCCCAGCTCTTCCTGCAGGAACTCAGGCAAGTTGCTTCGGCCCAGGGCTACAAAGGGATTTAGGTGCCTAATGCCCATGGGCATTCAATACTTCTGAGGCGCTAGGCCTCACGCTGTGCCTTAGTTCCCCACCTCCTGGGGGGTAGGAGGGTGAATTCATTACTGCTGGGGGCATTTGGCTCCCAAGTGATGGGGGCCATGAGAGCGAGCGTGTGCACAGGCACCTGGGGCGGGGCGGAGGGGGGGATTGGGCGTGTCATGGATAGTAAGAGCTGACCGGGCTGCTTGGCCAAGGGCACATTGGGTCTTGGGCACCATCCGGAGGGCTCCTGGTAGGGACCATGGCCAGGGTTGTGCTCTTCCCACCAGCACAGCCAGGGGAATGTGCGGAGGCCAGTGGCTGTAGGAGAGGTGAGCTGACCCCTCCACCCACCCATTCTCTCAGCCTGGCTGCAGAGGGGCAGTGTTGGGCTCAGAGGAGGCAGGGAAGACTCAGCAATTGGGTGAGGCGCCATGGTCATGGCGCTACTGGACTCAACGTTCAAGTGATTTTGAGCACCTGATTGTCACAGCACTGAGCACCCGCCCTCTGCCGGCCAGACCCTTGAAAGGGGGGTGTCACATGTTGGCCCCCCCCAACAAATTCCTGGTCACTGTAACAATCTCAGCTGCAGGCTCCAGCTCGTGGCCTCACCTGGGACACATTGGGACGCTCATCGTGCAGGAGGAGGAGCAGCGGGACCAGGCTCCGGAGGACGAGCTCCTTCATCTTTTTTCTGTTGGGCTCCCTTACAAGCTCCAGCAGGTGTTTAAAGAGGGCGATGGAGAGCACCCGGAGTTTGCTGGACTCCTGCAAGAGAGGATGTGGGGAGGAGATGCTGTGACGGTCGTGCTCTCCCAGCAAGGTGAGCGCTCACTGTGAGAGAGATGTCTGCCCTGCAGGGGGTATTGCTAACTCACCCCCAGTCATACGGGCACAGCTGGGGGCCAGAGTCTCATGGGCACAGCGCCATTGAAGGCAATAGAGATGCAGGTTTCCACCAGCTGAGGGGCTGGCCTGGCAACTTCTTGGCCAGAGAGAGCAGTAAGGTGGGGTGAGACAGCCCCTGGGATCTCACAGCCAGCTCTGGGCACACTGACATCAGCACCCGCCTGTCAAGCCCAGGGGAAACGCTCAGGGCAGAGCAGCACCAGGACAGGGGCGGCAGAGAGGGAGCGATGAGGAAAGATTCAAAGAACGAAGGGATGTGTGTACTTTGTCCTCCCGCTTTGCATGCCCGACTCACACTGGTGCTGACCCACAGCGACCCTCTAGCGAGGCCAAGGGGGCCAGGCATGGGGGGCAAATTCCTACACTGCTGTTTGTTCGGGCCACGCACAGGGACCTGGGGGGGATTTAAGCAGGAGCAAGGGGTGGTAAATGTGCAGGAGCTCCCAGATAGGGGGCCTTGGAAGCCATGACTGGAAACCACCCAGCCTCCAGGGGCTTGGGGTTCGGCAAGGGCTGCCCAACTCCTACACATGGGTTTCTTGTTAACTCAGGGTTGGCCCCACTTGGTCACATGATGCCCCCTCGCTGCATGGCAGCTGGCAGAGCCGGACCAGTCCAGTGACCTGGGAGGCCGGGCAAGCTGTGCCCAGCAGGGAGAACCAGGAGCAATAGCTGGGGGCTGTAGGGAGGGGCCACTGCTTTCTGGGAGGTGAGGCTGAGGGTAAGGGGGGGCAGCCTGGGGGGGCGGGTTGACTTGAGCTGTTCTGAGAGTGGCTGAACCTTTAAATGGTGCCCCCCCAATCAGCAGTTACGTGTCGCCTCTGGGCACCAGGTTCTAGACCAGGCAGTTCTCTGAGTGACGTCTGTTGTAATAGTCTTCATAAGTTCTTTTAGTCTGTTTATCTATTTGGCTGCGCTCTCCTGTCTGGCCACTTTGGAGACAGGCTCTTGGAACAGTAGTTCTCAGTTGTCTTTCCATCAGGAGCGGGTGCTGGACTAGATGCAGGAGCTGCTCTTGGTGTTGATCTTTAGCTGGGCCTGTGCCACTGCTAAATCAAGAGCGGCCGGGTCCCAGCAGAGTTGGGGAGGGCTGAGGGTAGGATTTAGCGTTGTGAGAGCTGGGGAGGTGGGTGGTCCCTCCAGGAGCCCCCACTGGGGCGTTACCCCTGGAAGGCAGTAATGGATGGGTCCCTTTCTCCCGCCCACTTTGCTGGCTCTCGCCATGCAGTGGGGGACTGAACATCAGTCTGGTGAACACGCTGGCGGGGGCTCGTTTGTGGTTACAAAAGGCCTGGGGAGAACTAGCCCCTCCTTTGATGCTGCCCTGCCATGAGAACGAAGGGGAGAGGAAAGGGCGGTAGCTGCAGAACCTATAGACGGAGCCGTTTCCTTATGGAGCTGACAGGCCAGCTGTGGGATTCCTGGCCAGGGAGGGGAGGGGCGGGGCAGGATTTTCACCAGGGTACCATCACTTGTTACCCTGGAAGCCAGCAGGAGCATTGCGGCACCCTGTGCTGCAGAGGCCCCCTCGCTGCATGCAGGCTCAGGAATGCATGTCCTTCCCTCAAGGGGAGCCTCGTCCCCAGGCTGCCCTGATCCTTGTCAGCAGGCCTGCAGGACACCAGGGTTCCCACCCTTACTGCCATATGCTCTGATGGAGAATGGGCTAGCAGAAGAAGGCGGGAATGGGTTCATGTCATTTACGACAATCCTTTTTCTGGCTGGGGCCATAGCATAGGTCCCGCTAGCCCACCCGCCAGCCCCCATTCACACGTCTGTGGCTTGAAGGGTCTCCCGCGGGCCGCCAGGCCTTACATCATGAAAGAAGGGCAGGAGTTTCTCAGCCACTTGCACAGCCACGGTGCTGGCGCTCTGCCTGTCCATGCCGGCGAGGATGTCTCTCAGCACGGTGATGGCATTGGAGATGACACCCCTGTCTGCCTTGTGTAGCCGCTCCACGACGACTGGCTGCTGACGCTGGATTTTCCCCACCTGTGTGAAAGGAGGAGCTGCTTTACGGAACACCCTCCGGTGACCCAACAAGCCATTTCCATAACAACGTCTGCCTCCCCTGCAGACAGAGCCACGGGAACTAGGAGTGCAGGGGGTGCTGCAGCACTCCAAGGTTTTACGCGGGGCTCTGCTCCTGGCTCCACACACAAGGTCCCAGCTGCCGGCCCTGCGCCAACTCCCAGCTGTGGCCCCAGCCTCGGCTCCCTTGCCCCATCCGTCTCCCGCCCCCCTGGAGCCATGGCCCTGCTCCTGACCCCAGCTCTAGGGGTGGTGGGGTGTGTGGACAGGTGTAAGGGGGTGCTCAGCACCTCCACTATCAAAAGTCTTCTAGCGCCCCTCCTCCAGATGACATGTTAGAGCCTCAAAGCCCTTGCACAGCCCCAGCTAGGATCGCAGGCAGCGGGGCCGGCTACCTGCAACATAAGCAGCTGCTTCCTTGTACCCCCGATCTCAGGGGGTGGTATTTATTAGCAGGTATCATCTGTGGAAACTTCTCTGCACAACACCTTGACCCCAAACAAATCAAGTGTATTATTGTTATAAGGGTTAGAATAGCACCTCCAGCGCCTATCTGCAATCAGGGCGTGTGCTGGGGGCTTTCCAGGCACAGAAAGAGACATTCCCTGGCCTAGAGCTTACAGGCTAGACACACAAAGGAAGGATTTCTATCCCCGTTGTACAGACATGGAACTCAGGCACAGAGAGGCGACGTGACTCACCCATGGTCACCCAGGGAGTCTGGCAGAGCCCGAAACTGAACTTGGGTTCTGCTGAGTCCCGGGCCTTACAGCCCAGCCTCGGCGAGGGAGCCGATTTTGTACACGAGTTGTAGGGTTGGTCTGTTACTAAAAGCCAGATTCAATCATTTCTGTGTTTGGCTTTTGAACTGTTCAAAGACAGCCCCACAAAACCTCAACCGGGATCAGGGGGAAAAGTGTCCAATACAGGCTTACTGGTTCCGGAAGCAAAAATAAAACACAAGCAAGTGAAAACCAGCTGAGGACATGGAACAATGGGAATGGTGGATAACAAGGAGAATTACAGTCATGCCCTGTCCATGTCTGATCGATTCATCGTCCGTGTTTAATAAACCGGACTCACCTGCTATTCTCAGGGGAAGTAAATTATCATTAGGGAGAGTTGCCTTCAGATTGTCTCCTCTTTGACCAAGCTGCCAGATCTGTGTATTTAAGTCCCAAGGGTTTTCTCTGCCTTCACTATGCTGTGTCTATCACACTTGTTATGAGGTCGGAGCAGCAAAAGGCCCTTCTCGAGCTCTTCAGAGGAGTGAGTGCTGCGGGACAGAGCTGTGACGTCAACAGTTAAAATCTATGAGGCTCAGAAAGGGGATTGGTAGGAAAAAATGGTTCCAATTGAAGCAAAATGGCTCTGTCCGGGCGTCCCGGATCACTGGTGTCACCAGCATTCCCTGGAGGTCTAGAGTCTACAGCTCTAGAGTCCACAGTCACACACCCAGAGACGCACCCTGCAAGAGCCAGGCCCTGCCCTGCAGAACAACAGACAAAAGCCAGGCAGGGACTTGCCCAAGGTCACCCAGCAGGTCAGAGGCAGAGCCAGGAATAGAAACCAGGGCTCCTGACTCCAGCCCAGGTCCAGGTCCCCTGGGAAGCTTTCAATGACTCCAGCCCTGCATCAGCTCCCTGATGAAGGAGTTGCCAAGACTTTGAAGGAAAGAGCTGAAATTCAGAGGGATCATGGTAAATTGGAGGACTGGGCTATAGACAACAAAATGAAACTCACCCAAGACAAAAGTGAGGTGCTACATTTAGAGAAGAAAAAGCAAATGCACAGAAACAGAATGGGGGATAACCGGTTGAACTGCTGAGAAGGATCTGGGAGCTGCGGTGGATCACAGCCTCAGCATGAGTCAGCAAAGCGATGCTGTTGCCAAAAAAAAAAAAAGCAAATGCAATTTTAGGTTGCATTAACAGAGGTATAGCCTGCAAGTCATGGGAGGTGATAGTACCACTCTACTCAGTGCTGGTTAGGCCTCAGCTGGAGTACGGTGTCCAGTTTTGGTCACCAATGTCTACAAAAGATGTGGAGAAACTGTAATGGATCCAGAGGCGAGTGACATAGACGATCAGAGGGATGGAACACAAGCCATACGAGCAAAGGTTGAAGGAACTGGCTATGTTTAGTTTGGAAAAGAGGAGATTAAGGGGGGACATGCTAATGGCCTTCAGATTCTTCGAAGGCTGCCAAAAAAAAGATGGCAAAAAGTTGTTCTCTCTTGCCACAGAGGGCAGGACAAGAGGGGATGGGTTCAAAGGACAGCACGGCAGATTTAGATTAAATCTCAGGAAAACCTTCCTAACTGTAAGAAGAGTAGGATAATCGGACAGACGACTAGGGAGCTTGTGGAAGCCCCTTTGCTGGAGGTTTATAGTAGGAAGCTGGAGCCATCTGTCTCGGCTGGGACAGACACAACAAATCCTGCATCTTGGCAGGGGGCTGGACAAGCTGACCTTGCGATCCCTTCTCACCCTGCGGTTCTATGAGAGCTGTCCCAGAGCACCAGGAGAGGGTTTCGGCGTGTTCTGCCTCGACCATAGCGCTGGCTAGAGTCACGCTCTCTCTCTTCGGCCCAATGGCGATACCCAGTGGGAGACTGAGAGACACCCTCAGGCCGTGGAGGGGAAACACGGTGCTCCTTCCCTTGCTGCAGGGGCTGGAACTTACAGTCAAGGGGGCGACGCCAGCCTCTTGCTGAGAGACATCGTGATGCTGGCACAGCGGCCCTTCCTGCAGCCTGTCGAGCAGCTCCCGTAGGACCTTTCCTGCGGTCTTGGGGTGGGATGTCAGCACCCTCCACATCTCCACAGCAACACTGCAAAGGGAGAGAGCCGATTTCACCTGGCCAGAGCCCCGCCAGCCTCCTGCACCCACTGCCACCCGCACCCTGCTGGGTCTCCGGCCACTGGCTGGCCCTTTGTTGCCCTCCAGATGCAGCAAGGGCCCCCACTGCCTGGCGCAGGTTGCATGGGGGCCGGGTCTGAGTGTCAGCCCCGGGGGAGGACGAGGGCTGCCATATGGGGTTTTGCAGACTGGCCTGTCTCCACGGCATGTCAGCCTGCAAAACCCTCCAGAACAAGCAGCAGCTCTGCAGGGAGCAGGAGGTCTCTGGAAGGTTCTGCACGCCCCTGTCCCTGGCAGCGGGACCAGTCCGGGGGAGCCGGAGCGCAAGCGGCAGCAGCCCCAGCCCCGTACCTGTCACATGACAGCGAGCAGCCCAGCAGCGTTGTGACCACCTCCTCGCTGTACTGGTTGCCCAGCACGACAAGGGCCTTGAGCAGCTGCTGCTGGGCCAGCGGCTCGCTGATGGAGTCCAGGTTGTGGTAGATGCTCATCACAGCCTCCGACACCTGGAAGGGAAATGGGGAGATGGGACCTTGGCTTCCTCGCGCTGCTATTGATCTGGGATGCCAGGGACCTGCCGTACCTGAGAGCCATCTGCCCTCCCACATCCTCTTCTCCAGCTCCAGGCCTAGAACACAGGGCCAATTCCCGGCCTATCGATTCATAGACTGCAAGACCACAAACGGCCATGGAGATCACCTAGACTGACCCCCCTCATGGCACAGGACCTGCCCCCCAGTAATGCCGAGCGCCCAGAGGCAGAGTCTCCCACGGATGGGCTCCCCCAGCAGGCTGTTCTCACTGCAGCTCTTACCCTCTCCAAGCTTGGGCTGGGGACCCACAGGATCACATGCAGCATGTGCCTGGCCGCCACCGAGTCATGGACGCTGGTGTCTCTCATGCCCTCGATAGCAGTGAGGAGGAAGTCCATGCGCTCGGATGGGTTGAAGTACTTCCCAAACATCTGAAACAAACCTGCCAGTGAAACCCCTTTTGCTGCCCAGTGCGGTTCCAGTCGGACCGAGCAGCCAGGAGTGCAGGCAAAGCCCGCTTTGCCGGGACAGGGCTGGGTTACTGCACCTGGGACGCACAGTACCCAGCCAGCAATCAGGAGCTGTCCTGCATGGCACAGGCCAGCGTGGCAGTGCATGGGGGCACAATACCGCACAGCACGGATACACTCTCTAGTGCTCAGCAGGGGCTGGCACTGGTGCATGGACGCAATGATGCCTTGGAGAGCATTAATCTCTGGGGAAGCTCCCACCACACCTGACAAGGAGCTGGGATCAGGTTTGGATGAGACCCAGTGCATCTTGGGATGTGGCATGGAGGGAAGCATATTGGCCCGCAATAGTAGAAGCCTTGCCAGCAGATCGAGGGAAGTGATTATTCCCCACTATTCGGCACTGGTGAGGTCACATCTGGCCCCCCACAAGAGAAAGGATGTGGAGAAATCGGAGAGAGTCCAGCAGAGGCTAAGGAAAATGATTAGCGGGCTGAAGCACATGAATTATGAGGAGAGACTGAGGGAAGTGGGCTTATTTAGTCTGCAGAAGAGAAGAGTGAGGGGGGATTTGATAGCAGCCTTCAACTACCTGCGGGGGTCGGGGGGGTGGGTTCCAAAGAGGCTGGAGCTCGGCTGTTCTTAGTGGTGGCAGGTGACAGAACAAGCATCAATGGTCTCAAGTTGCAGAGGGGGAGGTCCAGGTTGGATATGAGGAAACGCTATTTCACTAGAAGAAAAGGAGTACTTATGGCACCTTAGAGACTAACCAATTTATTTGAGCATAAGCTTTCGTGAAGTGAGCTGTAGCTCACAAAAGCTTAAGCTCAAATAAATTGATTAGTCTCTAAGGTGCCACAAGTACTCCTTTTCTTTTTGCGAATACAGACTAACACGGCTGTTACTCTGAAACTATTTCACTAGGAGGGTGGTGAAGCACTGGAAAGCGTTACCTAGGGAGGTGGGGAATCTCCATCCTTCGAGATTTTTAAGGTCAGGCTTGACAAAGCCCTGGCTGGGATGATTTAGTTGGGGTTGGTCCTGCTATGAGAAGGGGGTTGGATTAGATACCTCTGAGGTCTATGATTCTATGAGGTGGAGTGGGCCATCGGCAGGGCTCCGGCCCAGCTGGATGGGGTCAGTCACACGCCTGGGTCTGTCCCTCCCCCCTGACTCCTAGGGTGTTAATTTCTCTCTCCTGAGAACTCTGGGCACAACAATCCCAGGAAGCATTGAAAGTAGTTACCATGGCGATATTGCTGGTGTTGGTGAACCAGGTGACCCAGAAGGTGTTCTCCGCTCGCCACTCCCTGAAGACCTGCAGATACTCTGCACTCTGCTTTGCCAGCGTGGTGCCTGAACCAGGGAGGGGAAACAGACAGCAGGCAATAGAAATCAGAGGTTAGCTTTGGAAACGGGAGTTTTGCAAGGAAGTTTAGAGACAAGTACATCTAAGAAACATACCGTAAATTCAGACCAATAAACTCCCCCCCCCCCAACAAAACAAAACAAACTAACCCCCCTGGAAGAGTCAAAATAAACCAGGCAGAAGTGCAGCAGCAGTGTGAGGCTCTCCAGTGGATTGCACTGAATGCAGCATGTAGGATTACCAGCCCTGTGGGCAGCTAGCACATCTGGGCATTTGGCCCAAGGAGCTACTGCCCTCGGAGACCAGGAGGCCAGAGGATCTGAACTGGTGGAGCCAAGGGAGACAGCGAGGTACATAGAGGAGACTTTTAGGGATGCAGTAGAGTGGTCCCACCCCCCGTCTGACAGCCTCTGTGCTGCTGAGGAGGGTGAAAGTTTCTGGGAAGGAGAACATCGAGCTGGAGCAGAGGGAGAAGATCCCATAGTTGGGACCCACCTGCCAGATGAAGTCAGGATATCCTCTCACACTGAGGCTGCCCCTCCTGAGTCAGGAAGCCCAGTTAGAAAGAAAAGCCAGGTAATAGTAATGGGGGATTCAATCAATAGACATATAAGCAGTTGGGTTTGTGATGAGTGGGAGAACCGCATGGTAAATTGCCTGCCTGGTGCAAAGGTTGCAGCTCTCACGAGACATCCAAACAAACTTATGTGCAGTGCTGTGGTATGTAAGCTAATGTTTAAATCGGCCTCTGTACGAGATAGCGAATGTGACAGTGAAGTTTATAAAAGTCTCCAGATGTGATCCCTGGCAAGCCTGACTTCAGGACCAGGCAACTTGTTGAAATGATAGGAAAGAAGAGAATTATCAGACACATAGGTGAACACAATTTGTTGGGGCAGAGTCAACCTGGCTTTTGTAAAGGGAAATCATGCCTCACCAATCTACTAGAAATCTTTGAAGGGGGTCAACAAGAATGTGGAGAAGGGTGATCCAGTGGATATGGTGTACTTGGACTTTCAGAAAGCCTTTGACAGGGTCCCTCACCAAAGGCTCTTAACCAAAGTAAGCTGTCATGGGATAAGAGGGAAGGTCCTCTCATGGGTCAGTGGTTAAAAGATAGGAAGCAAACAACAGGAATAAATGGTCAGTTTTCACAGTGGAGAGAGGTAAAGAGCGGGGCACCCCAAGGATCTGTGTTGACACCAGTGTAGTTCAACATAGTCATCAATGATCCAGAAAAAGGGGTAACCAGTGAGGTAGCAAAATTTGCAGATGATACAAAATGACTCAAGATAGTTAAATCCAAAGCAGACTGCGAAGAGCTACAAAGGGATCTCACAAAACTGGGGGACTGGGCAACAAAATGGCAGATGACATTCAATATTGATAAATGCAAACTGGACACCACAATCCCAACTATACATACACAATTATGGGGTTTAAATTACCACTCAAGAAAGAGATTTTGGAGTCATCATAAAGAGTTCTCTGAAAACATCCGCTCACCGTGCAGTGGCAGTTAAAAAAGCCAACAGAATGTTGGGAACCATTAGGAAAGGGATAGATAATAAACCAGAAAAATGTCAGAATGCCTCGATACAAATCCAATGTGCGCGCCCACACCTTGAATACCACGTGTAGTTCTGGTCGCCCCATCTCAAAACAGATATACCAGACTTGTAAAAGGTGCAGAGAAGGGCGACAAAAATGATTAGGGGTATGGAAGAGCTTCCATATGAGGAAAGATTAAAAAGACTGGGGGCAAGTCTACACTTAAACCACTCTATCGCCATAGCTGCACCGGCGCTGTAGCGTTGAAGAGAAGATGGTCCTCTGCCAACAAGCTCTGAATCCACCTCCCGGAGAGGCGCTAGCTATGTCAGTGGGAGGGGTGCTTCTGCCAACAGGGGTGTGGATTTTTCACAGCCCTGAGCAATGGAGTGATAACAATATAGGTGTGCAGTGTAGACCTGGGACCATTTAGTTTAGAAAAGAGCTGACTAAGGGGGGAGATGACAGAGGTCTATAAAATCATGACTGGTGTGGAGAAAGTGAATAGGGAAGTGTTATTTACCCCTGCACATAACACGGGAACTAGGGGTCACTTTCTGAAATTAATAGGCAGCAAGTTAAAAGCAAAGAAAAGAAGGTATCTCTGCACACAATGCACAGGCAACCTGTGGAAATTGTTGCTGTGGGATGTTGTGAAGCCTAAAAGGATAATTGGGTTCAAGATAATTAGGCCATGCAACCCCAGACTCTGCATGTCCCTAAACCTCTGACTACCAGAAGCTGGGACTGGATGAGAGGGGATGGATCACTCCAAATTTCCCTTTTCAGTTCATTCACTCTGAAGCATGAGGCACTGGCCGTTATCAGAAGACCCAGTACTGGGCTAGATGAACTGATCTGAGTCAGTATGTCCATTCTTATGTGAGTTATGAAGAGTAGAGTATGGACAGGGGAAGCTAAAGACATCAGGGGAAACTCCATGGCTTGAAGGACTATGGATACTAAGGAGGTTTTTTTCAAAAAGTGTATTAGGAACAAAAGAAATCCTAGCAATGGGGTAGACTCATTACTAGATGGAGACTGTTTAAAAGGATGCAGAAAAGGCAGAAGTGTTCAATAAATATGTTTCCCATGTTTGGAAACCCCATGTCAGTGTATTTAGGAAGGACAAGGGTCTCCAGTGCTCTTACGTTTTTGCCGCAGCATGAAGGTGTAGAGGTGGTGAAGTCCCTCCATAGCCGATCGGCAGATCTCCTGCTCCTGCTCAGCACAGCGCAGAGTGAGACAGCCCACCAGCTGGCCCAGGGCTCTGAACTCCTCCACTCCCTGACGGAGAGAGGGAGCAAGGGGAGTCACTCGCCCCTGCAGGCCCAGCGCAGCATGTCCCCCTGGCATTGCACTAGCAAGGGGCTAGAACCGGGGGAGGCAGAGCCCAGCGCAGAGAGACTGGGGACAATGAGAGCAGGAGGAGCCATGGGGCCCATCACCAGGGACTGAGGGAAGCTCAGCAGGGACGGGAAGTCTGGGTAGCAAAGTCAGCAAACATTGCCCTCGAGTGGGGACCTGGGTAAGGAATGAACTAACGTCCAGTCTCCATCTATCTCAAGGGCAAGCTCCTAATCCCAGCCCCTTCTCCCATCCCCCTCCCTCCACAGACCTCAGATCTAGGAGCGTGAGGTCACCTTGGACTCCTCTTCTCTGCATTGCGCCTCTCTCACTCCATCCTGGAGCTCCCCACAACCCCCACTTTCTGCGCCGCACCCAGCCTGCCGGCTCTCTCCTGCCGGCTCTCTCCTGCAGCCTCCCCCTCTAGCCTCCCCCTCCTGCCAGACCTTCCCTTGCCCCTCCTGCAGCCCCTGCGCTTGCTCCCTCCTCTTCCCCATGTCGTTGCACCAAGCCCCTTGCCCTCCTCTCCTGGGGTCTGCACAGCCTCCCCTGACCCACTCCCCATTGCTCTGGCTCCTTTGGCCCCTCCCATCCCTTTCACTGTGTCCCCTCCCACCTCCCTCCTTCTCTTCTGCTGCCCCAGCCTCTGGGGGCATATCATCCAAGCGCCCCCCTCCAGCTGCCGGAGGGGAGGCCCTGCCACAGGGGGGATGGAGCAGCTGGAGCAGCTCAGTGGCCCTGAGCACCCAGAGCAGGGGGTGTTCATCTGGCAGCCTGGCAGGAGCTGATGCCAAAGCATCCCGGGGGCAACTGACAAAGGGGCTGAACAGACACCTGGGTTCAGAGGGTGCTCTCAGGGCGATCCTCTGTAAATCCGTTGACCCTGCGGAGCAGACTTTGGTCCTAGGGGAACAGCGGGGAGAGTCCTTGGAGATAGAATTATGGGGCTCCACCCAAGGCCCACTGGAGTCAGAGGACAGACCTGTCCACATCAGGGCTCATTAGATTGGACTCCTACCGAGGATCTTGCTGAGTCACTATTCCAGGCCCGGGTTTTCCCTGCCAGGGAGCGCTGCACCGCGAGGCTGCTCAGTGCAGTTAGGAGACGGCCAGAGTCACAGGCTGCTCACCTTGAATTTGTGTTGACCGGAGATGAATTTGGTCAGCCAGGTGATTCTTCCCACTGCCCTCAGCCGCACATGCACCTCCCTGGATGCGGTCCAGGGGAGCAGGACCTGAGAGAAACAGATTGGGACAAATTGCAAAGGAGAAGTACCAAAAAATAACACAAGCACATAGAGTGAAAATCAGAAAGGCTAAGGCAAAAATGAGTTCTAACTGGCAAGGGACATAAAAGGCAATCAGAAGCATTTTGGGATGTATAAGTGGGGCATAGCCAGCAGATCGAGGGATGTGATCGTTCCCCTCTATTCGACACTGGTGAGGCCTCATCTGGAGTACTGTGTCCAGTTTTGGGCCCTACACTACAAGAAGGATGTGGATAAATTGGAGAGAGTCCAGCGAAGGGCAACAAAAATGATTAGGGGTCTAGAGCACATGACTTATGAGGAGAGGCTGAGGGAGCTGGGATTGTTTAGTCTGCAGAAGAGAAGAATGAGGGGGGATTTGATAGCTGCTTTCAACTACCTGAAAGGGGGTTCCAAAGAGGATGGCTCTAGACTGTTCTCAATGGTAGCAGATGACAGAACGAGGAGTAATGGTCTCAAGTTGCAATGGGGGAGGTTTAGATTGGATATTAGGAAAAACTTTTTCACTAAGAGGGTGGTGAAACACTGGAATGCGTTACCTAGGGAGGTGGTAGAATCTCCTTCCTTAGAGGTTTTTAAGGTCAGGCTTGACAAAGCCCTGGCTGGGATGATTTAACTGGGAATTGGTCCTGCTTCGAGCAGGGGGTTGGACTAGATGACCTTCTGGGGTCCCTTCCAACCCTGATATTCTATGATTCTATGATTCTATGAAGCAGCTCTGTAAATGCATTAGGAGCAAGAGAAAGACAAAGGAAAGTGTGGGGCCACTACTCTGAGGAGCAGAAGGCACGGGGGTGTCCCATGCTTGCAATTAAATGGAGCCTTGGTCCCAGAGCCCCACCCCAGCTACAGGACTCGTCCCCTTCCTGCCCCCATGCCTCCACACCTCCAAGATGTTTTGCAGCACCACAAGGTTGGGCTTCTCCTCCTCGCACACCAAGGCCTTCAGCAGCTCATCCATGGTGTTCAGAGTCTGTGTGCAGAACAGAGGAGAAACCACAGCAAGTGGCGTTACCCAGCCAGGCCACGAACCAATGCCCTGGCGTGTGACATGCCCCAGGCCATGGCAGCCCCTGCTATTCCAGCTCACCCTCTCACTTGTACCCGCAGGGGACCTACTGCAAACTCTCCTGGCAACAGGACCCCACCCGCTTTTGCTGTCCCCAGGGAGGCCACTGCACACAGTCTAATGCATTAGAAGAGTCAGGAAGGACTCCGCATTTGAGGGGGAGGGGAGATTTCCAGCCAAGCTTCACTTCCCCTGGCCTGTGTGCGTCTGAAGCAGCTGATCTCAGGGCTGTGCCCCCAGCCATGCACTGGGGTGAATGTGCTTGTGAAGGGAGTGTCTGTTCCCCACTAATTGCCGGTGCCTGTGAAGGATAAATGCCTACTACTGCTACCCTATGAGGGAGTTACTCCTTTATCTGCGGCCGTGGGGCTTGTGCTTTGGTACTGGAGGTCCTGAGCTGAAGCGCTGCCAAGGAGCTGTGATCATTACACTCTTATGCCAGCGCCAGGTAACCCAGGGGGCAGGGACACGAGCGACTTGCAGGATTCTCCCTCGGTTTGGGGCAGCTCCTCATGGCTAGTTTGGGGCTTACGTTGTTGTATAGAGCAGCCTCCACGCCCTGGTTGGTCTCTGCTGGAGGCAGGGAGAAGACGCTGGAGAAGCAGACGGTGAGCAGGCTGGATAGCTCCATTCCCCGCAGCAGTGGCTCCACTTTGCTAAGAGAAGAGACACGCGTGGATTGGAGGGCTGAGGCGAGACTGATGCACTGATGTTGGCCTCAGGCTCCCAGGACATGCTGGGCAGGCTTCTGGGAAGCTGAGAGCAGGGTGCCAGCGGCACTGAGAGAGCCCCCCATGGCGCAGGCTGTGCCACGTGCCAGGGCTCAGCCTGTCCCGCCTCTGAGCCACAGGGAGTCGCTGAGCTGCCGGTATGATGCAGCTGGCACAGCTGGCGGCGACTCCGGTGGCTCCCTCCAGCAGTGCCCAACTGCTCCTCTCCCCCCGGAGCCATCGCCTGCGGGTCCCAGAGGGGACCGGTCCAACCCCCTCGCTCCCTCCCCCACATCTTCACACGGCCACTTGGAGAGGTCGCCAGGCACCGAAGGATCCTCCACCACCAACCCACGGGTGCCAGCTCACATGCACCAGCACCATGGCCTGGTGCCACGTGCCCGCGGGAATCAGAAGACGGGGGAGGAGCAGAGGGGGCAATGCCCTGGAGAACTGGCCATGCCAAGAGGCTGGCGTGTCTGGCTGCACACAGCACTAGCTGGGGCTGCGCGGGCAGGCCAGGTACCTCAGCTCCATGATGGCGAGCATCGCTTGCTGACGCACCCCGCTGGTCAGGGAGTCGACGGACTCAAGATCAATCAGCTCCTGGGGAGACAATGTGGGGAAGTGCCAGCTGAGCTCCGAGCTCCCGTAAGGTTCCGACTGGGGAGCAAAGCGCTGGGCCTGCAACACGTGGCCTCGGCAGACAGGTCGTCCTACTGTTGGCTTGACGGTGTGCAGGGCTCCAGCTGGGGAGCGCAGTGCAGGGCCTGTGGTCAGTGCCCCAGCGTCACGCGCCAGTGCACTGCAAAGGCTCCATCAGCATTAGCACCCAGGGACTCCACCTGAGATCAGGCTCCTTGTGCCAGGTGCTGCACACACACAGTGAGAGCCAGTCCCTGCCCCAGAGAACTCACGAGCTAACTGGACGAGACAAGGCATGGGAGGGAAACTGAGGCACAGAGGGGGAAGTGATTTGCCCAAAGGTCTCACTGAGGAACTGAGCCCCAGACCACTGGACCTCCCACCAGCACATGCTGTCCCACGTTCAGGGAAGGGAGGTAAGCTCCGGAAAGCTTTCTGCAGCGCCGCAGATCAAAGACTTTCCAAATCTACGGAGTAGATTTGTTGCTAGTTCCTAGTGGGCACTGACTGAGCAGTGCTGGGGCTCTGTGCAGGGAGACTGGTGTATACAGAGCGACCTGGTGACTTGGGAAGCTGGGTGCAAGGGAACAATCTACGTTTCAATACAGTGACATGTTCAGGAACAAAGAACGCAGGCCACGCTCACAACACGATCCAGCGATTGGCAGTTGAAGGTAGACAAATCTGCAGAGCTCTCCAGGCTCTTTCTGCAGCTGGGCGTGGCCCTGCTTGTATGTATGGCTGGAAGAGGCTTGTGAGCCGAGCCCAACAAGACAAGGTAACGGGGGCCCAGGCTGGCAGAACAGGCGGGCTCAGTGATAAGCCAGTACATCAGGTGGCACCTCAAAGGGGGGCAACCCATCACGCTGGGGACTGGCCAAATCCAGTGGGCACAAGTGGGCAAGGGGCATGGTGGGTGCCTTTTGTAACTCAAGAGAGGATGTTTTTAAGATGCTCTAGTTTCAACAGGAATTATTTGGGGGCAGGTCTCTGGCCTGTGTTATACAGGAGGTCACAGTGGTCCCGTCTGGCCTTAGAATCCATGCCTCATGCGGAGAAGGACGGATGGTGCCTGTGGACAGGGCAGTAGCTGAGAGATCAGAGGAGGGCTCTTGGTACCTGTTCATTGCCCTTGAGAAAGGCGTTGATGTACTCTAGGGTCTCTTTCTCCTGCGAGTCTGGCCCCATAAAGCAGGAGGCATTCCCAGGTGATGGTGAATCTGATCAAAGACAGAGCAGTGGTAATACCTGGGGCTGCCAAGCTGCAGGCTGGATGACAGAGATCTTAGCAGAAACCCTTGCCCCCCGCTCCCACCCCAGCAGGGTAGCAGCCCTAATGCACAACAGAGTCTGGCACAGCCATCCCTGGTTTCCCCAACTCTTTGCTGCTCAGCCCAGCAAAGATCCAGTCAGAGCCCTGGTTCCCAGCGGCCACCCCACTTCCCTGCCGCACCCAGCATGCAGGCTGAGCCTGGGGATTTGGGGAGCGCCACACCTGGAAGGAGGCATGATGTCAGGCTATGAGTGGTGTCCCCGCTCTCCGGGCCATTGCTGGAGGGGGCAGAGGGACTGGCAGTGAATCGGTCTGCTCCCCGCTGCGGGAGAGGGAGGAGCTACCCAGTCTGCGCGGGATATGGGGACCCAGGGCCTGCCCGTTCTGCTTCCTCTGACTGCCTCTCCTGCCATCGACAGCCACGGGGTGTAACCTGGGCAAGCCCTGGGCTCCCATCATCGACCCCCCCACCCAAATGCCCTGCGCTGTGCCATGTGTCACTCCCCTGCAAAGGAGCCAGCAGATGGGGCTGCAACATCAGGGGTCATCTCATGCTTTGGCCGGCGCCCTGCAATCCTACGCTTAACAACCCACAGTGCACAGAGCATCCCCTTCGACCGGTGGAAACATCTTCTGACCCCGCAGTGTGACGGATCGGGGTGGGCAATTCAGTCAGTCTCCACCTGATGCTTCTGCTGCCGCCCCTAATGCCCCGATCAGATGCAGGGGCTGCAGCTGCTGCCAGCAAGAGGGGCCATTCCCCCCTGCCTGGGTTCTCCTGTCTCTCCATCTCATGGCAGCCCAGAGTTGTACAAAGGTGATGGAGTCTTCTCCCGCCACTGACACCCTGGTCTTGCAACCCCAACCCCCAGAGGGGCCAAGTCCCACCGCAATGCAGGGCCATGGCCCCTGCCGTTTTTGCAGCCCCCTCCGCCCACCCAGGAGGCACCCACTCACCAGCATGGAAGGGCTGAGGCACACACAGCTCCTGCTGCTGCTGTGGCCTCTTCCGCGGACTCTTCCTTCGAGGAGGTCTCGTCTCCTCCCAGGCACGGATGGGTTTCAAGGGGACCTTGCGGACTTCCTCAGCCATCCTGCAAGAAGCCAGGACAAGGCATTGCTTGTGAGGGGTGAGAGGCGACTGCCCCGTTCAGCATCAGGGCCAGTCCACGTACTGCCTACAGCTGCCAGCTGAGATCAGGGCCCTGGTGCCCCAGGTGCTGCAGACAATCCCTGGGCCGTAGGGCTCAGACTCTAACTAGCCAAGGCAGCCAGCAGGGAAACAAGCCAATGGATGTGCTCAAAATCACCCAGTCAGTCAGCAGTACAGGCAGGATTAGAACCCAGGTCTCCGGACTCCCAGGCCCATCCGCAGGCCAAACGGCCTCCCCCGGCTCACTCCCGCCTCTCCTTCTGCTGGTTCACAAACTGCCCAGCAGACAGGCGGCATCCAAGCACTCAGGATTCTTCCTGCCCAGGGAAATTACCCTGATCCCTTCCCCCAGGAATCTTGGGGCCGTGGCAGGTGCCAGGTGGGGGAGGCAAGTGGTGTGAGGGAGCGGGGGGCAGGCTGGTGAGCAGCAGGAGTTGCTCTGACACCACCGTGAAGGGGAAGGAGCAGAAGGCGGGAGAGCGGCAGGCAGGCAGGCTGTGCCGGGGCAGAGCTTTGTGGCGATTTCGCATCTCGTCTCTCCAAGGCCTGTGTGGGAGCAACCACTGCAGAGAATCCCAGGCCTGATTCCCCCCACGCTGGGTCTCCTGAATGGCCCCTGCCCTGGGGGGCTCCATTCCTCACCCACTGTCTCCTGCTCACTCTCCAGCAGCTGCACGGCGGCATCCTAAGGCACCTCTAGTCCTCTCCAGAGCTCAGGGGGACTGTCCTGGCATCGGACTGTCCTGGTGAATGGAACAATGGCTCCGGGCAGCCGGAGAAAGCCTGTTCCCCTGGCAACCTCAGTGCCATTCCCTCTGGAAGTGATGGTGTCAGCAAAGGTGCTGGAGGTGGTCAGGCCTCGTGGTTGGAGCTGGACTCAGGAGGCCAGGGCGTGGGTGGAGCAAGGCTGGAGCGAGAGCAGGGCTGGAGTAGGACGAGGGGCAGGGCCACCAGCTACCTCCCGGTCTGGGCACTTACCTGGCCCCACCATGCCAGTGGCTGAGCACACACGAGTTGTGGTATTTAAGCTCTCAACCCCCCCGCAGAGCAAGGACCTGCTCTCCCTCGTTAGCTGAGGCCCGGGGCGGCGGGGACTCACCTGATCTCACACAGAAGACTTACAGAGGAGCGGGGAACTGAACACAGCTCTCCTGGGTCCCAGCCCAATGCCTCATCTAACACCCTGTGCCGCCTTCCCGTGCCGTGCCACCAGCCCTGCCAAACCCTCCTCCTTGTCTCCGTCCCCTCCGGGCTCGACTGGTGCGATCCCTTCTGTCGAGCCGCCCCAGACTCCCTCCTGTGCGCATGCCGCTGCCCGCTTCCTGACTGGCACCAGGCTAGACGGCCGGCACCGGGGCACTTGGCAGACGTGCGCCGCCCAGCCAGGAGCTCGGGAAGGCTCGGTGTGGTTGGCGATGCAATGGAAAAGCAGAGGTGGGCAATGGAAGATTCTCCTACCTGGAGTCAGGAGTGGGCAGAAGCCTGCGTGTAAATGGGCCACCCACTTTCTGCTGCCGGTGGCGGAGCTGGAACTGCTGGCTCAGCGTTCCCCAGCGGCACGTGCCAGCTCTCGCTCTGCCAGAGCCAAGCCTGGCAGTGAGGGGATGGGGCTGTGCCAGCCAGCAGGGGCGTGTCACAATGGGCAGGCGAGTCACAGACCAGCCAATGTGTGACTCCCCAGCCATGGGATGCCCCAGCCCAGACTTGCTCTGGCCTCGCCGGGGCGTTAGAGCCTGTCCTTCCCCAACGGGGTCATGGGAGGGACCTTCCGCTGTTATACCAATAAAATAAAAACCAGCAGGATCTCATGAAAGGGTAAAAAGGCAAAATACCACATTTATTGTGAATACAGAAAGAATCATAGTAAGCAGTTAGTTATAGGTATAACATTCCATTCAATCTCATATTTATTCACACATTCATTCATACAAACACACACACCCAGGTTCTGCAAGGTTGTTATCATAGTTACCAGCCTTAGAGTTGCTCATGCCAAGCCACTGGCCAGGTGGCCTGACATGAGGAGGGAGCAGGTTCTTGTCAGATGCTCATCTGATGCTCCTGGAAGTTGGTTGGCAGAATCAGACCGCAAAGTTCTCACTTTTTCTAACACTTTTCCTTTTTAACATTTTCACAGAATTTAACTGCTTAATTCCCTCCAGCCTCTGCAGAGTTAACTTTTTTTTACTCTCTTTTCTCTTTGTATTTATGCCTGGGGGTGCCGTACATAGGACCTTCTCCCCCTTTACCTGTCTCCCTCCAGCCTCTGCAGAGTTAACTTTTTCACTCTTTTTGTATTCCTGGAGTGCCTCTTTCACTATTTTCAGCTGGCTTTGGGTATTTGTAGCCAGCACCTTCCAATTGTCTGCTCCCTTTTCCGTTTGTGCCTTTTCCTCTTTACATGAAGACAAGCGGAGGGAAGAATCCTTACATGCCTCCCACAACAACCAAATTGCTGCTGCATCTCTTTTGGCAGCACTAGAAGGTTTGTATATGAGGATATACTGAGCCAATCTATCCTCTAGGTCCGAAATAGTGCAGACATCGGCTAGGGCTTGTTTAGTCCAAGGACTGTGCCCAAATTTTTGAAGGATTTGTTTAAAAGGTGTAATTTCTTTAACAAAGGTGAGGTTGGAGTTCCTTCTGACTCCATTCCTCCCTCTGGACTGGCTTACCCTGTTTTCTTTTAAACATCTTAACATGGATAGTTCAATCTCTTTGTCACTGCTGGTATTACTTAGCAAGTGACACAAGTGATGGTGTCAGCAAAGGTGCTGGAGGTGGTCAGGCCTCGTGGTTGGAGCTGGACTCTGGAGGGCGGGGCGTGGGTGGAGCGAGGTTGGAGCAAGAGCAGGGCTTCAGCAGGACGAGGAGCAGGGCTGGAGCAGCCTAAGACTGTTGCCAATGTCAGGCAGGAGCGAGTTCCTGGCCCTGGAGTCCTGTTGAGCAGACTGAGCTGCTGCTGTGAGACTGAAATACTTGCTCCGGAAGTCACGGGCCTGTTCCTGGCTTGTGGATTGGTGGGAACCCAGCACAGGAGGGACTCAGGGCCTGACACATGGCTCCAGGGGGCCCTTGGCTCCAGCCCCGCTGGGCACTGACAGGCTAGGTGCAGGAGGCCAGGCGCAGCACCAGGGAGGACATTGGGGAGGCAGGAGCGCTGAGGTGGGGCTGAGGGGGCAGGTGCTGAGGAGCTGCGGCCGGCTGGCCAGCAGGGAGGAGGAGCAGCACCCAGCTGTGGAGGGCCCAGCTGCAGCTCCACACCGGGCGCTGCCAGAGCCTGGCAGGCGGCTGGCTGAAGTGGCACTTTGTGATCTGGCGCAGGCGGGAGCTGGCTCCCCACATCTGAACTCTCTGCAGAGCCGGCGGATTCGCATCTAAACCCGGATCTGGCTCCCAATTCACAGCTGGCCCCTCCCCCCGATCTGGAGTGGCTGAGACTCCAGCGCTCTGTGGAAGAGGCCAACAAATGCCAGCTCCTGGGGTGGGCTTCCCCCAGAGACAATCCCGTGCTGGGAAGGGAGGTTCCAAGAGCCGGCAGCTTGACCACTCACACTCCCAGCTTCCTGGGAATGAGCCAGGAGCAGAGTCCCAGTCCCCGTCCCCTGGCATTAACCCAGGGACTCCGCACTGGGGATGTGCACCTGGGAGCACGCATCCTCCTGAGAACACACAGGCCAGGGTGCAGGGCAAGGGCTCCCAGAGAGAAACAGGAGGAGGGCAATGCTGGGAACCCCCAGGCCGTCTTCAGCTCAAGCATGAGGACACTCCAGCATCCTGGAGAGCATGAATCTAGCTTCAGCTCAGCCTTTATGTCCCCCCGTTCTCTGTGCTAGATGGGTTGGTCTCCCGGAGGGAGGAAAGTGCCCATCAGGAGTTCCTGGCTTATCCAACGTCAGTTTCCCGCTCTTGTGAAAAAAACGGTGACTTCCCTTACACAGGAGCTGGTGTTCTTCAGGCTGGGCTGGGCCTGTACACGTTCCCCTGTAGGGGTGTGTGCACCCAGGGCCCGTGAGTCGCAGACGTTTGCCAACGAACATTTGCCAACAGACGTTTGCCCCCTGCTCTCCCCATGGGCTCAGGGACCGCCATCAAAAGGGCACGTCTGCCACCTCCCTCTCAAGTCCTTCGCACCTGCATACTGCCAGGGGAACCTCCCCATTTCTACTGAGGCCTCAGGGACAGGGTTTACGATGAACCAGCTGGAGTTGATCCCCCCTCCCCCCTCCCCGCGTGTTGCACCCCTACGACTAGCTGGGGATCCAAACTGACGCTCCCCGGTTTGAGCCCCTGCCTAGCCAGGCCCTGTTCCCTCCCCCCAGGCAGTCGGTGGCCCTGAACTCCTGCAGGCAGCCATGACACACAGGTGCTTGGGGGCTTGAGAGATGGGCTATCACCAGCTGAATGACCCCTGCCTGTACGGTGGGGACTGAGGTGCCCCCCAAGTCCTGTGCTATGCTGAGTCTGGGAGATGGGCAGGTTCAGCCTCATTAGAAGGGATCGGCCAGACAGAAAGGCAGAATCGGGTCCCCGCACAGAGCCCCTCTACTCCCTGCCTGTGTCCTAACCACCAGGACAGTGGCCAATCCCACCTTCAGGTCAGGTTCCAGCGTCGGGCCCTGTCCATACCCACAGCGTGTGGCACCCAGCATGCGCTGATAGACTCCGGTACATGCAGTAAGTTCACAGACACTAGAAACTGCCTAACACCAGGCTGGGGGCTGGGGATGTGTAGGGTACAGAGCACAGCACCCCCTAAGGCCGGGCAGGAGGGCTGGGAAATGCATATGATACAAAGCACAGCGCCCTCTAATACCTGGCAGGGGGGCTGAGAGATGGGGGGTGTAGGGTACAGAGCATAGCGCTCCCTAATGCCGGCCAGGGGGCCTGGAAGCTGGGGGAATATGTCGGATCCGGAGCATAGCATCCCCTAACACCAGGCTGGGGGGCAGGGAGAGGGGGGATATGTGGGGTACAGAGCACAGCGCTCCCTCACACCAGGACACGAGGTCTCATCCGTCTCAGGGCGGAAATGATCACACCCTTCGAATGGGGGATCTGCCACGGGCACTGGCAGGAGCGCGCTGCTTTACATTCAGGTTCTTTGGCTGATGGGCGAACCTCACCCCACCCTGCGTTTCGAACAGCTGTCGATGGAAACCCAGACAGCAGAGATGGAGTAGGACTAACCGGGGTCACTGAGTCTCGCCCTCACCCCGTGTCTACACTGTACAAGGGTGGGAAATAGCAGGTGCCTTTTCTTGCCCTGATACGATTTTGGAGATGCCGACGCTTGCGACAGCTTTCTCCCTGTGTGGGTTGTGGGATCCAGGGGAGCCGTCTGTGTGCTCTGTACAGGACAAGGCGTGTAGATCGTTTATACCTCAATGTATCACTGTAAATACAGTTATTTAATATATCAAATAAAAGCAGAACAATACATCAAAAAGCATCAAAATGAAAGAGAGGATTACTATGTACAGGGGGGATTGCTATGTACAGGGGGGGTTGCACGTGACTAGTTAACTGCTCGAGAGCTTTCATCACCGTGTACTTTCTGACAGGTTTCTGCGCCCTGTGTAGGGTTTACGTCCCGCCCTCCGTCCCCATTTCCGGTCGTGTACGGTTTTGGCTCCGTTGGCCCTTTTGAACATTTCTTTTGTATTGTTTTCTGTGTTTGGCTGGGGGAAGGTTGCGTTCTTGTGTTTTGACATATTTAGAGAAACAGTATGAACAAGTAGAAAGAAAGGCTGTAAGGGGTTCGCGGCTCCCTCCCCGTCCATCAGGGTGGGAGACCATGCCCCTCGCTACGATACTTCCGGGGTACCTTGGTTCAGGGGAAAATTAGCCCGGTGTTAATGGTTCAGGCCTGCAGTCAGGCCGAGCAATGGTAGAGAGTCTGTTTGCCTAGGGCCCTCATTCAGGGCAGGGCTGCAGTCAAGTAGGGGCTCTGGCCTACAGTCAGGCAGGCAGAGCAGCAGAAGGTCCATTTGCCTGGCCCTTGATCAGGGCGGGGCAGCAATCAAGCAGGGGGGCTCTGGCCTACAGTCCGGCAGAGCCGTCGCCGTCTAGGGGAGATTAGCTCTCTGGTGGAAGAGTCAGAACAACCATCTGGCGTCCTGATTCAGGCGCGTGCCAGACCAATCAGGCCTCCTGACAACCAGGTGGGGAGCCTGCCACTCCTGACGGTGGCGTGGCGGTGGTAGGGGAACGCAGGCCTTCCCGCTCCACTGAGTCCCCTCCCAGGGCCCTAAACAACAGCGGAGTGGTCCAGCACTGGGTCAGCGGGGAAAATCTGATCACAACACGCTGGCCGGCTTGTAGTCACTAACACAGCTGAACCCAATTCGGCTGCCCTGGGCTCCTTCCTACACACCCATTCCGTGTGTACATGAGTTCCAGGGTTGTTGTTCGCTTCGCTGGGGTAGACGGCTAGTGGCAGCCCCACCAGCTCCTTGGAGTCCCCGGCGTTTGGCAGCTCCGGCAGCCCCTCTGGCTCTCTGTCAGGATAGCGCTCTCCATTAGGGGAGCAGGGAAGAGACGTCCTGCTCCTCCAGCAGCTCTCTCCCAACTCAGCTGGAGGGGCGGCCTTTTATAGTTCCGCTTCCTGTCCCACCCCTCTGCTTCCGGCAGGGTGGCATGCGGTGGGAGACAAGCCTGCTTTCTGCAACCCTCCTGTCCCCAACAACCCACTACAGCAAGTCCCCAAATCAAATCCACTTACCAGGGGCCTCCTCTCCTCTTTGCGCTTCGCCAACATCCGGGGTAGAAAAGAGCTCCTGGCCGCATGTCATCTTCTGCCTCTCGGTCCCCCTCCACATCCTCGTCCAAAATTTCCTCCTCCTGGCTCGGTCCACTCTCAACTGACACGCGAGCCACCCAAGTATCCACAGTGGTGTTAGCAATGGAGGTGGGATCGCCGCGGAGTATCATGTCCAGCTCTTTGGAGAACCGGCAGCTCATAGGCGCAGCACCGGAGTGGCGTTTGCCTCCCGCGTCCTGTGGTCGGCATTCCGCAGCTCGTTCACTTTGATCCTAAACTGCCGTGTGTCCCGGTCATCGCCCCTTTCTGTCATGCATCGTGAAATCTGTCCGTAGGCGTAATGATGCTGGTTCTGGCGGGACCCAACTGAGAGTGCCAGTTCAGGACAAACTGCTTCAAGCAGGGCAGTTACAGCCGAAGGCTGGGGGGTTTCCACCTCTGAGGCAAACCAAACCAGCCAAACAGAGCAGACTTTGGTCTCACCCCACTGGCTCACCACAAGTCACACAAGCAATTCCCTCAGACACTCCAATTTCCCAGTATCACCAACAGTACCACTTCTTATGGGGACAAATGGTTATGAAAACCAAGACCCCAGGAAAAGAAAAAAGGTTCTCTCGATCCCAAAGGACCAAGCCCCAGACCCAGGTCAATATACACATCAGATCTTGTCCCAAATCACGCTGTTGCCAATCCTTTAGACTCTAAAATCTAAAGGTTTGTTCATAAAAGGAAAAAGCTATAGATGAGAGGTAGAATTGGTGAAATGGAATCAATGACATACAGTCATGGCCAAGTTCTTGGTTCAGGCGTGCGGCAGCGACAGAATAAACTGCAGGTTCAAATCAAGTCTCTGGAGAACATCCACAGCTGGGATGCGTCTTTCAGTTCTTGGTTGAAAGCTTCAGTGTAGCAAAGTCCCTCCAGAGGGATGAAGCAGGACTGAAGACAAGATGGAGGAGCTGCAGCAGCTTTTAATATTCTCTTGCCATGTGGTCTTTCTTTCTTTGTCCCAAAGACAAGCTGTCCATCACGTGGCCTGGAAAAACCTCCGAGTTCTGGCTATAGGCAGGTCCCTGCACACCTTGCTGAGTCCCAAGGCATGTCTGCCTTCTCTCAATGGGTCAATTGTGTAGCTGATGGTCCTTAATCGGCCATCAAGCAGGCTAGGCATTGCATCCAGTGAAGTGAGCTGTAGCTCACGAAAGCTTATGCTCAGATAAATTTGTTTGTCTCTAATGTGCCACAAGTCCTCCTTTTCAACTTGTCTGGGGTGTCACCCAGAAGCATAGTACAAGTTTGAACCACAGACAGTGTAGAGCCAATACTTATAACTTAAAATACAAAAATGACACAAGCATATAGATAGCACAGTCAGAACCAGCAAACCGTAACCTTGCCTTAGACACCTTGTTTGACCCCCCTTTATACAAGATTTGGTGCCACTACAGGACCTTGGTTGCAACAATGATCTATATGGTCCCAGTTCAAGTCAATAACGTCACAGTAGCTATAATAATTGCTACGTCCGGAGTGCAGCTGGGACTGCACAGCCTCCTCTCCCCAAATGGTGATAAGGTCCAGCAGCTCGGCATAGCTCCAAGCAGGGGGATCGCCTGGTGCATGGAGCAGGCCTGGCCACCTGGAAAGATGCGCTGCACGCATCACCGAGCAAACAGGAAGGGGACTTTCAAAATTCCAAAGGAGTTTACGGAGTGGAGATGATGGATGGTCACCTGAGGGCCGGGCAGTAGAGTTCAAACCGATGACCAGAGAGGCGAGAGCAGGCATTGTGGGACACCTCCCGGAGGCCAATCGCAGCGCCGTAATCGACCTCGGTGTCTACACTGGCACCGCAGCCCTGTAGCCCCAGTGCAGAAAGTTTTTTAAACTGTGCAGTGCTTTTTTTAAAGCACTGCAACTGCCCTGTTTCCGCGCCCTGAGTGGCGTGGCCGTGTGTACACCTCACCAGTTGCAGCGCAGAAAGCTGCTTTACCGCGCTGGAACTTGCCAGCGTAGACAGGACCTAAGGAAACAGTGCCATGACTTTAAACCTGCTGTTTACCGGAAAAAAACAAGGCTGTGTTTTGGAGTGGAATAAAAATGCACCTTTTAAAAATGCTGTAACAGTTTTAACACATGATGAAAGTTATATTAAGCTTATTAAACATTTTAGATTTTTGTTGCATTATCAGACTGCTTTTGTTCTTAAATGTTTGCAGCCCACGGGCTGAGACATAGATACATGCTTCTGTGTTTGTTTTGGGTCTAGAAGCTGTAGTAAATGTAATGCTTTATAAAAACAAAAAGGTTTTTTCATTTGGACTTTGTGTTTCTAAGAAGACAAAAAGCATTTTAGTTATAAGTTTGACAGGGGCATTTTTGAATTAGCCGGTTTGTTTTCAAAAGATGTCTAGCTACCATTAAGCAAAAGCCAGGGCCGTAAAGTTAATTAAAGGAAACAGGCATGTAGATTTCAAAGCCTCCTGGTTACAGAAATGGGAATGGCCACATCACCATTCACAAAATCTTTTTATTAACTGTTTAAATAAACTTACTATATAAAAGAATACAAAAAGAGACCCAAACCAAAACAGTTTTACCTTTAAATTGTAAAGAAAGCTTTAAAAATCAGGGTACAGTTAAAACCCTCATGTTTTTAAAGTATGGATTTAGACAAAAAAGAAGAAAAAGCAGCTGATGTGAAAAAGTTCTGACAGAGATAAGGGGCTTGTTCTGTTCCCAACATACACACACATACGTTCTTCTTCTTTTCTCATCTTTTTTTGAAATGTAAAACAGGACACACAAGTTTGCTTTAGGCCTGTTATAGAAAATCTGCATGGAGCAGGATTTAAAAATAGCTGCCTTCCCCTGTTTAGCTCGCATGTCCTGTGACCAAAGTTGTTTCACTGTAAAGATGGCCAAAACATGTATGAATTTAAAACAAACAAGAACCCACAGCAGATTACTTTTCAAAAGACACCCTTTGAACTTATTAAGAGTGTAAAATAAAGAAGCACCTCGGGGTTAAAACCACAGGCAGTTTACAAAAGTAATTTGTGAAAGTTAAATGAAGTTTTTATTGACTTAGGGATTTTTGTCTGAATTTTGTGCTGCATTATCAGACTGTCTTTGTTTCTAAATGTTTCTAAATGTTTGCAGTCTGTGTGCTGAGACCCAGGTACAAGCTCTTTTTTAACTGTTTAAATGGACTTAATATATCAAAGAATGCAAAAAGAGAAAGCTGTTTTTGTTTGGTTAGCTTGAAATTGTAAAGAAAGCTTTAAAAATCAGGGTACAGTTAAAAACCTCATGTTTTGAAAGTATGGATTTCTACAAAACACAAGAAAAAGCAGCTTATGTGAACCAGGTAGCTTTTTTTTTTAAACCTGAGATAAGGTATTTGTTGCCCCCCTTCGCCGCCCCCCGCACACACATTTTTCTTTTCTCATGATTTTTTAAATGTAAACCAAAGGCAAACAAACTTGGAAGGGTTTTAAAATGCTAAAAGGAAACATAAAAAGACATGATGAAAGGTTTTTTTTTTTAAAGTGTTCATTTGCTTCTCAGAGTTTTGCCCAAGTCAATTGACCAGAGTACAAAAATCTAGCGTTAGTTTCTTTTTAAAGCATTTGCCTACGAGTACTTTTGTATGATTTCTTGAATATGTGACCAAGCAAGGCAGTGGCTCCTGCCCCTTATGAAAATTCCTAATGAATTTAAGAAACCTTTCCAGAGGTTTTTTAAACTCCTGATAGAATTGCATGCTAATTTTTATCCTGGCTACCAAATTTTGTAGGCTGTATTTTTTAAAAACCTACAAAAAGGCTCACACTCTTTATTAAACCCCTTACATCTTTAGCATGATGTCTATAGAACCCCAATGTCTTTAATCCCTTTTAAATTTTATGGGACTTTTCCCACTGGGGCTGACAGACGAACAACAAAAATGATTTTGGGGGTTTTTAGAGAGAGTTCCCTGTTTTAAAATTTCACAGTTTAATTAGATTCTGTAAACTCAGCTCCTTGAACTTTTTCATGGTCCAAGCCCACGAATTTCACAACTGTTAGGATAGAAGCATCCAGCATTCTGTGTGTACTTCTCCTCTGAATGCTGGTTTCTACTGGGAGAGGGCCGTACTACAGCACATTTTATAGCCTGTGGTCATAAGTTGTTATATCTACTGGTAGCAGATAGGCACAAGAAACAGCCCTCTGACCAGGTACATTTGTTTTCCAGCACACAGTGATGAGGCCGCTGGCCTGCCTGCCGGCGATTTTGGAAAACCTCCACCCCACCCCTTTCCTGACTTTTCCCCCGCCACTTAACACTTGCTAAACATACAGCGTTTAATCATATCAAATAAAGTTTTTAAGAGATTTGACCTATTTGAAGCAGGCCCTTCTGCTTTTCAAAATTTTTTGCAGCAAAGGCAGAGGATTAAAACTAAATGTAAACCTAAAGGGCTGCCAAGTTTTACTGAAGACTAATAAGCTCAACACCTGTTTACAGGAACGTTAATGGTAAAGACATAGCAATATTACCATTCACGGTCTATTTAACACCTTTTGAACCCTTGAAATGAACTCCCTTGTTCTTTAGTGAAATAAAGAGGCCCCCTTTTAACACTAACTGGTATAAACTGTTCAGAAGGTGTCTACGCTGCCCACGTTAAATCGCTGCCGCGACAAGGCTTTAAGGTGGCAGTGTCGCCGCGGCTCCAGCTCAGGAGGGTGTTTTTTCACACCCCTGAGCGGTGCAAGTTTCAGCGCTGTAAGTGGCAGTGTAGACAAGCCCTAATTAAACTGTTAAATTTTAAAACAGGGAACTCTCTCTAAAAACCCCTGAAATCATTTTTCTTGTTTGTCTGTCAGCCCCAGTGGGAAAAGTCCCATAAAATTTAAAAGGGCTTCAAGCCAATGGGGTTATCTATCTATCTATCTATCTATCTAGTGGGAAAGGTGCTTGGGGCCTGTTTTCTTAGGGAAGAATAAGGCAGTTAAAGGGGGTGGGTAGTGAGGGGAGGGGCTGGGAGGGGAGGGAGAGGGCTCTTGTTTAAAAATCTTGGGTTGATAGGATTGGTTCAGGAAAATGCATTCGATGATGCAGCTGTAGAACAGTTTCTGATTGGTCCGCCCGAGAGGCGGAGATAACCATGCTGGGGGCTGTGAGCCTTGGGAGCTCCCTCTTTTCCCAGGGGCAGCCGCAAGGGTAAGTTCTCTTCCCCCTCCCCGTCCGCCCCCTGCAGCTTGCTATACTTTCCTTGCATAATGACAGGTTTCAGAGTAGCAGCCGTGTTAGTCTGTATTGGCAAAAAGAAAAGGAGGACTTGTGGCACCTTAGAGATTAACACATTTATTTGAGCATAAGCTTTCGTGAGCTACAGCTCACTTCATCCGATGCTCACGAAAGCTTATGCTCAGATAAATTTGTTAGTCTCTAAGGTGCCACAAGGACTCCTTTTCTTTATACTTTCCTTGTCTCACCAACCAAAAAGGATCTCTTCCTGTTTTCAATACTCTCCTTCTCTAATTAACCAAAAAAAGGATCTTTCTCTCTTTTGCACAGCTCTGTGTTCTGCTTACTAACAAAAAAGGATCTTTCTCTCTCTTTCTGTTTTCTGTACTTTACACAGCCCTGTGTCACTGACACAAGATCTCTAGCTCATTTTTCGGCCGTGTGATTTCTTTCACCCGACCTTCTCAACCTTCCTTTAGAGTTTCCTCTTTTCTTTAATGAGCCTTTGCTTTTTAAAATTTATTTCAATTTTTTTACTCTTATTATTTTTTAGTCCCAACAAAAATAACATTTTACCACGTTCTTACTAATCTATCAAAAACACTCCTCTCTCTTGTTGCTTACTATAGTTTCCCCTCTTCCTTCTATTTAAAATAACCTTTCTTTCCTTTTTTCTTCTAAGGCTAAGCAATTTTTCTTTTCTTAAAACTCCTTTCCTTTAAGGCCTCTGTCGCGAGGGGGCATGGTCTCCTGCCCTGACAGCCTGGGAGGGAGCCGCAAACGCCCCCTGGTGGGCAGAACCGGGACACCCATGGCAGCAGAGGGGCAGGGCAGGAAGCGGCACTATAAAAGGCCGGCCCTCCAGCTCAGATGGGAGAGAGGTGGCAGATGAGCAGCACCTCTCTTCCCCGCTGTGGAAGGACAGAGCTAAGGGAGAGCGCTATCCTGACAGAGACCCAGAGGGGCTGCCAGATGCCGGGGACGCCGAGGAGCTGGTGGGGTTGCCACTCACCGTCCTCCCCTAGAGCTCGCTGTTGCCGGCAGGGAAAGGGCTGGGGGGAGTCCTCCTCTCTGGCCCCTGTCCCGGAGCAGCCCGCCTACACCCCAAACTCATCCCCAGCCCTGCCCCACCCCAGAGCCCACACCCCCAGCCAGAGCTTTCAGCTCCCACCGCACCCTCAACCCTCGCCCTGAGCCCCTCCAACACCCCAAACCCCTCATCCGCCCACACCCCAACCCTCTGCCCCAGCCCTGAGCCCCCTCCAACACCACAAACCCCTCATCTCCAGCCCTAGACAGAGCCCTCATCCCCCCCATACCCCAACCCTCTACCCCAGCCCTGAGCCCCCTCCAACACCACAAACCCCTCAACTCCAGCCCTAGACAGAGCCCTCATCCTCCTGAACTCCCACCCTCCTCCCCAGCCCTGAGCCTCTCTAACCCCCCAAACCCCTCAGCCCCAAACAGAACCCTCACCCTCTACACCCCTACTCTTGCCCTGAGCCCCTCCCAAACACCTCAGCCCTGCACCCCACCTCCGCACCCCCTCCCATCCCCAAACTCCCTCCCAGAGCCTGCAGCCTGCACCCCAATACTCTGCCTAAACCTAGGGCCTGCACCCCAGACGTCCTTCCCCACCCATACTCCCTCCTGGAGCCTTGGGCAGGAGGGGGGCAAAGTAGGGGCGGGTTCGGGGCACCAGCAAAATTTCTACAAACCTGCCACCCCTGAACCCATGTACACACGGAACGGGCGTGTAGCAAGGAGCCCAGGGCAGCTGAATTGGGTTCAGCTGTGTTATTGACTACAAGCCGTCCAGTGTGTTGCGGTCAGATTTTCCCCACTGACGCAGTGGCGGACCGCTCCACGGCTGTTAGGGCCCTGGGCTGGGACGCAGTGGAGCGGGAGGGCCTGGGTTCCCCGACCACCGCCACCCCACCGTCAGGAGTAGCAGCCTCCCCACTTGGTTGTCAGGAGGCCTGATTGACCTGGCACCCGCCTGAATCAGGACGCCAGACGGTTGTGCTGACTCTCCCACCAGAGAGCTAACCTCCCCCAGACTGCGACGGCTCTGCCGGACTCTAGGCCAGAGCCCCCCTACTTGATTGCTGCCCCGCCCTGATCAAGGGCCAGGCAAATGGACCTTCTGCTGCTCTGCCTGCCTGACTGTAGGCCAGAGCCCCTACTCGACAGCAGCCCTGCCCTGAATGAAGTCCCCGGGGAAACAGATTCTTGACCGTTGGTCGGCCTGACTGCAGGCCAGAACCATGAACACTGAGCTATTTCCCCTGAACCAAGGTACCCCGGAAGTATCGTAGCAAGGGGCATGGTCTCCCGCCCAGACGGATGGGGAGGGAGCCGCGAACCCCCTACAGCCTCTCTTTCTACTCGTTCATACTTTTTCTCTGAATATGTCAAAACACAGCACGCTGTTAGGGCCCTGGGCGGGGACGCTGTGGAGCGGGAGGACCTGGGTTCTCCTATCCCCGCCACCCCTCCGTCAGGAGTGGCAGCCTCCCGATGTGGCCGTCAGGAGGCCTTCTGCTGCTCTGCCTGCCTGACTGTAGCACAAGCATGCAACCTTCCCCCGGCCAGACACAGAAAAATAATACAAAATAAATGTTCAAAAGGGCCGATGGTGCCAAAATGTACACGACCGGAAACGGGGACGGAGGGCGGGACGTAAACGCTACACGGGGCATGGAAACCTGTCAAAAAGTACATGGTGATAAAAGCTATTGAGCGGTTAAGTACTCACGTGGCTGGGCAGGGCAGGCGGCCAATGGGGAGGAAGCCATGGTCCGGCATGATGTGTTCCACCCTGCTCCAGGCGGGCTCTGGTGCACCAAACCCCCAGAGTAGAGAGGCTGGCTTTTACTCGGACAGCTGGGCAGCTTCAATGACTGGGCTCTCCCTTGTACACATCAGTCTCATCCTCTGCAAGAGTGTTCGTAGGCTGGCACGGGCTGGACGGTGTTTCTTGCAGGCATTGAGGATTAGCGTGGTCTGCAAAGCCAGGCACCTGACAGAGGACTTGCTGTCCTCCTGCAAGCCTTTGAGGACTAAGATTGAAAGGAAGGAAATGGAGGTCAGAGCCATGGTGCTCTGGAAAGCCCTGGCAGACCAAGCCACAATGAACCCCATTCACTCACTATTTCTAGGACTGCCCCACCCCTGCAGTATCTGATGGCCTCATCCCTGCCTGTATTTAAGCTCCCCCTTCCCCCCAGTGCACAGATGGGCACTTAAGCCCCGAGAGGGGGAGATTCACAAAGGGGGCTGGGCATCGTTAGGCTACGCCTAACTTCCGGTGCCCTGCTGCCCTCCAGGAAATGCCGAGGAGGGAGCTCTGCCATTCCCTAGCTCTGGTTGGGGACCAGCTGTGAACCTGCTCTGGGAGTGAGGAGCCTGAGCTATGTCACCCCCCCGCCCCCTTTTCCCCAACAAATGTGGAGGAGACGCTGCTCTGCCCTGCGCTGGCCCAGGGGTCCGGGCACGCAGCAGGGAGGTAGATGACCGGACGTCACCTCAGTCTCCTTTGGAGCAGTGGCTTGACACCAGGCACCCCACCTGGAGGTGACTGCAACAAACCCTGGGCTAGTGAGTGCAAGGCGGGGAGGCAGGACCAAACCTTTGCTGTGTTGGGGGGGGGGCAATCATCTGCGAAGGCCAGCCAGCTTCGGCCCAGTTTGGGGATTTGCCAGGCCACAGCTCTGAGGTCAGGGCTAAGTGCCTGGGCACATGCCAACCAGCAGACACCACAGGGTGAGGGGGAAGCTGATCAGGGGTTTGGGGATCTACATTTTGCAACCCTTTGTGGCTCTTGCCCAAGATCACATTGCTGGCGTTGGAGATTGAACACAGCCCGCAGCCCTGGGCCATTCCTCCCTCTAGCGCTCAGTGCTCAAAGCGGGTACCACTCACCGTTGAAGATGGCATCCAACTTCTTCTGGCTCTTCTGGTCCAGCTGCCGGGCAGTGAGCCCTACACACACAAACAGCTCATCACATCCCTGCATCCCCAGTGAGGGTGTCAAAGCGTCTGTCACCCTCCAAGCAGCGGGGCTTTCCCCTGCCCCTTGCTGCCCAGGACGGACTCCTGAGTCCCCAGGGGAAAGGGCGAGTCCCCAGGGATGGCTGTGGGGCTGGTTGCCAAAGGAGAGCATAGCACCTTGAGGTTCCACTCCCAAGAGCCCATGGTGGGGTGGGGGGAGGGGGAGATGGGGACTGCATGGGGAGCAGTGGGGTTAGAGGGGGCCCATCAGCCGATCAGGGCAGTTTGGGGTGAGCTTGCTCCTGCGGGTTTCTGACACCCCTGAGCCTTCATTCGGCAATCAGGAGCCCAGGGGTTACTTCTCGCTGCCGGCAGGGACTGAGGAGAGCCTGAAACTGGATCCAGCCCCCCTGCTTAAGGGACCCCTCTGCTCTGTGGTTACCTAGAAACCTGATGGCCGCTTCTCTAATGGGAGCCTGCGGGTTTTTCAGAAAGGCCATGGCCTGGCAGAGGAAGGTTTCTGCCCTCTCCTTGTAGCACGCCACCTAGGAGCCAGAAGAAGGGAGCACAAGGTTATTAAAGGCCTTTCCATCCTGCAGGCCAGGTTCCAGATCTGTGGAGTGTCCTGCTTTCGCCCCTCCTTCCTCTGCCGGGGGGATCACGCAGCGGGACTACAGCCAGGGCCAGGTGTGGTCCCGGGGCTGGGGCTCGGTGTGGGCACGGAGCCGGGCAATGGAGGGCTCCCTCACCAGGCAGTCACAGCCTCGCCAAAGCTCCTTTCGCTGGACGAGAGCACCGAGCTGGCTCCACCTTAGGAATTCCACAGCACGGCTGAGGGCGTCCCAACACACCTGCAAAACAAGAGGGGCCGGGGCGAGCCAGCCACGGTTACAGGAGGTGGAAGCCAGGGCAGTCCCTCGGCATAGGTGGCTGCATAGGGGACCACGAAATATGGGGCACCAAATTTCCCCAAATTTCATGGTGCCACTAGGCGGCTGCATGCTGCACATGCAGCAGCCCCAGCCCCAGTGACCTGCCCTATACCTCGGCCAGCCCCGCCGCGGGCTGCGCCCACTACAAAGGGCAGGGCCGTCCCTGGGGGGGCTCAGACAACTCCCTCCGCCCGGCCTCTTCCCCTTCCCCCCTGCTACGCCCCTGGCCCGCCCCCATTCCACCTCTTCTCCGCAAGCCTCTTCCCCCAGCCACCCCACACTCACCGGCAGTGGCAGGAAGTGGAGCAACCAGGTCCCAGGCCGCTCTACTCCAAAGGATTGCCCCCCGCACTCACCGGCGGTGGGAAGCGGAGTGCCGCGGCTGGGAGCTGGCAGAGTAGAGCAGGCTGGGGCCAGGCTGCTCCGCTTCCCGCTGCTGTCAGTGAGTGTGTGTGTGGGAGGGATCCCTTTCCCCAAACCCCCTCCCTCGAGCCACACGGCTGGAGCCGGGGAGAGGGAAGCAGAGCGGGCTACTCCCAGCTCTCCGCTAATCTCCCAGGCCACTCTGGGCCTGTGGGCCCCCCAAAAGTGGCCCCACACAGCTCCTGCCTCCCAGACCGTGGTGGGGGGGAGGAGGAGGCCTGGGACCCCACACAGCCCCACTGCGGGGGGGGCTGGATAGGGCAGCCGAATGGCTAGGGACAGCCCCGCTGGAAGCCACTAGCCTAGTTACCGGAGGCCGTGTGTGCGGAACGGTTCCCGGCCCGCGGCTGCTCGCGGAAGGGCGGAGGTGTGGCTAAGGCAATGGCTGGAGACCTGACTCAATTCCCAGCTCTTCCTGCAGGAACTCAGGCAAGTTGCTTCGGCCCAGGGCTACAAAGGGATTTAGGTGCCTAATGCCCATGGGCATTCAATACTTCTGAGGCGCTAGGCCTCACGCTGTGCCTTAGTTCCCCACCTCCTGGGGGGTAGGAGGGTGAATTCATTACTGCTGGGGGCATTTGGCTCCCAAGTGATGGGGGCCATGAGAGCGAGCGTGTGCACAGGCACCTGGGGCGGGGCGGAGGGGGGGATTGGGCGTGTCATGGATAGTAAGAGCTGTCCAGGCTGCTTGGCCAAGGGCACATTGGGTCTTGGGCACCATCCGGAGGGCTCCTGGTAGGGACCATGGCCAGGGTTGTGCTCTTCCCACCAGCACAGCCAGGGGAATGTGCGGAGGCCAGTGGCTGTAGGAGAGGTGAGCTGACCCCTCCACCCACCCATTCTCTCAGCCTGGCTGCAGAGGGGCAGTGTTGGGCTCAGAGGAGGCAGGGAAGACTCAGCAATTGGGTGAGGCGCCATGGTCATGGCGCTACTGGACTCAACGTTCAAGTGATTTTGAGCACCTGATTGTCACAGCACTGAGCACCCGCCCTCTGCCGGCCAGACCCTTGAAAGGGGGGTGTCACATGTTGGCCCCCCCCAACAAATTCCTGGTCACTGTAACAATCTCAGCTGCAGGCTCCAGCTCGTGGCCTCACCTGGGACACATTGGGACGCTCATCGTGCAGGAGGAGGAGCAGTGGGACCAGGCTCCGGAGGACGAGCTCCTTCATCTTTTTTCTGTTGGGCTCCCTTACAAGCTCCAGCAGGTGTTTAAAGAGGGCGATGGAGAGCACCTGGAGTTTGCTGGACTCCTGCAAGAGAGGATGTGGGGAGGAGATGCTGTGACGGTCGTGCTCTCCCAGCAAGGTGAGCGCTCACTGTGAGAGAGATGTCTACCCTGCAGGGGGTATTGCTAACTCACCCCCAGTCATACGGGCACAGCTGGGGGCCAGAGTCTCATGGGCACAGCGCCATTGAAGGCAATAGAGATGCAGGTTTCCACCAGCTGAGGGGCTGGCCTGGCAACTTCTTGGCCAGAGAGAGCAGTAAGGTGGGGTGAGACAGCCCCTGGGATCTCACAGCCAGCTCTGGGCACACTGACATCAGCACCCGCCTGTCAAGCCCAGGGGAAACGCTCAGGGCAGAGCAGCACCAGGACAGGGGCGGCAGAGAGGGAGCGATGAGGAAAGATTCAAAGAACGAAGGGATGTGTGTACTTTGTCCTCCCGCTTTGCATGCCCGACTCACACTGGTGCTGACCCACAGCGACCCTCTAGCGAGGCCAAGGGGGCCAGGCATGGGGGGCAAATTCCTACACTGCTGTTTGTTCGGGCCACGCACAGGGACCTGAGGGGGATTTAAGCAGGAGCAAGGGGTGGTAAATGTGCAGGAGCTCCCAGATAGGGGGCCTTGGAAGCCATGACTGGAAACCACCCAGCCTCCAGGGGCTTGGGGTTCGGCAAGGGCTGCCCAACTCCTACACATGGGTTTCTTGTTAACTCAGGGTTGGCCCCACTTGGTCACATGATGCCCCCTCGCTGCATGGCAGCTGGCAGAGCCGGACCAGTCCAGTGACCTGGGAGGCCGGGCAAGCTGTGCCCAGCAGGGAGAACCAGGAGCAATAGCTGGGGGCTGTAGGGAGGGGCCACTGCTTTCTGGGAGGTGAGGCTGAGGGTAAGGGGGGGCAGCCTGGGGGGGCGGGTTGACTTGAGCTGTTCTGAGAGTGGCTGAACCTTTAAATGGTGCCCCCCCAATCAGCAGTTACGTGTCGCCTCTGGGCACCAGGTTCTAGACCAGGCAGTTCTCTGAGTGACGTCTGTTGTAAAAGTCTTCATAAGTTCTTTTAGTCTGTTTATCTATTTGGCTGCGCTCTCCTGTCTGGCCACTTTGGAGACAGGCTCTTGGAACAGTAGTTCTCAGTTGTCTTTCCATCAGGAGCGGGTGCTGGACTAGATGCAGGAGCTGCTCTTGGTGTTGATCTTTAGCTGGGCCTGTGCCACTGCTAAATCAAGAGCGGCTGGGTCCCAGCAGAGTTGGGGAGGGCTGAGGGTAGGATTTAGCGTTGTGAGAGCTGGGGAGGTGGGTGGTCCCTCCAGGAGCCCCCACTGGGGCGTTACCCCTGGAAGGCAGTAATGGATGGGTCCCTTTCTCCCGCCCACTTTGCTGGCTCTCGCCATGCAGTGGGGGACTGAACATCAGTCTGGTGAACACGCTGGCGGGGGCTCGTTTGTGGTTACAAAAGGCCTGGGGAGAACTAGCCCCTCCTTTGATGCTGCCCTGCCATGAGAACGAAGGGGAGAGGAAAGGGCGGTAGCTGCAGAACCTATAGACGGAGCCGTTTCCTTATGGAGCTGACAGGCCAGCTGTGGGATTCCTGGCCAGGGAGGGGAGGGGCGGGGCAGGATTTTCACCAGGGTACCATCACTTGTTACCCTGGAAGCCAGCAGGAGCATTGCGGCACCCTGTGCTGCAGAGGCCCCCTCGCTGCATGCAGGCTCAGGAATGCATGTCCTTCCCTCAAGGGGAGCCTCGTCCCCAGGCTGCCCTGATCCTTGTCAGCAGGCCTGCAGGACACCAGGGTTCCCACCCTTACTGCCATATGCTCTGATGGAGAATGGGCTAGCAGAAGAAGGCGGGAATGGGTTCATGTCATTTACGACAATCCTTTTTCTGGCTGGGGCCATAGCATAGGTCCCGCTAGCCCACCCGCCAGCCCCCATTCACACGTCTGTGGCTTGAAGGGTCTCCCGCGGGCCGCCAGGCCTTACATCATGAAAGAACGGCAGGAGTTTCTCAGCCACTTGCACAGCCACGGGGCTGGCGCTCTGCCTGTCCATGCCGGCGAGGATGTCTCTCAGCACGGTGATGGCATTGGAGATGACACCCCTGTCTGCCTTGTGTAGCCGCTCCACGACGACTGGCTGCTGACGCTGGATTTTCCCCACCTGTGTGAAAGGAGGAGCTGCTTTACGGAACACCCTCCGGTGACCCAACAAGCCATTTCCATAACAACGTCTGCCTCCCCTGCAGACAGAGCCACGGGAACTAGGAGTGCAGGGGGTGCTGCAGCACTCCAAGCTTTTACGCGGGGCTCTGCTCCTGGCTCCACACACAAGGTCCCAGCTGCCGGCCCTGCGCCAACTCCCAGCTGTGGCCCCAGCCTCGGACCCCTTGCCCCATCCGTCTCCCGCCCCCCTGGAGCCATGGCCCTGCTCCTGACCCCAGCTCTAGGGGTGGTGGGGTGTGTGGACAGGTGTAAGGGGGTGCTCAGCACCTCCACTATCAAAAGTCTTCTAGCGCCCCTCCTCCAGATGACATGTTAGAGCCTCAAAGCCCTTGCACAGCCCCAGCTAGGATCGCAGGCAGCGGGGCCGGCTACCTGCAACATAAGCAGCTGCTTCCTTGTACCCCCGATCTCAGGGGGTGGTATTTATTAGCAGGTATCATCTGTGGAAACTTCTCTGCACAACACCTTGACCCCAAACAAATCAAGTGTATTATTGTTATAAGGGTTAGAATAGCACCTCCAGCGCCTATCTGCAATCAGGGCGTGTGCTGGGGGCTTTCCAGGCACAGAAAGAGACATTCCCTGGCCTAGAGCTTACAGGCTAGACACACAAAGGAAGGATTTCTATCCCCGTTGTACAGACATGGAAGTCAGGCACAGAGAGGCGACGTGACTCACCCATGGTCACCCAGGGAGTCTGGCAGAG
The DNA here is from genome assembly GCF_965152275.1 of Natator depressus. NCBI lineage: Eukaryota > Metazoa > Chordata > Testudines > Cheloniidae > Natator > Natator depressus. The sequence goes on from NC_134236.1 coordinate 139,984,871, forward strand.
CCCGAAACTGAACTTGGGTTCTGCTGAGTCCCGGGCCTTACAGCCCAGCCTCGGCGAGGGAGCCGATTTTGTACACGAGTTGTAGGGTTGGTCTGTTACTAAAAGCCAGATTCAATCATTTCTGTGTTTGGCTTTTGAACTGTTCAAAGACAGCCCCACAAAACCTCAACCGGGATCAGGGGGAAAAGTGTCCAATACAGGCTTACTGGTTCCGGAAGGAAAAATAAAACACAAGCAAGTGAAAACCAGCTGAGGACATGGAACAATGGGAATGGTGGATAACAAGGAGAATTACAGTCATGCCCTCTCCATGTCTGATCGATTCATCGTCCGTGTTTAATAAACCGGACTCACCTGCTATTCTCAGGGGAAGTAAATTATCATTAGGGAGAGTTGCCTTCAGATTGTCTCCTCTTTGACCAAGCTGCCAGATCTGTGTATTTAAGTCCCAAGGGTTTTCTCTGCCTTCACTATGCTGTGTCTATCACACTTGTTATGAGGTCGGAGCAGCAAAAGGCCCTTCTCGAGCTCTTCAGAGGAGTGAGTGCTGCGGGACAGAGCTGTGACGTCAACAGTTAAAACCTACGAGGCTCAGAAAGGGGATTGGTAGGAAAAAATGGTTCCAATTGAAGCAAAATGGCTCTGTCCGGGCGTCCCGGATCACTGGTGTCACCAGCATTCCCTGGAGGTCTAGAGTCCACAGCTCTAGAGTCCACAGTCACACACCCAGAGACGCACCCTGCAGGAGCCAGGCCCTGCCATGCAGAACAACAGACAAAAGCCAGGCAGGGACTTGCCCAAGGTCACCCAGCAGGTCAGAGGCAGAGCCAGGAATAGAAACCAGGGCTCCTGACTCCAGGCCAGGGCCAGGTCCCCTGGGAAGCTTTCAATGACTCCAGCCCTGCATCAGCTCCCTGATGAAGGAGTTGCCAAGACTTTGAAGGAAAGAGCTGAAATTCAGAGGGATCATGGTAAATTGGAGGACTGGGCTATAGACAACAAAATGAAACTCACCCAAGACAAAAGTGAGGTGCTACATTTAGAGAAGAAAAAGCAAATGCACAGAAACAGAATGGGAGATAACCGGTTGAACTGCTGAGAAGGATCTGGGAGCTGCGGTGGATCACAGCCTCAGCATGAGTCAGCAAAGCGATGCTGTTGCCAAAAAAAAAAAAAGCAAATGCAATTTTAGGTTGCATTAACAGAGGTATAGCCTGCAAGTCATGGGAGGTGATAGTACCACTCTACTCAGTGCTGGTTAGGCCTCAGCTGGAGTACGGTATCCAGTTTTGGTCACCAATGTCTACAAAAGATGTGGAGAAACTGTAATGGATCCAGAGGCGAGTGACAAAGACGATCAGAGGGATGGAACACAAGCCATATGAGCAAAGGTTGAAGGAACTGGCTATGTTTAGTTTGGAAAAGAGGAGATTAAGGGGGGACATGCTAATGGCCTTCAGATTCTTCGAAGGCTGCCAAAAAAAAGATGGCAAAAAGTTGTTCTCTCTTGCCACAGAGGGCAGGACAAGAGGGGATGGGTTCAAAGGACAGCACGGCAGATTTAGATTAAATCTCAGGAAAACCTTCCTAACTGTAAGAAGAGTAGGACAATGGGACAGACGACTAGGGAGCTTGTGGAAGCCCCTTTGCTGGAGGTTTATAGTAGGAAGCTGGAGCCATCTGTCTCGGCTGGGATAGACACAACAAATCCTGCATCTTGGCAGGGGGCTGGACAAGCTGACCATGCGATCCCTTCTCACCCTGCGGTTCTATGAGAGCTGTCCCAGAGCACCAGGAGAGGGTTTCGGCGTGTTCTGCCTCGACCATAGCGCTGGCTAGAGTCACGCTCTCTCTCTTCGGCCCAATGGCGATACCCAGTGGGAGACTGAGAGACACCCTCAGGCCGTGGAGGGGAAACACGGTGCTCCTTCCCTTGCTGCAGGGGCTGGAACTTACAGTCAAGGGGGCGATGCCAGCCTCTTGCTGAGAGACGTTGTGATGAGGGTGCAGCGGTCGCTCCTGCTGCGTGTTGAGCAGCTCCCGTAGGACCTTTCCTGCGGTCTTGGGGTGGGATATCAGCACCCTCCACATCTCCACAGCAACGCTGCAAAGGGAGAGAGCCGATTTCACCTGGCCAGAGCCCCGCCAGCCTCCTGCACCCACTGCCACCCGCACCCTGCTGGGTCTCCGGCCACTGGCCGGCCCTTTGTTGCCCTCCAGATGCAGCAAGGGCCCCCACTGCCTGGCGCAGGTTGCATGGGGGCCGGGTCTGAGTGTCAGCCCCGGGGGAGGACGAGGGCTGCCATATGGGGTTTTGCAGGCTGGCCTGTCTCCACGGCATGTCAGCCTGCAAAACCCTCCAGAACAAGCAGCAGCTCTGCAGGGAGCAGGAGGTCTCTGGAAGGTTCTGCACGCCCCTGTCCCTGGCAGCGGGACCAGTCCGGGGGAGCCGGAGCGCAAGCGGCAGCAGCCCCAGCCCCGTACCTGTCACATGACAGCGAGCAGCCCAGCAGCGTTGTGACCACCTCCTCGCTGTACTGGTTGCCCAGCACGACAAGGGCCTTGAGCAGCTGCTGCTGGGCCAGCGGCTCGCTGATGGAGTCCAGGTTGTGGTAGATGCTCATCACAGCCTCCGACACCTGGAAGGGAAATGGGGAGATGGGAGCCTTGGCTTCCTCGCGCTGCTATTGATCTGGGATGCCAGGGACCTGCCGTACCTGAGAGCCATCTGCCCTCCCACATCCTCTTCTCCAGCTCCAGGCCTAGAACACAGGGCCAATTCCCGGCCTATCGATTCATAGACTGCAAGACCACAAACGGCCAAGGAGATCACCTAGACTGACCCCCCTCATGGCACAGGACCTGCCCCCCAGTAATGCCGAGCGCCCAGAGGCAGAGTCTCCCACGGATGGGCTCCCCCAGCAGGCTGTTCTCACTGCAGCTCTTACCCTCTCCAAGCTTGGGCTGGGGACCCACAGGATCACATGCAGCATGTGCCTGGCCGCCACCGAGTCATGGACGCTGGTGTCTCTCATGCCCTCGATAGCAGTGAGGAGGAAGTCCATGCGCTCGGATGGGTTGAAGTACTTCCCAAACATCTGAAACAAACCTGCCAGTGAAACCCCTTTTGCTGCCCAGTGCGGTTCCAGTCGGACCGAGCAGCCAGGAGTGCAGGCAAAGCCCGCTTTGCCGGGACAGGGCTGGGTTACTGCACCTGGGACGCACAGTACCCAGCCAGCAATCAGGAGCTGTCCTGCATGGCACAGGCCAGCGTGGCAGTGCATGGGGGCACAATACCGCACAGCACGGATACACTCTCTAGTGCTCAGCAGGGGCTGGCACTGGTGCATGGACGCAATGATGCCTTGGAGAGCATTAATCTCTGGGGAAGCTCCCACCACACCTGACAAGGAGCTGGGATCAGGTTTGGATGAGACCCAGTGCATCTTGGGATGTGGCATGGAGGGAAGCATATTGGCCCGCAATAGTAGAAGCCTTGCCAGCAGATCGAGGGAAGTGATTATTCCCCACTATTCGGCACTGGTGAGGTCACATCTGGCCCCCCACAAGAGAAAGGATGTGGAGAAATCGGAGAGAGTCCAGCAGAGGCTAAGGAAAATGATTAGCGGGCTGAAGCACATGAATTATGAGGAGAGACTGAGGGAAGTGGGCTTATTTAGTCTGCAGAAGAGAAGAGTGAGGGGGGATTTGATAGCAGCCTTCAACTACCTGCGGGGGTCGGGGGGGGGGGTTCCAAAGAGGCTGGAGCTCGGCTGTTCTCAGTGGTGGCAGGTGACAGAACAAGCATCAATGGTCTCAAGTTGCAGTGGGGGAGGTCCAGGTTGGATATGAGGAAACGCTATTTCACTAGAAGAAAAGGAGTACTTATGGCACCTTAGAGACTAACCAATTTATTTGAGCATAAGCTTTCGTGAAGTGAGCTGTAGCTCACAAAAGCTTAAGCTCAAATAAATTGATTAGTCTCTAAGGTGCCACAAGTACTCCTTTTCTTTTTGCGAATACAGACTAACACGGCTGTTACTCTGAAACTATTTCACTAGGAGGGTGGTGAAGCACTGGAAAGCGTTACCTAGGGAGGTGGGGAATCTCCATCCTTCGAGATTTTTAAGGTCAGGCTTGACAAAGCCCTGGCTGGGATGATTTAGTTGGGGTTGGTCCTGCTATGAGAAGGGGGTTGGATTAGATACCTCCTGAGGTCTATGATTCTATGAGGTGGAGTGGGCCATCGGCAGGGCTCCGGCCCAGCTGGATGGGGTCAGTCACACGCCTGGGTCTGTCCCTCCCCCCTGACTCCTAGGGTGTTAATTTCTCTCTCCTGAGAACTCTGGGCACAACAATCCCAGGAAGCATTGAAAGTAGTTACCATGGCGATATTGCTGGTGTTGGTGAACCAGGTGACCCAGAAGGTGTTCTCCGCTCGCCACTCCCTGAAGACCTGCAGATACTCTGCACTCTGCTTTGCCAGCGTGGTGCCTGAACCAGGGAGGGGAAACAGACAGCAGGCAATAGAAATCAGAGGTTAGCTTTGGAAACGGGAGTTTTGCAAGGAAGTTTAGAGACAAGTACATCTAAGAAACATACCGTAAATTCAGACCAATAAACTCCCCCCCCCAACAAAACAAAACAAACTAACCCCCCTGGAAGAGTCAAAATAAACCAGGCAGAAGTGCAGCAGCAGTGTGAGGCTCTCCAGTGGATTGCACTGAATGCAGCATGTAGGATTACCAGCCCTGTGGGCAGCTAGCACATCTGGGCATTTGGCCCAAGGAGCTACTGCCCTCGGAGACCAGGAGGCCAGAGGATCTGAACTGGTGGAGCCAAGGGAGACAGCGAGGTACATAGAGGAGACTTTTAGGGATGCAGTAGAGTGGTCCCACCCCCCGTCTGACAGCCTCTGTGCTGCTGAGGAGGGTGAAAGTTTCTGGGAAGGAGAACATCGAGCTGGAGCAGAGGGAGAAGATCCCATAGTTGGGACCCACCTGCCAGATGAAGTCAGGATATCCTCTCACACTGAGGCTGCCCCTCCTGAGGCAGGAAGCCCAGTTAGAAAGAAAAGCCAGGTAATAGTAATGGGGGATTCAATCAATAGACATATAAGCAGTTGGGTTTGTGATGAGTGGGAGAACCGCATGGTAAATTGCCTGCCTGGTGCAAAGGTTGCAGCTCTCACGAGACATCCAAACAAACTTATGTGCAGTGCTGTGGTATGTAAGCTAATGTTTAAATCGGCCTCTGTACGAGATAGCGAATGTGACAGTGAAGTTTATAAAAGTCTCCAGATGTGATCCCTGGCAAGCCTGACTTCAGGACCAGGCAACTTGTTGAAATGATAGGAAAGAAGAGAATTATCAGACACATAGGTGAACACAATTTGTTGGGGCAGAGTCAACCTGGCTTTTGTAAAGGGAAATCATGCCTCACCAATCTACTAGAAATCTTTGTAGGGGTTCAACAAGAATGTGGAGAAGGGTGATCCAGTGGATATGGTGTACTTGGACTTTCAGAAAGCCTTTGACAGGGTCCCTCACCAAAGGCTCTTAACCAAAGTAAGCTGTCATGGGATAAGAGGGAAGGTCCTCTCATGGGTCAGTGGTTAAAAGATAGGAAGCAAACAACAGGAATAAATGGTCAGTTTTCACAGTGGAGAGAGGTAAAGAGCGGGGCACCCCAAGGATCTGTGTTGACACCAGTGTAGTTCAACATAGTCATCAATGATCCAGAAAAAGGGGTAACCAGTGAGGTAGCAAAATTTGCAGATGATACAAAATGACTCAAGATAGTTAAATCCAAAGCAGACTGCGAAGAGCTACAAAGGGATCTCACAAAACTGGGGGACTGGGCAACAAAATGGCAGATGACATTCAATATTGATAAATGCAAACTGGACACCACAATCCCAACTATACATACACAATTATGGGGTTTAAATTACCACTCAAGAAAGAGATTTTGGAGTCATCGTAAAGAGTTCTCTGAAAACATCCGCTCACCGTGCAGTGGCAGTTAAAAAAGCCAACAGAATGTTGGGAACCATTAGGAAAGGGATAGATAATAAACCAGAAAAATGTCAGAATGCCTCGATACAAATCCAATGTGCGCGCCCACACCTTGAATACCACGTGTAGTTCTGGTCGCCCCATCTCAAAACAGATATACCAGACTTGTAAAAGGTGCAGAGAAGGGCGACAAAAATGATTAGGGGTATGGAAGAGCTTCCATATGAGGAAAGATTAAAAAGACTGGGGGCAAGTCTACACTTAAACCACTCTATCGCCATAGCTGCACCGGCGCTGTAGCGTTGAAGAGAAGATGGTCCTCTGCCAACAAGCTCTGAATCCACCTCCCGGAGAGGCGCTAGCTATGTCAGTGGGAGGGGTGCTTCTGCCAACAGGGGTGTGGATTTTTCACAGCCCTGAGCAATGGAGTGATAACAATATAGGTGTGCAGTGTAGACCTGGGACCATTTAGTTTAGAAAAGAGCTGACTAAGGGGGGAGATGACAGAGGTCTATAAAATCATGACTGGTGTGGAGAAAGTGAATAGGGAAGTGTTATTTACCCCTGCACATAACACGGGAACTAGGGGTCACTTTCTGAAATTAATAGGCAGCAAGTTAAAAGCAAAGAAAAGAAGGTATCTCTGCACACAATGCACAGGCAACCTGTGGAAATTGTTGCTGTGGGATGTTGTGAAGCCTAAAAGGATAATTGGGTTCAAGATAATTAGGCCATGCAACCCCAGACTCTGCATGTCCCTAAACCTCTGACTACCAGAAGCTGGGACTGGATGAGAGGGGATGGATCACTCCAAATTTCCCTTTTCAGTTCATTCTCTCTGAAGCATGAGGCACTGGCCGTTATCAGAAGACCCAGTACTGGGCTAGATGAACTGATCTGAGTCAGTATGTCCATTCTTATGTGAGTTATGAAGAGTAGAGTATGGACAGGGGAAGCTAAAGACATCAGGGGAAACTCCATGGCTTGAAGGACTATGGATACTAAGGAGGTTTTTTTCAAAAAGTGTATTAGGAACAAAAGAAATCCTAGCAATGGTGTAGACTCATTACTAGATGGAGACTGTTTAAAAGGATGCAGAAAAGGCAGAAGTGTTCAATAAATATGTTTCCCATGTTTGGAAACCCCATGTCAGTGTATTTAGGAAGGACAAGGGTCTCCAGTGCTCTTACGTTTTTGCCGCAGCATGAAGGTGTAGAGGTGGTGAAGTCCCTCCATAGCCGATCGGCAGATCTCCTGCTCCTGCTCAGCACAGCGCAGAGTGAGACAGCCCACCAGCTGGCCCAGGGCTCTGAACTCCTCCACTCCCTGACGGAGAGAGGGAGCAAGGGGAGTCACTCGCCCCTGCAGGCCCAGCGCAGCATGTCCCCCTGGCATTGCACTAGCAAGGGGCTAGAACCGGGGGAGGCAGAGCCCAGTGCAGAGAGACTGGGGACAATGAGAGCAGGAGGAGCCATGGGGCCCATCACCAGGGACTGAGGGAAGCTCAGCAGGGACGGGAAGTCTGGGTAGCAAAGTCAGCAAACATTGCCCTCGAGTGGGGACCTGGGTAAGGAATGAACTAACGTCCAGTCTCCATCTATCTCAAGGGCAAGCTCCTAATCCCAGCCCCTTCTCCCATCCCCCTCCCTCCACAGACCTCAGATCTAGGAGCGTGAGGTCACCTTGGACTCCTCTTCTCTGCATTGCGCCTCTCTCACTCCATCCTGGAGCTCCCCACAACCCCCACTTTCTGCGCCGCACCCAGCCTGCCGGCTCTCTCCTGCCGGCTCTCTCCTGCAGCCTCCCCCTCTAGCCTCCCCCTCCTGCCAGACCTTCCCTTGCCCCTCCTGCAGCCCCTGCGCTTGCTCCCTCCTCTTCCCCATGTCGTTGCACCAAGCCCCTTGCCCTCCTCTCCTGGGGTCTGCACAGCCTCCCCTGACCCACTCCCCATTGCTCTGGCTCCTTTGGCCCCTCCCATCCCTTTCACTGTGTCCCCTCCCACCTCCCTCCTTCTCTTCTGCTGCCCCAGCCTCTGGGGGCATATCATCCAAGCGCCCCCCTCCAGCTGCCGGAGGGGAGGCCCTGCCACAGGGGGGATGGAGCAGCTGGAGCAGCTCAGTGGCCCTGAGCACCCAGAGCAGGGGGTGTTCATCTGGCAGCCTGGCAGGAGCTGATGCCAAAGCATCCCGGGGGCAACTGACAAAGGGGCTGAACAGACACCTGGGTTCAGAGGGTGCTCTCAGGGCGATCCTCTGTAAATCCGTTGACCCTGCGGAGCAGACTTTGGTCCTAGGGGAACAGCGGGGAGAGTCCTTGGAGATAGAATTATGGGGCTCCACCCAAGGCCCACTGGAGTCAGAGGACAGACCTGTCCACATCAGGGCTCATTAGATTGGACTCCTACCGAGGATCTTGCTGAGTCACTATTCCAGGCCCGGGTTTTCCCTGCCAGGGAGCGCTGCACCGCGAGGCTGCTCAGTGCAGTTAGGAGACGGCCAGAGTCACAGGCTGCTCACCTTGAATTTGTGTTGACCGGAGATGAATTTGGTCAGCCAGGTGATTCTTCCCACTGCCCTCAGCCGCACATGCACCTCCCTGGATGCGGTCCAGGGGAGCAGGACCTGAGAGAAACAGATTGGGACAAATTGCAAAGGAGAAGTACCAAAAAATAACACAAGCACATAGAGAGAAAATCAGAAAGGCTAAGGCAAAAATGAGTTCTAACTGGCAAGGGACATAAAAGGCAATCAGAAGCAGCTCTGTAAATGCATTAGGAGCAAGAGAAAGACAAAGGAAAGTGTGGGGCCACTACTCTGAGGAGCAGAAGGCACGGGGGTGTCCCATGCTTGCAATTAAATGGAGCCTTGGTCCCAGAGCCCCACCCCAGCTACAGGACTCGTCCCCTTCCTGCCCCCATGCCTCCACACCTCCAAGATGTTTTGCAGCACCACAAGGTTGGGCTTCTCCTCCTCGCACACCAAGGCCTTCAGCAGCTCATCCATGGTGTTCACAGTCTGTGTGCAGAACAGAGGAGAAACCACAGCAAGTGGCGTTACCCAGCCAGGCCACGAACCAATGCCCTGGCGTGTGACATGCCCCAGGCCATGGCAGCCCCTGCTATTCCAGCTCACCCTCTCACTTGTACCCGCAGGGGACCTACTGCAAACTCTCCTGGCAACAGGACCCCACCCGCTTTTGCTGTCCCCAGGGAGGCCACTGCACACAGTCTAATGCATTAGAAGAGTCAGGAAGGACTCCGCATTTGAGGGGGAGGGGAGATTTCCAGCCAAGCTTCACTTCCCCTGGCCTGTGTGCGTCTCAAGCAGCTGATCTCAGGGCTGTGCCCCCAGCCATGCACTGGGGTGAATGTGCTTGTGAAGGGAGTGTCTGTTCCCCACTAATTGCCGGTGCCTGTGAAGGATAAATGCCTACTACTGCTACCCTATGAGGGAGTTACTCCTTTATCTGCGGCGGTGGGGCTTGTGCTTTGGTACTGGAGGTCCTGAGCTGAAGCGCTGCCAAGGAGCTGTGATCATTACACTCTTATGCCAGCGCCAGGTAACCCAGGGGGCAGGGACACGAGCGACTTGCAGGATTCTCCCTCGGTTTGGGGCAGCTCCTCATGGCTAGTTTGGGGCTTACGTTGTTGTATAGAGCAGCCTCCACGCCCTGGTTGGTCTCTGCTGGAGGCAGGGAGAAGACGCTGGAGAAGCAGACGGTGAGCAGGCTGGATAGCTCCATTCCCCGCAGCAGTGGCTCCACTTTGCTAAGAGAAGAGACACGCGTGGATTGGAGGGCTGAGGCGAGACTGATGCACTGATGTTGGCCTCAGGCTCCCAGGACATGCTGGGCAGGCTTCTGGGAAGCTGAGAGCAGGGTGCCAGCGGCACTGAGAGAGCCCCCCATGGCGCAGGCTGTGCCACGTGCCAGGGCTCAGCCTGTCCCGCCTCTGAGCCACAGGGAGTCGCTGAGCTGCCGGTATGATGCAGCTGGCACAGCTGGCGGCGACTCCGGTGGCTCCCTCCAGCAGTGCCCAACTGCTCCTCTCCCCCCGGAGCCATCGCCTGCGGGTCCCAGAGGGGACCGGTCCAACCCCCTCGCTCCCTCCCCCACATCTTCACACGGCCACTTGGAGAGGTCGCCAGGCACCGAAGGATCCTCCACCACCAACCCACGGGTGCCAGCTCACATGCACCAGCACCATGGCCTGGTGCCACGTGCCCGCGGGAATCAGAAGACGGGGGAGGAGCAGAGGGGGCAATGCCCTGGAGAACTGGCCATGCCAAGAGGCTGGCGTGTCTGGCTGCACACAGCACTAGCTGGGGCTGCGCGGGCAGGCCAGGTACCTCAGCTCCATGATGGCGAGCATCGCTTGCTGACGCACCCCGCTGGTCAGGGAGTCGACGGACTCAAGATCAATCAGCTCCTGGGGAGACAATGTGGGGAAGTGCCAGCTGAGCTCCGAGCTCCCGTAAGGTTCCGACTGGGGAGCAAAGCGCTGGGCCTGCAACACGTGGCCTCGGCAGACAGGTCGTCCTACTGTTGGCTTGACGGTGTGCAGGGCTCCAGCTGGGGAGCGCAGTGCAGGGCCTGTGGTCAGTGCCCCAGCGTCACGCGCCAGTGCACTGCAAAGGCTCCATCAGCATTAGCACCCAGGGACTCCACCTGAGATCAGGCTCCTTGTGCCAGGTGCTGCACACACACAGTGAGAGCCAGTCCCTGCCCCAGAGAACTCACGAGCTAACTGGACGAGACAAGGCATGGGAGGGAAACTGAGGCACAGAGGGGGAAGTGATTTGCCCAAAGGTCTCACTGAGGAACTGAGCCCCAGACCACTGGACCTCCCACCAGCACATGCTGTCCCACGTTCAGGGAAGGGAGGTAAGCTCCGGAAAGCTTTCTGCAGCGCCGCAGATCAAAGACTTTCCAAATCTACGGAGTAGATTTGTTGCTAGTTCCTAGTGGGCACTGACTGAGCAGTGCTGGGGCTCTGTGCAGGGAGACTGGTGTATACAGAGCGACCTGGTGACTTGGGAAGCTGGGTGCAAGGGAACAATCTACGTTTCAATACAGTGACATGTTCAGGAACAAAGAACGCAGGCCACGCTCACAACACGATCCAGCGATTGGCAGTTGAAGGTAGACAAATCTGCAGAGCTCTCCAGGCTCTTTCTGCAGCTGGGCGTGGCCCTGCTTGTATGTATGGCTGGAAGAGGCTTGTGAGCCGAGCCCAACAAGACAAGGTAACGGGGGCCCAGGCTGGCAGAACAGGCGGGCTCAGTGATAAGCCAGTACATCAGGTGGCACCTCAAAGGGGGGCAACCCATCACGCTGGGGACTGGCCAAATCCAGTGGGCACAAGTGGGCAAGGGGCATGGTGGGTGCCTTTTGTAACTCAAGAGAGGATGTTTTTAAGATGCTCTAGTTTCAACAGGAATTATTTGGGGGCAGGTCTCTGGCCTGTGTTATACAGGAGGTCACAGTGGTCCCGTCTGGCCTTAGAATCCATGCCTCATGCGGAGAAGGACGGATGGTGCCTGTGGACAGGGCAGTAGCTGAGAGATCAGAGGAGGGCTCTTGGTACCTGTTCATTGCCCTTGAGAAAGGCGTTGATGTACTCTAGGGTCTCTTTCTCCTGCGAGTCTGGCCCCATAAAGCAGGAGGCATTCCCAGGTGATGGTGAATCTGATCAAAGACAGAGCAGTGGTAATACCTGGGGCTGCCATGCTGCAGGCTGGATGACAGAGATCTTAGCAGAAACCCTTGCCCCCCGCTCCCACCCCAGCAGGGTAGCAGCCCTAATGCACAACAGGGTCTGGCACAGCCATCCCTGGTTTCCCCAACTCTTTGCTGCTCAGCCCAGCAAAGATCCAGTCAGAGCCCTGGTTCCCAGCGGCCACCCCACTTCCCTGCCGCACCCAGCATGCAGGCTGAGCCTGGGGATCTGGGGAGCGCCACACCTGGAAGGAGGCATGATGTCAGGCTATGAGTGGTGTCCCCGCTCTCCGGGCCATTGCTGGAGGGGGCAGAGGGACTGGCAGTGAATCGGTCTGCTCCCCGCTGCGGGAGAGGGAGGAGCTACCCAGTCTGCGCGGGATATGGGGACCCAGGGCCTGCCCGTTCTGCTTCCTCTGACTGCCTCTCCTGCCATTGACAGCCACCGGGTGTAACCTGGGCAGGCCCTGGTTTCCCATCATCGACCCCCCCACCCAAATGCCCTGCGCTGTGCCATGTGTCACTCCCCTGCAAAGGAGCCAGCAGATGGGGCTGCAACATCAGGGGTCATCTCATGCTTTGGCCGGCGCCCTGCAATCCTACGCTTAACAACCCACAGTGCACAGAGCATCCCCTTCGACCGGTGGAAACATCTTCCGACCCCGCAGTGTGACGGATCGGGGTGGGCAATTCAGTCAGTCTCCACCTGATGCTTCTGCTGCCGCCCCTAATGCCCCGATCAGATGCAGGGGCTGCAGCTGCTGCCAGCAGGAGGGGCCATTCCCCCCTGCCTGGGTTTTCCTGTCTCTCCATCTCATGGCAGCCCAGAGTTGTACAAAGGTGATGGAGACTTCTCCCGCCACTGACACCCTGGTCTTGCAACCCCAACCCCCAGAGGGGCCAAGTCCCACCGCAATGCAGGGCCATGGCCCCTGCCATTTTTGCAGCCCCCTCCGCCCACCCAGGAGGCACCCACTCACCAGCATGGAAGGGCTGAGGCACACACAGCTCCTGCTGCTGCTGTGGCCTCTTCCGCGGACTCTTCCTTCGAGGAGGTCTCGTCTCCTCCCAGGCACGGATGGGTTTCAAGGGGACCTTGTGGACTTCCTCAGCCATCCTGCAAGAAGCCAGGACAAGGCATTGCTTGTGAGGGGTGAGAGGCGACTGCCCCGTTCAGCATCAGGGCCAGTCCACGTATTGCCGTTCCACCAGCGCCTACAGCTGCCAGCTGAGATCAGGGCCCTGGTGCCCCAGGTGCTGCAGACAATCCCTGGGCCGTAGGGCTCAGACTCTAACTAGCCAAGGCAGCCAGCAGGGAAACAAGCCAGTGGATGTGCTCAAAGTCACCCAGGCAGTCAGCAGTACAGGCAGGATTAGAACCCAGGTCTCCGGACTCCCAGGCCAATCCCGCAGGCCAAACGGCCTCCCCCGGGTCTCTCCCGCCTCTCCTTCTGCTGGTTCACAAACTGCCCAGCAGACAGGCTGCATCCAAGCACTCAGGATTCTTCCTGCCCAGGGAAATTACCCTGATCCCTTCCCCCAGGAATCTTGGGGCCGTGGCAGGTCCCAGGTGGGGGAGGCAAGCGGGGTAGGGGAGCGGGGGGCGGGCTGGTGAGCAGCAGGAGTTGCTCTGACACCACCGTGAAGGGGAAGGAGCAGAAGGCGGGAGAGCGGCAGGCAGGCAGACTGTGCCGGGGCAGAGCTTTGTGGCGATTTCACATCTCGTCTCTCCAAGGCCTGTGTGGGAGCAGCCGCTGCAGAGAATCCCAGGCCTGATTCCCCCCACGCTGGGTCTCCTGAATGGCCCCTGCCCTGGGGGGCTCCATTCCTCACCCACTGTCTCCTGCTCACTCTCCAGCAGCTGCACGGCAGGCATCCTAAGGCACCTGTAGTCCTCTCCAGAGCTCAGGGGGACTGTCCTGGCATCGGACTGTCCTGGTGAATGGAACAATGGCTCCAGGCAACCGGAGAATGCCTGTTCCCCCGGCAACCTCAGTGCCATTCCCTCTGGAAGTGATGGTGTCAGCAAAGGTGCTGGAGGTGGTCAGGCCTCGTGGTTGGAGCTGGACTCAGGAGGCCAGGGCGTGGGTGGAGCAAGGCTGGAGCGAGAGCAGGGCTGGAGTAGGACGAGGGGCAGGGCCACCAGCTACCTCCCGGTCTGGGCACTTACCTGGCCCCACCATGCCAGTGGCTGAGCACACACGTGTTGTGGTATTTAGGCTCTCAACCCCCCCTCTGCAGAGCAGGGACCTGCTCTCCCTCGTTAGCTGAGGCCCGGGGCGGCGGGGACTCACCTGATCTCACACAGAAGACTTACAGAGGAGCGGGGAACTGAACACAGCTCTTCTGGGTCCCAGCCCAATGCCTCATCTAACACCCTGTGCCGCCTTCCCGTGCCGTGCCACCAGCCCTGCCAAACCCTCCTCCTTGTCTCCGTCCCCTCCGGGCTCGACTGGTGCGATCCCTTCTGTTGAGCCGCCCCAGACTGCCTCCTGTGCGCATGCCGCTTCCCGCTTCCTGACTGGCACCAGGCTAGTCGGCCGGCACCGGGGCACTTGGCAGACGTGCACCGCCCAGCCAGGAGCTCGGGGAAGGCTCGGGGTGGTTGGCGATGCAATGGAAAAGCAGAGGTGGGCAATGGAAGATTCTCCTACCTGGAGTCAGGAGTGGGCAGAAGCCTGCGTGTAAATGGGCCACCCACTTTCTGCTGCCGGTGGCGGAGCTGGAACTGCTGGCTCAGCGTTCCCCAGCGGCACGTGCCAGCTCTCGCTCTGCCAGAGCCAAGCCTGACAGTGAGGGGATGAGGCTGTGCAAGCCAGCAGGGGCGTGTCACAATGGGCAGGCGAGTCACAGACCAGCCAATGTGTGACTCCCCAGCCATGGGATGCCCCAGCTCAGACTTGCTCTGGTCTCGCCGGGGCGTTAGAGCCTGTCCTTCCCCAACGGGGTCATGGGAGGGACCTTCCGCTGTTATACCAATAAAATAAAAACCAGCAGGATCTCATTAAAGGGTAAAAAGGCAAAATACCACATTTATTGTGAATACAGAAAGAATCATAGTAAGCAGTTAGTTATAGGTATAACATTCCATTCAATCTCATATTTATTCACACATTCATTCATACAAACACACACACCCAGGTTCTGCAAGGTTGTTATCATAGTTACCAGCCTTAGAGTTGCTCATGCCAAGCCACTGGCCAGGTGGCCTGGACATGAGGAGGGAGCAGGGCCTTGTCAGATGCTCATCTGATGCTCCTGGAAGTTGGTTGGCAGAATCAGACCCCAAAGTTCTCACTTTTTAGAGTCTATTTTTATAGGAATTTCTTCCTATGCCAGTCTATGGGAATTGCTTCATCATGCTGTTGCTGAATCAATCAGCAGATAGCACATTCCTGACGGCTCCAAGATGTTATCTTGTTCTTTGGTTCTCCCATTCTTGAGGCTGTTGGGTGGATTGCAGTCTGCCCTCTGGGGGACCTCTGGTTATTTCCACTTGACGCCTTCTTCAGCCCATGGACACGGGATTCTTAGGCTGGCACCTCCCTGATCATTCAGTTATTATCCACACCAAGCATCCATCCACATACATCCTCTATCTCGATTGTAATCACAATTGTTAATACAACAAAAGGGCGGGGAGTCTCTGGGTGCTGTTTCTGTTGTTACAGAGTATTGCTTTGAGTCTCTCTCTGTGTGAATTGCTTTGAGAACAGACTCAGTCTTAGAATGTACTAACACAATTAGCAGCTTGCAAGTTTCACACATAGAGGGAGAGAAACAGCACCAAAAACCAAGAGACCTCTTAACTAGTAATACCCTGGAATTGAAACTATGGGGAATCAAACTCATTTGTGATTTTAATACAGAACTTCTTTAATATGATCCAACACCGCTCCCCACAGTCACAGACGTTAGGCCGGAAGGGACCGCTGGGCTCCTCTAGTCCCAGCTCCTGCTACCCCAGGCCAGAGCCCCTCCCTGCGTCCATGCCACTGGAGCCAGGGGGTCTCTGGATCCCCGAGTGGGAGAACCACTTCCATCCCGGTTCCTCCTTCTCGTGACAGTGCAGAACGGGGATTCATGAACTCTCCCCACCCCCAGCTCCCAGTCCACCCGAGCGGCTCTTTCCACTTTCCCATGCTGCCGGGTGCTTTGGCCATGGGGTGTAAAACGGTCCCATCTCTGCTTCCTCTCCCAACGCTGCAACGATGCAGAAGCTGCTTTAATAGCAGCCCCTCCCCCGCCCAACTGAGTCCCAGGCCTTGCTAACGCTCAGTGCCATGGCAGCCCCAGGAGATGATTGCTGTGGGGGTCTCGGCCCAGGGAGAGGCAGTGACTCCTAGAAGCAGGGAGAGCAGCAGCACCATAGATCAGGGAGGTCTGGCAATGCCAGTTGCTGTCTGGGGTCTGGCACCCCAGGCACTCAGAGCAGATTGTCAAAGGCCAAACCCCTCTCACCACCAGCTCTGTAGCTCCCCCTTGCTTTCGGTCTGTCTTAGGCACCATCCTGGCCCTCATCCCCCTGGCATCCGAGCACTGCCCAACCTCGATTGCATTTATTCTAACTGCCCCCATCAGGGCAGGGCCTGGCTGCTACCCCCACTGTACAGACAGGGAACCGCTGCAGAGAGAGAATAAGGGACTTGCTCGAAGCCAAACAGAGCATCTGTGGCAGAGCTGGGAAATAAACATGGGTCTCCTGGGTCCCGGGCTGGCACCTTCTCTTCCAACCTCCTGCCCCCTTCGTCCCTGGTTCAGTGGGAGCTGTGGGAGCTCTCTGGGGCACAGGAGCTGGCTGGAGCCCAGATGGAGCTACGTTGCCTATTGCACAGATCTCGCTTTTCCCGAACAATGAAAATGCTGCTCCAACCTTACCAGGGCCCGCCAGGATCCTTGCAGCTGGTCAGTGCTAAATTGTGAACTGTGCCCTGGCCTCCCAGAGCGGGGCAATGGGAGAGGGTGGGGCTGGCCCAAGGCCCTGCTGGATTGCGGCTCACGCGTACGGAGTCCCAGTGCTACAGAGCTGTGTGCCGGGATGGCGTTTTGTGGGGGTTTCGCAGCTCCTCTCTCCAAGGCTGTGTGGGAGCAGCCGCTGCAGAGAATCCCAGGCCTGATTCCCCCCACGCTGGGTCTCCTGAATGGCCCCTGCCCTGGGGGGCTCCATTCCTCACCAAGTGTCTCCTGCTGACTCACCAGCAGCTGCACGGCAGGTGTCCTAAGGCACCTCTAGTCCTCTCCAGAGCTCAGGGGGACTGGCCTGGCATCGGACTGTCCTGGTGAATGGAACAATGGCTCCGGGCAGTCGGAGAATGCCTGTTCCCCCGGCAACCTCAGTGCCATTCCCTCTGGAAGTGATGGTGTCAGCAAAGGTGCTGGAGGTGGTCAGGCCTCGTGGTTGGAGCTGGACTCAGGAGGCCGGGGCGTGGGTGGAGCGAGGTTGGAGCAAGAGCAGGGCTGGAGCAGCCTAAGACTGTTGCTAATGTCAGGCAGGAGCGAGTTCCTGGGCCTGAAGTCCTGTTGAGCAGACTGAGCTGCTGCTGTGAGACTGAAATACTTGCTCCGGAAGTCACGGGCCTGTTCCTGGCTTGTGGATTGGTGGGAGCCCGGCACAGGAGGGACTCAGGGCCTGACACATGGCTCCAGGGGGCGCTTGGCTCCAGCCCCGCTGGGCACTGACAGGCCAGGTGCAGGGGGCCAGGCGCAGCACCAGGGAGGACATTGGGGAGGCAGGAGCGCTGAGGTGGGGCTGAGGGGGCAGGTGCTGAGGAGCTGCGGCCGGCTGGCCAGCAGGGAGGGCCCAGCTGCAGCTCCACACCGGGCACTGCCAGAGCCTGGCAGGCGGCTGGCTGAAGTGGCACTTTGTGATCTGACGCAGGCGGGAGCTGGCTCCCCACATCTGAACTCTCTGCAGAGCCGGCGGATTCGCATCTAAACCCGGATCTGGCTCCCAATTCACAGCTGGCCCCTCCCTCCGATCTGGAGTGGCTGAGACCCCAGCGCTCTGTGGAAGAGGCCAACAAATGCCAGCTCCTGGGGTGCGCTTCCCCCAGAGACAATCCCGTGCTGGGAAGGGAGGCTCCAAGAGCCGACAGCTCCACCACTCACACTCCCAGCTTCCTGGGAATGAGCCAGGAGCAGAGTCCCAGTCCCCGTCCCCTGGCATTAACCCAGGGACTCCGCACTGGGGATGTGCACCTGGCAGCAGGCAGCCTCCTGAGAGCACACAAGGCAGGGTGCAGGGCGAGGGCTCCCAGAGAGAAACAGGAGGAGGGCAATGCTGGGAACCCCCAGGCCATCTTCAGCTCAAGCATGAGGACACCCCAGCATCCTGGAGAGCATGAATCTAGCTTCAGCTCAGCCTTTATGTCCCCCCGTTCTCTGTGCTAGATGGGTTGGTCTCCCGGAGGGATGAAAGTGCCCATCAGGAGTTCCTGGCTTATCCAACGTCAGTTTCCCGCTCTTGTGAAAAAAACGGTGACTTCCCTTACACAGGAGCTGGTGTTCTTCAGGCTGGGCTGGGCCTGTACACGTTCCCCTGTAGGGGTGTGTGCACCCAGGGCCCGTGAGTCGCAGACGTTTGCCAACGAACATTTGCCAACAGACGTTTGCCCCCTGCTCTCCCCATGGGCTCAGGGACCGCCATCAAAAGGGCACGTCTGCCACCTCCCTCTCAAGTCCTTCGCACCTGCATACTGCCAGGGGAACCTCCCCATTTCTACTGAGGCCTCAGGGACAGGGTTTATGATGAACCGGCTGGAGTTGATCCCCCCTCCCAACTCCCCGCATGTTGCACCCCTACGACTAGCTGGGGATCCAAACTGACGCTCCCCGGTTTGAGCCCCTGCCTAGCCAGGCCCTGTTCCCTCCCCCCAGGCAGTCGGTGGCCCTGAACTCCTGCAGGCAGCCATGACACACAGGTGCTTGGGGGCTTGAGAGAAGGGCTATCACCAGCTGAATGACCCCTGCCTGGACGGTGGGGACTGAGGTGCCCCCCAAGTCCTGTGCTATGCTGAGTCTGGGGAGATGGGCAGGTTCAGCCTCATTAGAAGGGATCGGCCGGACAGAAAGGCAGAATCGGGTCCCCGCACAGAGCCCCTCTACTCCGTGCCTGTGTCCTAACCACCAGGACAGTGGCCAATCCCACCTTCAGGCCAGGTTCCAGCATCGGGCCCTGTCCATACCCACAGCGTGTGGCACCCAGCATGCGCTGATAGACTCCGGTACATGCAGTAAGTTCACAGACACTAGAAACTGCCTAACACCAGGCTGGGGGCTGGGGATGTGTAGGGTACAGAGCACAGCACCCCCTAAGGCCGGGCAGGAGGGCTGGGAAATGCATATGATACAGAGCACAGCGCCCTCTAACACCTGGCAGGGGGGCTGAGAGATGGGGGGTGTAGGGTACAGAGCACAGCGCTCCCTAATGCCGGCCAGGGGGCCTGGAAGCTGGGGGAATATGTCGGATCCGGAGCACAGCATCCCCTAACACCAGGCTGGGGGGCAGGGAGAGGGGGGATATGTGGGGTACAGAGCACAGCGCCCCCTCACACCAGGACACGAGGTCTCATCCGTCTCAGGGCGGAAATGATCACACCCTTCGAATGGGGGATCTGCCACGGGCACTGGCAGGAGCGCGCTGCTTTACATTCAGGTTCTTTGGCTGATGGGCGAACCTCACCCCGCCCTGCGTTTCGAACAGCTGTCGATGGAAACCCAGACAGCAGAGATGGAGTAGGACTAACCGGGGTCACTGAGTCTCGCCCTCACCCCGTGTCTACACTGTACAAGGGTGGGAAATAGCAGGTGCCTTTTCTTGCCCTGATACGATTTTGGAGATGCCGACGCTTGCGACAGCTTTCTCCCTGTGTGGGTTGTGGGATCCAGGGGAGCCGTCTGTGTGCTCTGTACAGGACAAGGCGATTAGATCGTTTATACCTCAATGTATCACTGTAAATACAGTTATTTAATATATCAAATAAAAGCAGAACAATACATCAAAAAGCATCAAAATGAAAGAGAGGATTACTATGTACAGGGGGGATTGCTATGTACAGGGGGGGTTGCACGTGACTAGTTAACTGCTCGAGAGCTTTCATCACCGTGTACTTTCTGACAGGTTTCTGCGCCCTGTGTAGGGTTTACGACCCGCCCTCCGTCCCCGTTTCCGGTCGTGTACGATTTTGGCGCCGTCGGCCCTTTTGAACATTTCTTTTGTATTGTTTTCTGTGTTTGGCTGGGGGAAGGTTGCGTTCTTGTGTTTTGACATATTTAGAGAAACAGTATGAACAAGTAGAAAGAAAGGCTGTAAGGGGTTCGCGGCTCCCTCCCCGTCCATCAGGGTGGGAGACCATGCCCCTCGCTACGATACTTCCGGGGTACCTTGGTTCAGGGGAAAATTAGCCCAGTGTTAATGGTTCAGGCCTGCAGTCAGGCCGAGCAATGGTAGAGAGTCTGTTTGCCTAGGGCCCTCATTCAGGGCAGGGCTGCAGTCAAGTAGGGGCTCTGGCCTACAGTCAGGCAGGCAGAGCAGCAGAAGGTCCATTTGCCTGGCCCTTGATCAGGGCGGGGCAGCAATCAAGCAGGGGGGCTCTGGCCTACAGTCCGGCAGAGCCGTCGCCGTCTAGGAGAGGTTAGCTCTCTGGTGGAAGAGTCAGCACAACCATCTGGCATCCTGATTCAGGCGCGTGCCAGACCAATCAGGCCTCCTGACAACCAGGTGGGGAGCCTGCCACTCCTGATGGTGGCGTGGCGGTGGTAGGGGAACCCAGGCCTTCCCGCTCCACTGAGTCCCCTCCCAGGGCCCTAAACAGCAGCGGAGTGGTCCGGCACTGGGTCAGCAGGGAAAATCTGATCACAACACGCTGGCCGGCTTGTAGTCACTAACACAGCTGAACCCAATTCGGCTGCCCTGGGCTCCTTCCTACACACCCATTCCGTGTGTACATGGGTTCCAGGGTTGTTGTTCGCTTCATTGGGGTAGACGGCTAGTGGCAGCCCCACCAGCTCCTTGGAGTCCCCGGCGTCTGGCAGCTCCGGCAGCCCCTCTGGCTCTCTGTCAGGATAGCGCTCTCCACTGGGGAGCAGGGAAGAGACGTCCTGCTCCTCCAGCAGCTCTCTCCCAACTCAGCTGGAGGGGCGGCCTTTTATAGTTCCGCTTCCTGTCCCGCCCCGCTGCTTCCGGCAGGGTGGCATGCGGTGGGAGACAAGCCTGCTTTCTGCAACCCTCCTGCCCCCAACAACCCACTTCAGCGAGTCCCAAAATCAAATCCACTTACCAGGGGCCTCCTCTCCTCTTTGTGCTTCGCCAACATCCGGGGTAGAAAAGAGCTCCTGGCCGCATGTCATCTTCTGCCTCTGAGTCCCCCTCCACATCCTCGTCCAAGATTTCCTCCTCCTGGCTCGGTCCACTCTCGACTGACACGCGAGCCACCCAAGTATCCACAGTGGTGTTAGCAATGGAGGTGGGGTCGCCGCGGAGTATCATGTCCAGCTCTTTGGAGAACCGGCAGCTCATAGGCGCAGCACCGGAGTGGCGTTTGCCTCCCGCGTCCTGTGGTCGGCGTTCCGCAGCTCCTTCACTTTGCTCCTAAACTGCCGTGTGTCCTGGTCATCGCCCCTTTCTGTCATGCATCGTGAAATCTGTCCGTAGGCGTAATGATGCTGGTTCTGGCGGGACCCAACCGAGAGTGCCAGTTCAGGACAAACTGCTTCAAGCAGGGCAGTTACAGCCGAAGGCTGGGGGGTTTCCACCTCTGAGGCAAACCAAACCAGCCAAACAGAGCAGACTTTGGTCTCACCCCACTGGCTCACCACAAGTCACACAAGCAATTCCCTTAGACACTGCAGTTTCCCAGTATCCCCAACAGTACCACTTCTTATGGGGACAAATGGTTATGAAAACCAAGACCCCAGGAAAAGAAAAAAGGTTCTCTCGATCCCAAAGGACCAAGCCCAGACCCAGGTCAATATACAAATCAGATCTTGTCCCAAATCACGCTGTTGCCAATCCTTTAGACTCTAAAATCTAAAGGTTTGTTCATAAAAGGAAAAAGCTATAGATGAGAGGTAGAATTGGTGAAATGGAATCAATGACATACAGTCATGGCCAAGTTCTTGGTTCAGGCGTGCGGCAGCGACAGAATAAACTGCAGGTTCAAATCAAGTCTCTGGAGAACATCCACAGCTGGGATGCGTCTTTCAGTTCTTAGTTCAAAGCTTCAGTGTAGCAAAGTCCCTCCAGAGGGATGAAGCAGGACTGAAGACAAGATGGAGGAGCTGCAGCAGCTTTTTATATTCTCCTGCCGTGTGGTCTTTCTTTCTTTGTCCCAAAGACAAGCTGTCCATCACGTGGCCTGGAAAAACCTCCAAGTTCTGTCCATAGGCACAAGGTCCCTGCACACCTTACTGAGTCCCAAGGCGTGTCTGCCTTCTCTCAATGGGTCAATTGTGTAGCTGATGGTCCTTAATTGGCCATCAAGCAGGCTAGGCATTGCATCCGATGAAGTGAGCTGTAGCTCACGAAAGCTTATGTTCAAATAAATTTGTTCGTCTCTAATGTGCCACAAGTCCTCCTTTTCAACTTGTCTGGGGTGTCACCCAGAAGCATAGTACAAGTTTGAACCACAGACAGTGTAGAGCCAATACTTATAACTTAAAATACAAAAATGATACAAGCGTATAGACAGCATAATCATAACCAGCAAACCGTAACCTTGCCTTAGACACCTTATCTGACCCCCTTTATACAAGATTTGGTGCCACTATAGGACCTTGGTTGCAACAATGTTCTATATGGTCCCAGTTCATAGAATCATAGAATATCAGGTTTGGACGGGACCTCAGGAGGTCATCTAGTCCAACCCCCTGCTCAAAGCAGGACCGATCCCTGACTAAATCATCCCAGCCAGGGCTTTGTCAAACCTGACCTTAAAAACTTCTAGGGAAGGAGATTCCACCACCTCCCTAGGTAACGCATTCCAGTGTTTCACCACCCTCATAGTGAAAAAGTTTTTCCTAATATCCAACCTAAATCTCCCCCACTGCAACTTGAGACCATTACTCCTTGTTCTGTCATCTGCTAAGTCAATAACGTCACAGTAGGTATAATAATTTCTACGTCCGGAGTGCAGCTGGGACTGCACAGCCTCCTCTCCCCAAATGCTGATGAGGTCCAGCAGCTCGGCATAGCTCCAACAGGGGTGTCGCCTTGTCCGTGGAGCAGGCCTGGCCAGCTGGAAAGATGTGCTGAGACCACTGCACGCATCACCGAGAAAACAGGAAGGGGACTTTCAAAATGGCAAAGGAGTTTACGGAGTGGGGATGATGGATGGTCACCTGAGGGCCGGGAAGTAGAGTTCAAACCGATGACCAGAGAGGCGAGAGCAGGCATTGTGGGACACCTCCCGGAGGCCAATCGCAGGGCCGTAATCGACCTCGGTGTCTACACTGGCACCGCAGCCCTGTAGCCCCGGTGAAGAGTGTTTTTTAAACAGTGCAGTGCTTTTTTTAAAGCGCTGCAACTGCCCTGTTTCCACGCCCTGAGTGGCGTGGCCATGCGTACACCTCACCAGTTGCAGCGCAGAAAGCTGCTTTACCGTGCAGCAACTTGCCAGTGTAGACAGGACCTAAGGAAACAGTGCCATGACTTCAAACCTCCTGTTCACCGGAAAAAAACAAGGCTGTGTTTTGGAGTGGAATAAAAATGCACCTTTTAAAAATGCTGTAACAGTTTTAACACATGATGAAAGTTATATTAAGCTTATTAAACATTTTAGATTTTTGTTGCATTATCAGACTGCTTTTGTTCTTAAATGTTTGCAGCCCACGGGCTGAGACATAGATATATGCTTCTGTGTTTGTTTTGGGTCTAGAAGCTGTAGTAAAAGTAATGCTTTATAAAAACAAAAAGGTTTTTTCATTTGGACTTTGTGTTTCTAAGAAGACAAAAAGCATTTTAGTTATAAGTTAGACAGGGTCATTTTTGAATTAGCCAGTTTGTTTTCAAAAGATGTCTAGCTACCATTAAGCAAAAGCCAGGGCCGTAAAGTTAATTAAAGGAAACAGGCATGTAGATTTCAAAGCCTCCTGGTTACAGAAATGGGAATGGCCACATCACCATTTACAAAATCTTTTTATTAACTGTTTAAATAAACTTACTATATAAAAGAATACAAAAAGAGACCCAAACCAAAACAGTTTTACCTTTAAATTGTAAAGAAAGCTTTAAAAATCAGGGTACAGTTAAAACCCTCATGTTTTTAAAGTATGGATTTAGACAAAAAAGAAGAAAAAGCAGCTGATGTGAAAAAGTTCTGACAGAGATAAGGGGCTTGTTCTGTTCCCAACATACACACACATACGTTCTTCTTCTTTTCTCATGTCTTTTGAAATGTAAAGCAGGACACACAAGTTTGCTTTAGGCCTGTTATAGAAAATCTGCATGGAGCAGGATTTAAAATAGCTGCTTTCCCCTGTTTAGCTCGCATGTCCTGTGACCAAAGTTGTTTCACTGTAAAGATGGCCAAAACATGTGTGAATTTAAAACAAACAAGAACCCACAGCAGATTATTTTTCAAAAGACACCCTTTGAACTTATTAAGAGTGTAAAATAAAGAAGCACCTCGGAGTTAAAACCACAGGCAGTTTACAAAAGTAATTTGTGAAAGTTAAATGAAGTTTTTATTGACTTAGGGATTTTTGTCTGAATTTTGTGCTGCATTATCAGACTGTCTTTGTTTCTAAATGTTTCTAAATGTTTGCAGTCTGTGTGCTGAGACCCAGGTACAAGCTCTTTTTTAACTGTTTAAATGGACTTAATATATCAAAGAATGCAAAA
This sequence comes from Natator depressus, assembly GCF_965152275.1. Lineage (NCBI taxonomy): Eukaryota > Metazoa > Chordata > Testudines > Cheloniidae > Natator > Natator depressus. Next base: position 140,009,441 of record NC_134236.1, read on the forward strand.
AGAGAAAGCTGTTTTTGTTTGCTTAGCTTGAAATTGTAAAGAAAGCTTTAAAAATCAGGGTACAGTTAAAAACCTCACGTTTTGAAAGTATGGATTTCTACAAAACTCAAGAAAAAGCAGCTTATGTGAACCAGTTAGCTTTTTTTTTTAAACCTGAGATAAGGTATTTGTTGCCCCCCTTCGCCGCCCCCCGCACACACATTTTTCTTTTCTCATGATTTTTTAAATGTAAACCAAAGGTAAACAAACTTGGAAGGGTTTTAAAATGCTAAAAGGAAACATAAAAAGACACGATGAAAGGTTTTTTTTTTTAAAGTGTTCGTTTGCTTTTCAGAGTTTTGCCCAAGTCAATTGACCAGAGTACAAAAATCTAGCGTTAGTTTCTTTTTAAAGCATTTGCCTACGAGTACTTTTGTATGATTTCTTGAATATGTGACCAAGCAATGCAGTGGCTCCTGCCCCTTATGAAAATTCCTAATGAATTTAAGAAACCTTTCCAGAGGTTTTTTATACTCCTGATAGAATTGAATGCTAATTTTTATCCTGGCCACCAAATTTTGAAGGCTGTATTTTTTAAAAACCTACAAAAAGGCTCACACTCTTTATTAAACCCCTTACATCTTTAGCATGATGTCTATAGAACCCCAATGTCTTTAATCCCTTTTAAATTTTATGGGACTTTTCCCACTGGGGCTGACAGACGAACAACAAAAATGATTTTGGGGGTTTTTAGAGAGAGTTCCCTGTTTTAAAATTTCACAGTTTAATTAGATTCTGTAAACTCAGCTCCTTGAACTTTTTCATGGTCCAAGCCCACGAATTTCACAACTGTTAGGAGAGAAGCATCCAGCATTCTGTGTGTACTTCTCCTCTGAATGCTGCTTTCTACTGGGAGAGGGCCGTACTACAGCACATTTTATAGCCTGTGGTCATAAGTTGTTATATCTACTGGTAGCAGATAGGCACAAGAAGCAGCCCTCTGACCAGGTACACTTGTTTTCCAGCACACAGTGATGAGGCCGCTGGCCTGCCTGCCGGCGATTTTGGAAAACCCCCACCCCACCCCTTTCCTGACTTTTCCCCCGCCACTTAACACTTGCTAAACATACAGTGTTTAATCATATCAAATAAAGTTTTTAAGAGATTTGACCTATTTGAAGCAGGCCCTTCTGCTTTTCAAAATTTTTTGCAGCAAAGGCAGAGGATTAAAACTAAATGTAAACCTAAAGGGCTGCCAAGTTTTACTGAAGACTAATAAGCTCAACACCTGTTTACAGGAACGTTAATGGTAAAGACATAGCAATATTACCATTCACGGTCTATTTAACACCTTTTTAACCCTTGAAATGAACTCCCTTGTTCTGTAGTGAAATAAAGAGGCCCCCTTTTAACACTAACTGGTATAAACTGTTCAGAAGGTGTCTACGCTGCCCACGTTAAATCACTGCCGCGACAAGGCTTTAAGGTGGCAGTGTCGCCGCGGCTCCAGCTCAGGAGGGTGTTTTTTCACACCCCTGAGCGGTGCAAGTTTCAGCGCTGTAAGTGGCAGTGTAGACAAGCCCTAATTAAACTGTTAAATTTTAAAACAGGGAACTCTCTCTAAAAACCCCTGAAATCATTTTTGTTGTTTGTCTGTCAGCCCCAGTGGGAAAAGTCCCATAAAATTTAAAAGGGCTTCAAGCCAATGGGGTTATCTATCTATCTATCTATCTCTCTATCTCTCTATCTATCTAGTGGGAAAGGTGCTTGGGGCCTGTTTTTTTAGAGAAGAATAAGGCAGTTAAAGGGGGTGGGTAGTGAGGGGAGGGGCGGGGAGGGGAGGGAGAGGGCTCGTTTAAAAATCTTGGGTTGATAGAATTGGTTCAGGAAAATGCATTCGATGATGCAGCTGTAGAACAAAAAGAAAAGGAGGACTTGTGGCACCTTAGAGACTAACCAATTTATTTGAGCATGAACTTTCGTGAGCTACAGCTCACTTCATCGGATGCATACTGTGGAAACTGCAGAAGACATTATATACACAGAGACCATGAAACAATACCTCCTCCCACCCCACTCTCCTGCTGGTAATAGCTTATCTAAAGTGATCATCAAGTTGGGCCATTTCCAGCACAAATCCAGGCTAACCTGGTGGCTGAACTTTGTGACTTTGTCCTTCCCATAACTATTTTACATTTGGGGACAATGTATACCTTCAGATCAGCGGCACTGCTATGGGTACCCGCATGGCCCCACAGTATGCCAACATTTTTATGGCTGATTTAGAACAACGCTTTCTCAGCTCTCGTCCCCTAACGCCCCTACTCTACTTGCGCTATATTGATGACATCTTCATCATCTGGACCCATGGAAAAGAAGCCCTTGAGGAATTCCACCATGATTTCAACAATTTCCATCCCACCATCAACCTCAGCCTGGTCCAGTCCACACAAGAGATCCACTTCCTGGACACTACAGTGCTAATAAACAATGGTCACATAAACACCACCCTATACCGGAAACCTACTGACCGCTATTCCTACCTACATGCCTCCAGCTTTCACCCTGACCACACCACATGATCCATCGTCTACAGCCAAGCTCTGCGATACAACCGCATTTGTTCCAACCCCTCAGACAGAGACAAACACCTACAAGATCTCTATCAAGCATTCTTACAACTACAATACCCACCTGCGGAAGTGAAGAAACAGATTGATAGAGCCAGAAGAGTTCCCAGAAGTCACCTACTACAGGACAGGCCTAACAAAGAAAATAACAGAACACCACTAGCCGTCACCTTCAGCCCCCAACTAAAACCCCTCCAACGCATTATTAAGGATCTACAACCTATCCTGAAGGATGACCCAACACTCACAAATCTTGGGAGACAGGCCAGTCCTTGCCTACAGACAGCCCCCCAACCTGAAGCAAATACTCACCAACAACCACATACCACACAACAGAACCACTAACCCAGGAACCTACCCTTGCAACAAAGCCCGTTGCCAACTGTGCCCACATATCTATTCAGGGGACACCATCACAGGGCCTAATAACATCAGCCACGCTATCAGAGGCTCGTTCACCTGCACATCCACCAATGTGATATATGCCATCATGTGCCAGCAATGCCCCTCTGCCATGTACATTGGTCAAACTGGACAGTCTCTACGTAAAAGAATAAATGGACACAAATCAGATGTCAAGAATTATAACATTCATAAACCAGTCGGAGAACACTTCAATCTCTCTGGTCACGCAATCACAGACATGAAGGTCGCTATCTTACAACTGTAAGCAGAGTCAGGATGGGCTCCACCCTGACATCTGGTGGTGAGGTGTGGCAAGTAGTGGAAAAGAACTTCAGGGGCTGATCTCAATTTGCATAGGCACACCCACCCCGCCTAGAATGAGGCCATAACTGCCCAAATGGTCACTTTGGCTGTTGTGGGATCCCCAGTGTCTCTGTTATTGGGGCGGGAAGAGTAAATTTTTATTACCCTGATTATGGGAACTGTGCTTGGAACTGTACTTGGCCTTTTGTTATGATGGAGGGACTCACCATCAACTGAGTAGCACTCGCTAGGCAAGGGACATGGGTTCCAAAACTCTGTGAAGGGAGAGAGACTTGAGACAGGTATTAGTACCTGGTGGTGTGGGCCCCTCTGTGAGGGCCTGAAGCACCAATTGCACCTCTGTCTCTCTCCACTGTGGAATGTCAGAGCTAATTTTGGGTCTATTAAGAGTCTTGCTACAGGTACTGTGCTGCATTCACTTTGGCCTTATGGTGCACCAGCACTAAGGCCCCCACTACTATGAGCTGAAATCACTGAGAGCTGAAATCACTAAGAGCTGAAATCACTGAGCACTGTGTCAAGTAGTGGGGAGCCGGAAGATCTAGAGTGCAGTGGTGCTGTTCGTGAGACAGCGAGCTGTGCAGAGCGGAGCCGTTCGCGAGACGGCTAGCTGAGCAGAGCTGTTCGTGGGACGGCGAGCTGTGCAGAGTGGAGCCGTTCGTGAGACAGCGGTGTGTTCGCGAGACGGCGAGCTGAGCAGAGCTGTTCGTGAGATGGCGAGCTGTGCCGAGCGGAGCCGGTCGTGGTGGAGCGGAGCCGTTCGTGAGACGGCGAGCTGAGCGGAGCCGTTCGTGAGACGGCGAGCTGAGCCGAGCTGTTCGTGAGACAGCGAGCTGTGCCGAGCGGAGCCGGTCGTGGTGGAGCGGAGCCGTTCGTGAGACAGCGAGCTGAGCAGAGCTGTTCGTGAGACGGCGAGCTGTGCAGAGCGGAGCCGGTCGTGGTGGAGCGGAGCCGGTCGCGAGACGGCAAGCTGAGCAGAGCTGTTCGTGAGACGGCGAGCTGTGCAGAGTGGAGCCGGTCGTGGTGGAGCGGAGCCGTTCGTGAGACAGCGTAGCAGAGCAGAGCCCTGTGGGGCAGTCAGCTTCAGGACACGTAAGGTACCCCTTACCTCTTTCCCCCACACACAGGCACATTTTAGCCAGACTGGGGAGTAACACTCTGCAGATGAACTTTTGAACTCTGGGGCTGGACTTTTTGGAGTTTGGGTGATTTGAGGATTGCTGGACTCAAGAGACATTTGGGGTTCTGGGACTCAAGAACCCGAGGGAAAGGATGTGGCCCAATTTTCTGGGGTGGGTCTTTGCTCATGGTTTGGTTAATGAACACTAGTTGTGGTGTTTTCCCAATTTAATGCTGATGTCGTTTACCTCATGTAATTAAAGATTCTCTACTACACCGAGACTCCGTGCTTGCGAGAGGGGAAGTATTGCCTCTTCGAGGCGCCCAGGGGGTGTGTAAGATTTTCCCAGGTCACTGGGTGGGGGCTCGAGCCAGTTTTGTATTTGCTTTGATGAGAGGGAACCCCTGTGTACTGAACCCGGCCCTTGCTGCTATCAACTTGGCCTGGCAGAAGGGTTACACAACAAAAAAACTTCAAATCCAGACTCCAGCGAGAAACTGCTGAATTGGAATTCATTTGCAAATTGGATACTATTAATTTAGGCTTAAATAGAGACTGGGAGTGGCTAAGTCATTATGCAAGGTAGCCTATTTCCCCTTGTTTTTTCCTAACACACCCCCCCCCAGACGTTCTGGTTAAACTTGGATTTATGCTGGAAATGGCCCACCTTGATTATCATGCACATTGTAGGGAGAGCGGTCACTTTGGATAAGCTATTACCAGCAGGAGAGTGAGTTTGTGTGTGTGTGTTTTTTGGGAAAAAAAAAAGGGGGGGGTGAGAAAACCTGTATTTGTGCTGGAAATGGCCCACCTTGATTTTCATGCATGTTGTAAGGAGAGTGGTCACTTTGGATAGGCTATTACCAGCAGGAGAGTGAGTTTGTGTGTGTGGTTTTTGGAGGGGGGTGAGGGGGTGAGAGAACCTGGATTTGTGTAGGAAATGGCCCACCTTGATTATCATACACATTGTGAAGAGAGTGGTCACTTTGGATGGGTTATTACCAGCAGGAGAGTGAGTTTTTTTTTGGGGGGGGGGGGCGGAGGGTGAGAAAACCTGGATTTGTCCTGGAAATGGCCCAACTTGATGATCACTTTAGATAAGCTATTACCAGCAGGAGAGTGGGGTGGGAGGAGGTATTGTTTCATGGTCTCTGTGTGTATATAATGTCTTCTGCAGTTTCCACAGTATGCATCCGATGAAGTGAGCTGTAGCTCACGAAAGCTCATGCTCAAATAAATTGGTTAGTCTCTAAGGTGCCACAAGTCCTCCTTTTCTTTTTGCCAATACAGACTAACACGGCTGTTACTCTGAAAGCTGTAGAACAGTTTCTGATTGGTCCGCCCGAGAGGCGGAGATAACCATGCTGGGGGCTGTGAGCCTTGGGAGCTCCCTCTTTTCCTGGGGGCAGCCGCAAGGGTAAGTTCTCTTCCCCCTCCCCGTCCGCCCCCCTGCAGCTTGCTATACTTTCCTTGCATAATGACAGGTTTCAGAGTAGCAGCCGTATTAGTCTGTATAGGCAAAAAGAAAAGGAGGACTTGTGGCACCTTAGAGATTAACACATTTATTTGAGCATAAGCTTTCATGAGATACAGCTCATTACATCCAATGCTCACGAAAGCTTATGCTCAGATAAATGTGTTAGTCTCTAAGGTGCCACAAGGACTCCTTTTCTTTATACTTTCCTTGTCTCACCAACCAAAAAGGATCTCTTCCTCTTTTCTATACTCTCCTTCTCTAACTAACCAAAAAAAGGATCTTTCTCTCTTTTGCACAGCTCCGTGTTCTGCTTACTAACAAAAAAGGATCTTTCTCTCTCTTTCTGTTTTCTGTACTTTACACAGCCCTGTGTCACTGACACAGGATCTCTAGCTCATTTTTTGGCCGTGTGATTTCTTTCACCCGACCTTCTCAACCTTCCTTTAGAGTTTCCTCTTTTCTTTAATGAGCCTTTGCTTTTTAAAATTTATTTCAATTTTTTTACTCTTATTATTTTTTAGTCCCAACAAAAATAACCTTTTACCACGTTCTTACTAATCTATCAAAAACACTCCTCTCTCTTGTTGCTTTCTATAGTTTCCCTCTTCCTTCTATTTAAAATAACCTTTCTTTCCTTTTTTCTTCTAAGGCTAAGCAATTTTTCTTTTCTTAAAACTCCTTTCCTTTAAGGCCTCTGTCGCGAGGGGCCATGGTCTCCTGCCCTGACAGCCTGGGAGGGAGCCGCGAACGCCCCCTGGTGGGCAGAACCGGGACACCCATGGCAGCAGAGGGGCGGGGCAGGAAGCGGCACTATAAAAGGCCGGCCCTCCAGCTCAGCTGGGAGAGAGCTGCCAGATGAGCAGCACGTCTCTTCCCTGCTGCGGAAGGACAGAGCTAACGGAGAGCGCTATCCTGACAGAGACCCAGAGGGGCTGCCAGATGCCGGGGACGCCGAGGAGCTGGTGGGGCTGCCACTCACCGTCCTCCCCTAGAGCTCGCTGTTGCCGGCAGGGAAAGGGCTGGGGGGAGTCCTCCTCTCTGGCCCCTGTCCCGGAGCAGCCTGCCTGCACCCCAAACTCATCCCCAGCCCTGCCCCACCCCAGAGCCCACACCCCCAGCCAGAGCTTTCAGCTCCCACCGCACCCTCAACCCTCGCCCTGAGCCCCTCCAACACCCCAAACACCTTATCCCCAGTCCTAGGCAGAGCCCTCATCCCCCCCATACCCCAACCCTCTGCCCCAGCCCTGAGCCCCCTCCAACACCACAAACCCCTCATCCCCCCACACCCCAACCCTCTGCCCCAGCCCTGAGCCCCCTCCAACACCACAAACCCCTCATCTCCAGCCCTAGACAGAGCCCTCATCCTCCTGAACTCCAACCCTCTGCCCCAGCCCTGAGCCTCTCTATCCCCCCAAACCCCCCAGCCCCAAACAGAACCCTCACCCTCTACACCCCTACTCTTGCCCTGAGCCCCTCCCAAACCCCTCAGCCCTGCACCCCCTCCCTCTGCACCCCCTCCCATCCCCAAACTCCCTCCCAGAGCCTCAGCCTGCACTCCAATACTCTGCCTAAGCCTAGGGCCTGCACCCCAGACGTCCTTCCCCACCCAAACTCCCTCCCGGAGCCTTGGGCAGGTGGGGGGCAAAGTAGGGGCGGGTTCTGGGCAGCAGCAAAATTTCTACAAACCTGCCTCCCCTGAACCCATGTACACACGGAACGGGCGTGTAGCAAGGAGCCCAGGGCAGCCGAATTGGGTTCAGCTGTGTTATTGACAACAAGCCGTCCAGTGTGTTGCGGTCGGATTTTCCCCACTGACGCAGTGGTGGACCGCTCCACGGCTGTTAGGGCCCTGGGCTGGGACGCAGTGGAGCGGGAGGGCCTGGGTTCCCCGACCACCGCCACCCCACCGTCAGGAGTAGCAGCCTCCCCACTTGGTTGTCAGGAGGCCTGATTGACCTGGCACCCGCCTGAATCAGGACGCCAGACGGTTGTGCTGACTCTCCCACCAGAGAGCTAACCTCCCCCAGACTGCGACGGCTCTGCCGGACTGTAGACCAGAGCCCCCCTACTTGATTGCTGCCCCGCCCTGATCAAGGGCCAGGCAAATGGACCTTCTGCTGCTCTGCCTGCCTGACTCTAGGCCAGAGCCCCTAATCGACAGCAGCCCTGCCCTGAATGAAGTCCCTGGGGAAACAGACTCTCGACCGTTGGTCGACCTGACTGCAGGCCAGAACCATGAACACTGAGCTATTTCCCCTGAACCAAGGTACCCCGGAAGTATCACAGCAAGGGGCATGGTCTCCCGCCCAGACGGATGGGGAGGAAGCCGTGAACCCCCTACAGCCTCTCTTTCTACTCGTTCATATTTTTTCTCTAAATATGTCAAAACACAGCACGCTGTTAGGGCCCTGGGCGGGGACGCTGTAGAGCGGGAGGGCCTGGGTTCCCCTATCCCCGCCACCCCACCGTCAGGAGTGGCAGCCTCCCGATGTGGTCGTCAGGAGGCCTTCTGCTGCTCTGCCTGCCTGACTGTAGCACAAGCACGCAACCTTCCCCCGGCCAGACACAGAAAAATAATACAAAATAAATGTTCAAAAGGGCCGATGGTGCCAAAAATGTACACGACCGGAAACGGGGACGGAGGGTGGGACGTAAACTCTACACGGGGCATGGAAACCTGTCAAAAAGTACATGGTGATAAAAGCTATTGAGCGGTTAAGTACTCACGTGGCTGGGCAGGGCAGGCGGCCAATGGGGAGGAAGCCATGGTCTAGCATGCTGTGTTCCACCCTGCTCCAGGCGGGCTCTGGTGCACCAAACCCCCAGAGTAGGGAGGCTGGCTTTTACTCGGACAGCTGGGCAGCTTCAATGACTGGGCTCTCCCTTGTACACATCAGTCTCATCCTCTGCAAGAGTGTTCGTAGGCTGGCACGGGCTGGACGGTGTTTCTTGCAGGCATTGAGGATGAGCACGGTCTGCAAAGCCAGGCACCTGACAGAGGACTTGCTGTCCTCCTGCAAGCCTTTGAGGACTAAGATTGAAAGAAAGGAAATGGAGGTCAGAGCCATGGTGCTCTGGAAAGCCCTGGCAGACCAAGCCAGCGCTGTACCTCTCGGCCTGCAATAAGGAGGCAGCAGGCTGGGAGGCGGGAGGCAGGGGACTAGCAGGAACAACCACCGATCCTCACTAAACATCCCTGCTGCCCTCCACAGCTGGGGGAGCCCCCAGACACAGGCAAGAAGTCACAATGAACCCCATTCACTCACTATTTCTAGGACTGCCCCACCCCTGCAGTATCTGATGGCCTCATCCCTGCCTGTATTTAAGCTCCCCCTTCCCCCCAGTGCACAGATGGGCACTTAAGCCCCGAGAGGGGGAGATTCACAAAGGGGGCTGGGCATCGTTAGGCTACGCCTAACTTCCGGTGCCCTGCTGCCCTCCAGGAAATGCCGAGGAGGGAGCTCTGCCATTCTCTAGCTCTGGTTGGGGCCCAGCTGTGAACCTGCTCTGGGAGTGAGGAGCCTGAGCTATGTCACCCCCCCGCCCCCTTTTCCCCAACAAATGTGGAGGAGACGCTGCTCTGCCCTGCGCTGGCCCAGGGGTCCGGGCACGCAGCAGGGAGGTAGATGACCGGACGTCACCTCAGTCTCCTTTGGAGCAGTGGCTTGACACCAGGCACCCCACCTGGAGGTGACTGCAACAAACCCTGGGCTAGTGAGTGCAAGGGGGGGAGGCAGGACCAAACCTTTGCTGTGTTGGCGGGGGGGCAATCATCTGCGAAGGCCAGCCAGCTTCGGCCCAGTTTGGGGATTTGCCAGGCCACAGCTCTGAGGTCAGGGCTAAGTGCCTGGGCACATGCCAACCAGCAGACACCACAGGGTGAGGGGGAAGCTGATCAGGGGTTTGGGGATCTACATTTTGCAACCCTTTGTGGCTCTTGCCCAAGATCACATTGCTGGCGTTGGAGATTGAACACAGCCCGCAGCCCTGGGCCATTCGTCCCTCTAGCGCTCAGTGCTCAAAGCGGGTACCACTCACCGTTGAAGATGGAATCCAACTTCTCCTGGCTCTTCTGGTCCAGCTGCCGGGCAGTGAGCCCTACACACACAAACAGCTCATCACATCCCTGCATCCCCAGTGAGGGTGTCAAAGCGTCTGTCACCCTCCAAGCAGCGGGGCTTTCCCCTGCCCCTTGCTGCCCAGGACGGACTCCTGAGTCCCCAGGGAAAGGGCGAGTCCCCAGGGACGGCTGTGGGGCTGGTTGCCAAAGGAGAGCATAGCGCCTTGAGGTTCCACTCTCAAGAGCCCATGGTGGGGTGGGGGGAGGGGGGGATGGGGACTGCATGGGGAGCAGTGGGGTTAGAGGGGGCCCATCAGCCGATCAGGGCAGTTTGGGGTGAGCTTGCTCCTGCGGGTTTCTGACACCCCTGAGCCTTCATTCGGCAATCAGGAGCCCAGGGGTTACTTCTCGCTGCCGGCAGGGACTGAGGAGAGCCTGAAACTGGATCCAGCCCCCCTGCTTAAGGGACCCCTCTGCTCTGTGGTTACCTAGAAACCTGATGACCGCTTCTCTAATGGGAGCCTGCGGGTTTTTCAGAAAGGCCATGGCCTGGCAGAGGAAGGTTTCTGCCCTCTCCTTGTAGCACGCCACCTAGGAGCCAGAAGAAGGGAGCACAAGGTTATTAAAGGCCTTTCCATCCTGCAGGCCAGGTTCCAGATCTGTGGAGTGTCCTGCTTTCGCCCCTCCTTCCTCTGCCGGGGGGATCACGCAGCGGGACTACAGCCAGGGCCAGGTGTGGTCCCGGGGCTGGGGCTCGGTGTGGGCACGGAGCCGGGCAATGGAGGGCTCCCTCACCAGGCAGTCACAGCCTCGCCAAAGCTCCTTTCGCTGGACGAGAGCACCGAGCTGGCTCCACCTTAGGAATTCCACAGCACGGCTGAGGGCGTCCCAACACACCTGCAAAACAAGAGGGGCCCGGGCGAGCCAGCCACGGTTACAGGAGGTGGAAGCCAGGGCAGTCCCTCGGCATACGCGGCTGCATAGGGGACCACGAAATATGGGGCACCAAATTTCCCCAAATTTCATGGTGCCACTAGGCGGCTGCATGCTGCACATGCAGCAGCCCCAGCCCCAGTGACCTGCCCTATACCTCGGCCAGCCCTGCCGCGGGCTGCGCCCACTACATAGGGCAGGGCCGTCCCTGGGGGGGGCCCAGACAACTCCCTCCGCCCGGCCTCTTCCCCTTCCCCCTCTGCTACGCCCCTGGCCTGCCCCCATTCCACCTCTTCTCCGCAAGCCTCTTCCCCCAGCCACCCCACACTCACCGGCAGTGGCAGGAAGTGGAGCAACCCGGTCCCAGCCCACTCTACTCCAAAGGATTGCCCCCCGCACTCACCGGCGGTGGGAAGCGGAGTGCCACGGCTGGGAGCAGGCAGGGTAGAGCGGGCTGGGGCCAGGCTGCTCCGCTTCCCGCTGCTGTCAGTGAATGTGTGTGTGGGAGGGATCCCTTTCCCCAAACCCCCTCCCTCGAGCCACACGGCTGGAGCCGGGGAGAGGGAAGCAGAGCGGGCTACTCCCAGCTCTCCGCTAATCCCCCAGGCCACTCTGGGCCTGTGGGCCATCCAAAAGTGGCCCCACACAGCTCCTGCCTAACAGACCCTGGTGGGGGGGAGGGGGAGGCCTGGGACCCCACACAGTCCCACTGCGGGGGGCTGGATAGGGCACCCGAATGGCTAGGGACGGCCTGGCTGAAAGCCACTAGCCTAGTTACCGGAGGCCGTGTGTGCGGAACACTTCCCGGCCCGCGGCTGCTCGCGGAAGGGCGGAGGTGTGGCTAAGGCAATGGCTGGAGACCTGACTCAATTCCCAGCTCTTCCTGCAGGAACTCAGGCAAGTTGCTTAGGCCCAGGGCTACAAAGGGATTTAGGTGCCTAATGCCCATGGGCATTCAATACTTCTGAGGCACTAGGCCTCACGCTGTGCCTTAGTTCCCCACCTCCTGGGGGGTAGGAGGGTGAATTCATTACTGCTGGGGGCATTTGGCTCCCAAGTGATGGGGGCCATGGGAGCGAGCATGTGCACAGGCACCTGGGGCGGGGCGGAGGGGGGGCTTGGGCGTGTCATGGCTAGTAAGAGCTGTCCAGGCTGCTTGGCCAAGGGCACATTGGGTCTTGGGCACCATCCGGAGGCTGGGTAGTTCTGCTCCGGGTAGGGACCATGGCCAGGGTTGTGCTCTTCCCACCAGCACAGCCAGGGGAATGTGCGGAGGCCAGTGGCTGTAGGAGAGGTGAGCTGACCCCTCCACCCACCCATTCTCTCAGCCTGGCTGCAGAGGGGCAGTGTTGGGCTCAGAGGAGGCAGGGAAGACTCAGCAATTGGGTGGGGCACCATGGTCATGGCGCTACTGGACTCAACGTTCAAGTGATTTTGAGCACCTGATTGTCACAGCACTGAGCACCCGCCCTCTGCCGGCCAGACCCTTGAAAGGGGGGTGTCACATGTTGGCCCCCCCCAACAAATTCCTGGTCACTGTAACAATCTCAGCTGCAGGCTCCAGCTCGTGGCCTCACCTGGGACACATTGGGACGCTCATCGTGCAGGAGGAGGAGCAGTGGGACCAGGCTCCGGAGGACGAGCTCCTTCATCTTTTTTCTGTTGGGCTCCCTTACAAGCTCCAGCAGGTGTTTAAAGAGGGCGATGGAGAGCACCTGGAGTTTGCTGGACTCCTGCAAGAGAGGATGTGGGGAGGAGACGCTGTGACGCTCGTGCTCTCCCAGCAAGGTGAGCGCTCACTGTGAGAGAGATGTCTACCCTGCAGGGGGTATTGCTAACTCACCCCCAGTCATACGGGCACAGCTGGGGGCCAGAGTCTCATGGGCACAGCGCCATTGAAGGCAATAGAGATGCAGGTTTCCACCAGCTGAGGGGCTGGCCTGGCAACTTCTTGGCCAGAGAGAGCAGTAAGGTGGGGTGAGACAGCCCCTGGGATCTCACAGCCAGCTCTGGGCACACTGACATCAGCACCCGCCTGTCAAGCCCAGGGGAAACGCTCAGGGCAGAGCAGCACCAGGACAGGGGCGGCAGAGAGGGAGCGATGAGGAAAGATTCAAAGAACGAAGGGATGTGTGTACTTTGTCCTCCCGCTTTGCATGCCCGACTCACACTGGTGCTGACCCACAGCGACCCTCTAGCGAGGCCAAGGGGGCCAGGCATGGGGGGCAAATTCCTACACTGCTGTTTGTTCGGGCCACGCACAGGGACCTGGGGGGGATTTAAGCAGGAGCAAGGGGTGGTAAATGTGCAGGAGCTCCCAGATAGGGGGCCTTGGAAGCCATGCCTGGAAACCACCCAGCCTCCAGGGGCTTGGGGTTCGGCAAGGGCTGCCCAACTCCTACACATGGGTTTCTTGTTAACTCAGGGTCGGCCCCACTTGGTCACATGATGCCCCCTCGCTGCATGGCAGCTGGCAGAGCCGGACCAGTCCAGTGACCTGGGAGGCCGGGCAAGCTGTGCCCAGCAGGGAGAACCAGGAGCAATAGCTGGGGGCTGTAGGGAGGGGCCACTGCTTTCTGGGAGGTGAGGCTGAGGGTAAGGGGGGGCAGCCTGGGGGGGCGGGTTGACTTGAGCTGTTCTGAGAGTGGCTGAACCTTTAAATGGTGCCCCCCCAATCAGCAGTTACGTGTCGCCTCTGGGCACCAGGTTCTAGACCAGGCAGTTCTCTGAGTGACGTCTGTTGTAAAAGTCTTCATAAGTTCTTTTAGTCTGTTTATCTATTTGGCTGCGCTCTCCTGTCTGGCCACTTTGGAGACAGGCTCTTGGAACAGTAGTTCTCAGTTGTCTTTCCATCAGGAGCGGGTGCTGGACTAGATGCAGGAGCTGCTCTTGGTGTTGATCTTTAGCTGGGCCTGTGCCACTGCTAAATCAAGAGCGGCCGGGTCCCAGCAGAGTTGGGGAGGGCTGAGGGTAGGATTTAGCGTTGTGAGAGCTGGGGAGGTGGGTGGTCCCTCCAGGAGCCCCCACTGGGGCGTTACCCCTGGAAGGCAGTAATGGATGGGTCCCTTTCTCCCGCCCACTTTGCTGGCTCTCGCCATGCAGTGGGGGACTGAACATCAGTCTGGTGAACACGCTGGCGGGGGCTCGTTTGTGGTTACAAAAGGCCTGGGGAGAACTAGCCCCTCCTTTGATGCTGCCCTGCCATGAGAACGAAGGGGAGAGGAAAGGGCGGTAGCTGCAGAACCTATAGACGGAGCCATTTCCTTATGGAGCTGACAGGCCAGCTGTGGGATTCCTGGCCAGGGAGGGGAGGGGCGGGGCAGGATTTTCACCAGGGTACCATCACTTGTTACCCTGGAAGCCAGCAGGAGCATTGCGGCACCCTGTGCTGCAGAGGCCCCCTCGCTGCATGCAGGCTCAGGAATGCATGTCCTTCCCTCAAGGGGAGCCTCGTCCCCAGGCTGCCCTGATCCTTGTCAGCAGGCCTGCAGGACACCAGGGTTCCCACCCTTACTGCCATATGCTCTGATGGAGAATGGGCTAGCAGAAGAAGGCGGGAATGGGTTCATGTCATTTACGACGATCCTTTTTCTGGCTGGGGCCATAGCATAGGTCCCGCTAGCCCACCCGCCAGCCCCCATTCACACGTCTGTGGCTTGAAGGGTCTCCCGCGGGCCGCCAGGCCTTACATCATGAAAGAACGGCAGGAGTTTCTCAGCCACTTGCACAGCCACGGGGCTGGCGCTCTGCCTGTCCATGCCGGCGAGGATGTCTCTCAGCACGGTGATGGCATTGGAGATGACGCCCCTGTATGCCTCGTGTAGCCGCTCCACGACGACTGGCTGCTGACGCTGGATTTTCCCCACCTGCGTGAAAGGAGGAGCTGCTTTACGGAACACCCTCCGGTGACCCAACAAGCCATTTCCATAACAACGTCTGCCTCCCCTGCAGACAGAGCCACGGGAACTAGGAGTGCAGGGGGTGCTGCAGCACTCCAAGGTTTTACGCGGGGCTCTGCTCCTGGCTCCACACACAAGGTCCCAGCTGCCGGCCCTGCGCCAACTCCCAGCTGTGGCCCCAGCCTCGGACCCCTTGCCCCATCCGTCTCCCGCCCCCCTGGAGCCATGGCCCTGCTCCTGACCCCAGCTCTAGGGGTGGTGGGGTGTGTGGACAGGTGTAAGGGGGTGCTCAGCACCTCCACTATCAAAAGTCTTCTAGCGCCCCTCCTCCAGATGACATGTTAGAGCCTCAAAGCCCTTGCACAGCCCCAGCTAGGATCGCAGGCAGCGGGGCCGGCTACCTGCAACATAAGCAGCTGCTTCCTTGTACCCCCGATCTCAGGGGGTGGTATTTATTAGCAGGTATCATCTGTGGAAACTTCTCTGCACAACACCTTGACCCCAAACAAATCAAGTGTATTATTGTTATAAGGGTTAGAATAGCACCTCCAGCGCCTATCTGCAATCAGGGCGTGTGCTGGGGGCTTTCCAGGCACAGAAAGAGACATTCCCTGGCCTAGAGCTTACAGGCTAGACACACAAAGGAAGGATTTCTATCCCCGTTGTACAGACATGGAACTCAGGCACAGAGAGGCGACGTGACTCACCCATGGTCACCCAGGGAGTCTGGCAGAGCCCGAAACTGAACTTGGGTTCTGCTGAGTCCCGGGCCTTACAGCCCAGCCTCGGCGAGGGAGCCGATTTTGTACACGAGTTGTAGGGTTGGTCTGTTACTAAAAGCCAGATTCAATCATTTCTGTATTTGGCTTTTGAACTGTTCAAAGACAGCCCCACAAAACCTCAACCGGGATCAGGGGGAAAAGTGTCCAATACAGGCTTACTGGTTCCGGAAGGAAAAATAAAACACAAGCAAGTGAAAACCAGCTGAGGACATGGAACAATGGGAATGGTGGATAACAAGGAGAATTACAGTCATGCCCTCTCCATGTCTGATCGATTCATCGTCCGTGTTTAATAAACCGGACTCACCTGCTATTCTCAGGGGAAGTAAATTATCATTAGGGAGAGTTGCCTTCAGATTGTCTCCTCTTTGACCAGGCTGCCAGATCTGTGTATTTAAGTTCCAAGGGTTTTCTCTGCCTTCACTATGCTGTGTCTATCACACTTGTTATGAGGTCTGAGCAGCAAAAGGCCCTTCTCGAGCTTCTCGAGGAGCGAGTGCTGCGGGACAGAGCTGTGACGTCAACAGTTAAAACCTACGAGGCTCAAAAAGGGGATTGGTAGGAAAAAATGGTTCCAATTGAAGCAAAATGGCTCTGTCCGGGCGTCCCGGATCACTGGTGTCACCAGCATTCCCTGGAGGTCTAGAGTCCACAGCTCTAGAGTCCACAGTCACACACCCAGAGACGCACCCTGCAGGAGCCAGGCCCTGCCCTGCAGAACAACAGACAAAAGCCAGGCAGGGACTTGCCCAAGGTCACCCAGCAGGTCAGAGGCAGAGCCAGGAATAGAAACCAGGGCTCCTGACTCCAGGCCAGGGCCAGGTCCAGGTCCCCTGGGAAGCTTTCAGTGACTCCAGCCCTGCATCAGCTCCCTGATGAAGGAGTTGCCAAGACTTTGAAGGAAAGAGCTGAAATTCAGAGGGATCATGGTAAATTGGAGGACTGGGCTATAGACAACAAAATGAAACTCACCCAAGACAAAAGTGAGGTGCTACATTTAGAGAAGAAAAAGCAAATGCACAGAAACAGAATGGGGGATAACCGGTTGAACTGCTGAGAAGGATCTGGGAGCTGCGGTGGATCACAGCCTCAGCATGAGTCAGCAAAGCGATGCTGTTGCCAAAAAAAAAAAAAGCAAATGCAATTTTAGGTTGCATTAACAGAGGTATAGCCTGCAAGTCATGGGAGGTGATAGTACCACTCTACTCAGTGCTGGTTAGGCCTCAGCTGGAGTACGGTATCCAGATTTGGTCACCAATGTCTACAAAAGATGTGGAGAAACTGTAATGGATCCAGAGGCGAGTGACATAGACGATCAGAGGGATGGAACACAAGCCATACGAGCAAAGGTTGAAGGAACTGGCTATGTTTAGTTTGGAAAAGAGGAGATTAAGGGGGGACATGCTAATGGCCTTCAGATTCTTCGAAGGCTGCCAAAAAAAAGATGGCAAAAAGTTGTTCTCTCTTGCCACAGAGGGCAGGACAAGAGGGGATGGGTTCAAAGGACAGCACGGCAGATTTAGATTAAATCTCAGGAAAACCTTCCTAACTGTAAGAAGAGTAGGACAATGGGACAGACGACTAGGGAGCTTGTGGAAGCCCCTTTGCTAGAGGTTTATAGTAGGAAGCTGGAGCCATCTGTCTCGGCTGGGACAGACACAACAAATCCTGCATCTTGGCAGGGGGCTGGACAAGCTGACCTTGCGATCCCTTCTCACCCTGCGGTTCTATGAGAGCTGTCCCAGAGCACCAGGAGAGGGTTTCGGCGTGTTCTGCCTCGACCATAGCGCTGGCTAGAGTCACGCTCTCTCTCTTCGGCCCAATGGCGATACCCAGTGGGAGACTGAGAGACACCCTCAGGCCGTGGAGGGGAAACACGGTGCTCCTTCCCTTGCTGCAGGGGCTGGAACTTACAGTCAAGGGGGCGACGCCAGCCTCTTGCTGAGAGACATCGTGATGCTGGCACAGCGGCCCTTCCTGCAGCCTGTCGAGCAGCTCCCGTAGGACCTTTCCTGCGGTCTTGGGGTGGGATGTCAGCACCCTCCACATCTCCACAGCAACGCTGCAAAGGGAGAGAGCCGATTTCACCTGGTCAGAGCCCCGCCAGCCTCCTGCACCCACTGCCACCCGCACCCTGCTGGGTCTCCGGCCACTGGCCGGCCCTTTGTTGCCCTCCAGATGCAGCAAGGGCCCCCACTGCCTGGCGCAGGTTGCATGGGGGCCGGGTCTGAGTGTCAGCCCCGGGGGAGGACGAGGGCTGCCATATGGGGTTTTGCAGACTGGCCTGTCTCCACGGCATGTCAGCCTGCAAAACCCTCCAGAACAAGCAGCAGCTCTGCAGGGAGCAGGAGGTCTCTGGAAGGTTCTGCACGCCCCTGTCCCTGGCAGCGGGTCCAGTCCGGGGGAGCCGGAGCGCAAGCGGCAGCAGCCCCAGCCCCGTACCTGTCACATGACAGCGAGCAGCCCAGCAGCGTTGTGACCACCTCCTCGCTGTACTGGTTGCCCAGCACGACAAGGGCCTTGAGCAGCTGCTGCTGGGCCAGCGGCTCGCTGATGGAGTCCAGGTTGTGGTAGATGCTCATCACAGCCTCCGACACCTGGAAGGGAAATGGGGAGATGGGAGCCTTGGCTTCCTCGCGCTACTATTGATCTGGGATGCCAGGGACCTGCCGTACCTGAGAGCCATCTGCCCTCCCACATCCTCTTCTCCAGCTCCAGGCCTAGAACACAGGGCCAATTCCCGGCCTATCGATTCATAGACTGCAAGACCACAAATGGCCATGGAGATCACCTAGACTGACCCCCCTCATGGCACAGGACCTGCCCCCCAGTAATGCCGAGCGCCCAGAGGCAGAGTCTCCCACGGATGGGCTCCCCCAGCAGGCTGTTCTCACTGCAGCTCTTACCCTCTCCAAGCTTGGGCTGGGGACCCACAGGATCACATGCAGCATGTGCCTGGCCGCCACCGAGTCATGGACGCTGGTGTCTCTCATGCCCTCGATAGCAGTGAGGAGGAAGTCCATGCGCTCGGATGGGTTGAAGTACTTCCCAAACATCTGAAACAAACCTGCCAGTGAAACCCCTTTTGCTGCCCAGTGCGGTTCCAGTCGGACCGAGCAGCCAGGAGTGCAGGCAAAGCCCGCTTTGCCGGGACAGGGCTGGGTTACTGCACCTGGGACGCACAGTACCCAGCCAGCAATCAGGAGCTGTCCTGCATGGCACAGGCCAGCGTGGCAGTGCATGGGGGCACAATACCGCACAGCACGGATACACTCTCTAGTGCTCAGCAGGGGCTGGCACTGGTGCATGGACACAATGATGCCTTGGAGAGCATTAATCTCTGGGGAAGCTCCCACCACACCTGACAAGGAGCTGGGATCAGGTTTGGATGAGACCCAGTGCATCTTGGGATGTGGCATGGAGGGAAGCATATTGGCCCGCAATAGTAGAAGCCTTGCCAGCAGATCGAGGGAAGTGATTATTCCCCACTATTCGGCACTGGTGAGGTCACATCTGGCCCCCCACAAGAGAAAGGATGTGGAGAAATCGGAGAGAGTCCAGCAGAGGCTAAGGAAAATGATTAGCAGGCTGAAGCACATGAATTATGAGGAGAGACTGAGGGAAGTGGGCTTATTTAGTCTGCAGAAGAGAGGAGTGAGGGGGGATTTGATAGCAGCCTTCAACTACCTGCGGGGGGCGGGGGGGCGGGTTCCAAAGAGGCTGGAGCTCGGCTGTTCTTAGTGGTGGCAGGTGACAGAACAAGCATCAATGGTCTCAAGTTGCAGTGGGGGAGGTCCAGGTTGGATATGAGGAAACGCTATTTCACTAGAAGAAAAGGAGTACTTATGGCACCTTAGAGACTAACCAATTTATTTGAGCATAAGCTTTCGTGAAGTGAGCTGTAGCTCACAAAAGCTTAAGCTCAAATAAATTGATTAGTCTCTAAGGTGCCACAAGTACTCCTTTTCTTTTTGCGAATACAGACTAACACGGCTGTTACTCTGAAACTATTTCACTAGGAGGGTGGTGAAGCACTGGAAAGCGTTACCTAGGGAGGTGGGGAATCTCCATCCTTCGAGATTTTTAAGGTCAGGCTTGACAAAGCCCTGGCTGGGATGATTTAGTTGGGGTTGGTCCTGCTATGAGAAGGGGGTTGGATTAGATACCTCCTGAGGTCTATGATTCTATGAGGTGGAGTGGGCCATCGGCAGGGCTCCGGCCCAGCTGGATGGGGTCAGTCACACGCCTGGGTCTGTCCCTCCCCCCTGACTCCTAGGGTGTTAATTTCTCTCTCCTGAGAACTCTGGGCACAACAATCCCAGGAAGCATTGAAAGTA
This sequence comes from Natator depressus, assembly GCF_965152275.1. Taxonomy (NCBI): domain Eukaryota; kingdom Metazoa; phylum Chordata; order Testudines; family Cheloniidae; genus Natator; species Natator depressus. Next base: position 140,029,387 of record NC_134236.1, read on the forward strand.
GTTACCATGGCGATATTGCTGGTGTTGGTGAACCAGGTGACCCAGAAGGTGTTCTCCGCTCGCCACTCCCTGAAGACCTGCAGATACTCTGCACTCTGCTTTGCCAGCGTGGTGCCTGAACCAGGGAGGGGAAACAGACAGCAGGCAATAGAAATCAGAGGTTAGCTTTGGAAACGGGAGTTTTGCAAGGAAGTTTAGAGACAAGTACATCTAAGAAACATACCGTAAATTCAGACCAATAAACTCCCCCCCCCAACAAAACAAAACAAACTAACCCCCCTGGAAGAGTCAAAATAAACCAGGCAGAAGTGCAGCAGCAGTGTGAGGCTCTCCAGTGGATTGCACTGAATGCAGCATGTAGGATTACCAGCCCTGTGGGCAGCTAGCACATCTGGGCATTTGGCCCAAGGAGCTACTGCCCTCGGAGACCAGGAGGCCAGAGGATCTGAACTGGTGGAGCCAAGGGAGACAGCGAGGTACATAGAGGAGACTTTTAGGGATGCAGTAGAGTGGTCCCACCCCCCGTCTGACAGCCTCTGTGCTGCTGAGGAGGGTGAAAGTTTCTGGGAAGGAGAACATCGAGCTGGAGCAGAGGGAGAAGATCCCATAGTTGGGACCCACCTGCCAGATGAAGTCAGGATATCCTCTCACACTGAGGCTGCCCCTCCTGAGGCAGGAAGCCCAGTTAGAAAGAAAAGCCAGGTAATAGTAATGGGGGATTCAATCAATAGACATATAAGCAGTTGGGTTTGTGATGAGTGGGAGAACCGCATGGTAAATTGCCTGCCTGGTGCAAAGGTTGCAGCTCTCACGAGACATCCAAACAAACTTATGTGCAGTGCTGTGGTATGTAAGCTAATGTTTAAATCGGCCTCTGTACGAGATAGCGAATGTGACAGTGAAGTTTATAAAAGTCTCCAGATGTGATCCCTGGCAAGCCTGACTTCAGGACCAGGCAACTTGTTGAAATGATAGGAAAGAAGAGAATTATCAGACACATAGGTGAACACAATTTGTTGGGGCAGAGTCAACCTGGCTTTTGTAAAGGGAAATCATGCCTCACCAATCTACTAGAAATCTTTGTAGGGGTTCAACAAGAATGTGGAGAAGGGTGATCCAGTGGATATGGTGTACTTGGACTTTCAGAAAGCCTTTGACAGGGTCCCTCACCAAAGGCTCTTAACCAAAGTAAGCTGTCATGGGATAAGAGGGAAGGTCCTCTCATGGGTCAGTGGTTAAAAGATAGGAAGCAAACAACAGGAATAAATGGTCAGTTTTCACAGTGGAGAGAGGTAAAGAGCGGGGCACCCCAAGGATCTGTGTTGACACCAGTGTAGTTCAACATAGTCATCAATGATCCAGAAAAAGGGGTAACCAGTGAGGTAGCAAAATTTGCAGATGATACAAAATGACTCAAGATAGTTAAATCCAAAGCAGACTGCGAAGAGCTACAAAGGGATCTCACAAAACTGGGGGACTGGGCAACAAAATGGCAGATGACATTCAATATTGATAAATGCAAACTGGACACCACAATCCCAACTATACATACACAATTATGGGGTTTAAATTACCACTCAAGAAAGAGATTTTGGAGTCATCGTAAAGAGTTCTCTGAAAACATCCGCTCACCGTGCAGTGGCAGTTAAAAAAGCCAACAGAATGTTGGGAACCATTAGGAAAGGGATAGATAATAAACCAGAAAAATGTCAGAATGCCTCGATACAAATCCAATGTGCGCGCCCACACCTTGAATACCACGTGTAGTTCTGGTCGCCCCATCTCAAAACAGATATACCAGACTTGTAAAAGGTGCAGAGAAGGGCGACAAAAATGATTAGGGGTATGGAAGAGCTTCCATATGAGGAAAGATTAAAAAGACTGGGGGCAAGTCTACACTTAAACCACTCTATCGCCATAGCTGCACCGGCGCTGTAGCGTTGAAGAGAAGATGGTCCTCTGCCAACAAGCTCTGAATCCACCTCCCGGAGAGGCGCTAGCTATGTCAGTGGGAGGGGTGCTTCTGCCAACAGGGGTGTGGATTTTTCACAGCCCTGAGCAATGGAGTGATAACAATATAGGTGTGCAGTGTAGACCTGGGACCATTTAGTTTAGAAAAGAGCTGACTAAGGGGGGAGATGACAGAGGTCTATAAAATCATGACTGGTGTGGAGAAAGTGAATAGGGAAGTGTTATTTACCCCTGCACATAACACGGGAACTAGGGGTCACTTTCTGAAATTAATAGGCAGCAAGTTAAAAGCAAAGAAAAGAAGGTATCTCTGCACACAATGCACAGGCAACCTGTGGAAATTGTTGCTGTGGGATGTTGTGAAGCCTAAAAGGATAATTGGGTTCAAGATAATTAGGCCATGCAACCCCAGACTCTGCATGTCCCTAAACCTCTGACTACCAGAAGCTGGGACTGGATGAGAGGGGATGGATCACTCCAAATTTCCCTTTTCAGTTCATTCACTCTGAAGCATGAGGCACTGGCCGTTATCAGAAGACCCAGTACTGGGCTAGATGAACTGATCTGAGTCAGTATGTCCATTCTTATGTGAGTTATGAAGAGTAGAGTATGGACAGGGGAAGCTAAAGACATCAGGGGAAACTCCATGGCTTGAAGGACTATGGATACTAAGGAGGTTTTTTTCAAAAAGTGTATTAGGAACAAAAGAAATCCTAGCAATGGGGTAGACTCATTACTAGATGGAGACTGTTTAAAAGGATGCAGAAAAGGCAGAAGTGTTCAATAAATATGTTTCCCATGTTTGGAAACCCCATGTCAGTGTATTTAGGAAGGACAAGGGTCTCCAGTGCTCTTACGTTTTTGCCGCAGCATGAAGGTGTAGAGGTGGTGAAGTCCCTCCATAGCCGATCGGCAGATCTCCTGCTCCTGCTCAGCACAGCGCAGAGTGAGACAGCCCACCAGCTGGCCCAGGGCTCTGAACTCCTCCACTCCCTGACGGAGAGAGGGAGCAAGGGGAGTCACTCGCCCCTGCAGGCCCAGCGCAGCATGTCCCCCTGGCATTGCACTAGCAAGGGGCTAGAACCGGGGGAGGCAGAGCCCAGCGCAGAGAGACTGGGGACAATGAGAGCAGGAGGAGCCATGGGGCCCATCACCAGGGACTGAGGGAAGCTCAGCAGGGACGGGAAGTCTGGGTAGCAAAGTCAGCAAACATTGCCCTCGAGTGGGGACCTGGGTAAGGAATGAACTAACGTCCAGTCTCCATCTATCTCAAGGGCAAGCTCCTAATCCCAGCCCCTTCTCCCATCCCCCTCCCTCCACAGACCTCAGATCTAGGAGCGTGAGGTCACCTTGGACTCCTCTTCTCTGCATTGCGCCTCTCTCACTCCATCCTGGAGCTCCCCACAACCCCCACTTTCTGCGCCGCACCCAGCCTGCCGGCTCTCTCCTGCCGGCTCTCTCCTGCAGCCTCCCCCTCTAGCCTCCCCCTCCTGCCAGACCTTCCCTTGCCCCTCCTGCAGCCCCTGCGCTTGCTCCCTCCTCTTCCCCATGTCGTTGCACCAAGCCCCTTGCCCTCCTCTCCTGGGGTCTGCACAGCCTCCCCTGACCCACTCCCCATTGCTCTGGCTCCTTTGGCCCCTCCCATCCCTTTCACTGTGTCCCCTCCCACCTCCCTCCTTCTCTTCTGCTGCCCCAGCCTCTGGGGGCATATCATCCAAGCGCCCCCCTCCAGCTGCCGGAGGGGAGGCCCTGCCACAGGGGGGATGGAGCAGCTGGAGCAGCTCAGTGGCCCTGAGCACCCAGAGCAGGGGGTGTTCATCTGGCAGCCTGGCAGGAGCTGATGCCAAAGCATCCCGGGGGCAACTGACAAAGGGGCTGAACAGACACCTGGGTTCAGAGGGTGCTCTCAGGGCGATCCTCTGTAAATCCGTTGACCCTGCGGAGCAGACTTTGGTCCTAGGGGAACAGCGGGGAGAGTCCTTGGAGATAGAATTATGGGGCTCCACCCAAGGCCCACTGGAGTCAGAGGACAGACCTGTCCACATCAGGGCTCATTAGATTGGACTCCTACCGAGGATCTTGCTGAGTCACTATTCCAGGCCCGGGTTTTCCCTGCCAGGGAGCGCTGCACCGCGAGGCTGCTCAGTGCAGTTAGGAGACGGCCAGAGTCACAGGCTGCTCACCTTGAATTTGTGTTGACCGGAGATGAATTTGGTCAGCCAGGTGATTCTTCCCACTGCCCTCAGCCGCACATGCACCTCCCTGGATGCGGTCCAGGGGAGCAGGACCTGAGAGAAACAGATTGGGACAAATTGCAAAGGAGAAGTACCAAAAAATAACACAAGCACATAGAGTGAAAATCAGAAAGGCTAAGGCAAAAATGAGTTCTAACTGGCAAGGGACATAAAAGGCAATCAGAAGCAGCTCTGTAAATGCATTAGGAGCAAGAGTAAGACAAAGGAAAGTGTGGGGCCACTACTCTGAGGAGCAGAAGGCACGGGGGTGTCCCATGCTTGCGATTAAATGGAGCCTTGGTCCCAGAGCCCCACCCCAGCCACAGGACTCGTCCCCTTCCTGCCCCCATGCCTCCACACCTCCAAGATGTTTTGCAGCACCACAAGGTTGGGCTTCTCCTCCTCGCACACCAAGGCCTTCAGCAGCTCATCCATGGTGTTCAGAGTCTGCGTGCAGAGCAGAGGAGAAACCACAGCAAGTGGCATTACCCAGCCAGGCCACGAACCAATGCCCTGGCGTGTGACATGCCCCAGGCCATGGCAGCCCCTGCTATTCCAGCTCACCCTCTCACTTGTACCCGCAGGGGACCTACTGCAAACTCCTGCTGGCAACAGGACCCCACCCGCTTTTGCTGTCCCCAGGGAGGCCACTGCACACAGTCTAATGCATTAGAAGAGTCAGGAAGGACTCCGCATTTGAGGGGGAGGGGAGATTTCCAGCCAAGCTTCACTTCCCCTGGCCTGTGTGCGTCTCAAGCAGCCGATCTCATGGCCCCCAGCCATGCACTGGGGTGAATGTGCTTGTGAAGGGAGTGTCTGTTCCCCACTAATTGCCGATGCCTGTGAAGGATAAATGCCTACTACTGCTACCCTATGAGGGAGTTACTCCTTTATCTGCGGCCGTGGGGCTTGTGCTTTGGTACTGCAGGTCCTGAGCTGAAGCGCTGCCAAGGAGCTGTGATCATTACACTCTTATGCCAGCGCCAGGTAACCCAGGGGGCAGGGACACGAGCGACTTGCAGGATTCCCCCTCGGTTTGGGACAGCTCCTCATGGCTAGTTTGGGGCTTACGTTGTTGTATAGAGCAGCCTCCAGGCCCTGGTTGGTCTCTGCTGGAGGCAGGGAGAAGGTGCTGGAGAAGCAGACGTTGAGCAGGGTGGATAGCTCCATTCCCCGCAGCAGTGGCTTCACTTTGCTAAGAGAAGAGACACGCGCGGATTGGAGGGCTGAGGCGAGACTGATGCACTGATGTTGGCCTCAGGCTCCCAGGACATGCTGGGCAGGCTTCTGGGAAGCTGAGAGCAGGGCAGGGGAGGGGAGATTTCCAGCCAAGCTTCACTTCCCCTGGCCTGTGTGCGTCTCAAGCAGCCGATCTCATGGCCCCCAGCCATGCACTGGGGTGAATGTGCTTGTGAAGGGAGTGTCTGTTCCCCACTAATTGCCGATGCCTGTGAAGGATAAATGCCTACTACTGCTACCCTATGAGGGAGTTACTCCTTTATCTGCGGCCGTGGGGCTTGTGCTTTGGTACTGCAGGTCCTGAGCTGAAGCGCTGCCAAGGAGCTGTGATCATTACACTCTTATGCCAGCGCCAGGTAACCCAGGGGGCAGGGACACGAGCGACTTGCAGGATTCCCCCTCGGTTTGCGACAGCTCCTCATGGCTAGTTTGGGGCTTACGTTGTTGTATAGAGCAGCCTCCAGGCCCTGGTTGGTCTCTGCTGGAGGCAGGGAGAAGGTGCTGGAGAAGCAGACGTTGAGCAGGGTGGATAGCTCCATTCCCCGCAGCAGTGGCTTCACTTTGCTAAGAGAAGAGACACGCGCGGATTGGAGGGCTGAGGCGAGACTGATGCACTGATGTTGGCCTCAGGCTCCCAGGACATGCTGGGCAGGCTTCTGGGAAGCTGAGAGCAGGGCGCCAGCGGCACTGAGAGAGAGCCCCCCATGGCGCAGGCTGTGCCACGTGCCAGGGCTCAGCCTGCCCAGCCTCTGAGCCACAGGGAGTCGCTGAACTGCCGGTGTGATGCAGCTGGCACAGCTGGCGGCGACTCCGGTGGCTCCGCTCCAGCAGTGCCCAACTGCCCCTCTCCCCCCGGAGCTATCGCCTGCGGGTCCCAGAGGGGACCGGTCCAACCCCCTCGCTCCCTCCCCCACATCTTCACACGGCCACTTGGAGAGGTTGCCAGGCACCGAAGGATCCTCCACCACCAACCCACGGGTGCCAGCTTACATGCACCAGCACCATGGCCTGGTGCCACGTGCCCGGGGGAATCAGAAGACGGGGGAGGAGCAGAGGGGGCAATGCCCTGGAGAACTGGCCATGCCAAGAGGCTGGCGTGTCTGGCTGCACACAGCACTAGCTGGGGCTGCGCGGGCAGGCCGGGTACCTCAGCTCCATGATGGCGAGCATCGCTTGCTGACGCACCCCGCTGGTCAGGGAGTCGACAGACTCAAGATCAATCAGCTCCTGGGGAGACAATGTGGGGAAGTGCCAGCCGGGCTCCGAGCTCCCGTAAGGCTCCGACTGGGGAGCAAAGCGCAGGGCCTGCAACACGTGGCCTCGGCAGACAGGTCGTCCTACTGTTGGCTTGACGGTGTGCAGGGCTCCAGCTGGGGAGCGCAGTGCAGGGCCTGTGGTCAGTGCCCCAGCGTCACGTGCCAGTGCACTGCAAAGACTCCATCAGCATTAGCACCCAGGGACTCCACCTGAGATCAGGCTCCTTGTGCCAGGTGCTGCACACACAGTGAGAGCCAGTCCCTGCCCCAGAGAACTCACGAGCGAACTGGACGAGACAAGGCATGGGAGGGAAACTGAGGCACAGAGGGAGAAGTGATTTGCCCAAAGGTCTCACTGAGGAACTGAGCCCCAGCCCACTGGACCACCCACCAGCACACGCTGTCCCACGTTCAGGGAAGGGAGGTAAGCTCCGGAAAGCTTTCTGCAGCGCCGCAGAGCAAAGACTTTCCAAATCTACGGAGCAGATTTGTTGCTAGTTCCCTAGTGGGCACCGACTGCGGAGTGTTGGGGCTCTGTGCAGGGAGACTGGTGTATACAGAGCGACCTGGTGACTTGGGAAGCTGGGCGCAAGGGAACAATCTACGTTTCAATACAGTGACATGTTCAGGACCAAAGAACGCAGGCCACACTCACAGCATGGGGGGCTCTAACCTGGGAAGCGGTGACTCTGGAAAAGACTTGGCAGGCATGGAAATCAGCTGACCAGGAGTGCCCAGTGCGAGGCTGGGGCCAAAAGGGCTTATGCCATCCTGGGCTGGACAAACAGGGCAATCTCCAGTTGTTAGAGAGGTTATTTTCCCTCTGTATTTGGCACTGGTGCGACCTCTGCTGGGATCCTCTGTCCAGGTCTGGTGCCCACAATTCAAGGAGAATGTTGATAAATTGGAGGGGGGTCAGAGAAAAGCCACAAGAGTGACTGAAGGACTGGGAAACATGCCTTATAGTGAGAGACTCCAGAAATCAATCAGTTCAGCTTCACAAAGAGAAGGTTACAGGGTGCCTTGATGACAGTCTGTAAGTACCTACACAGGGAGCAAATGCTTGAAAATGGGCTCTTCAGTCTAACAGACAAACGTCCAACACGATCCAGCGATTGGCAGTTGAAGGTAGACAAATCTCCAGAGCTCTCCAGGCCAAACACTAAACCCGCTAAGTAACATAGCCCGAGTGTGTGTTTTACTCACCTTTATCTTCTCCACAAGGAGGGCTTTGCCGAGAAAAGCTGACAGGTTTCTCTCTGGGTGCCTCGTGAGGACGGCCCTGCTGATGGTGATGACACGATCCAAGAATTCAAGTTTCTTGGCCTCCTCCTATGCCCCGCAGAGATTAGACAAAAACAGGAAGGTTAGCGTGGAAAGGAGCTGCCAGTGGGAGAGATGTCAGAAAGCTTCCCCCCAGCGCTGCTCAGGCTTTGATATGCCGAAGGCCAGAAGGCCATTCATCTCCCAACAGGAGTGACTATGTGGGTTGGGCAGGGCAGGTCTGTGTGAAACCAGACCAGAGAGGGAGCAGATCTCACGGGGTAGGTGTCCAAAGAGGAACTGCAAGATGGGGGCTAAGCAGCCAGACAGTCTTACTGGGGGGCTTGATAGAGTGGGAGGAACATCTGGGTGTGACACCCTGACACCCCAATATTCGCCGCTGTCATATAATTAGGATATGTTTGGTACCAAGTATGTCTTGTAAGGTATCATTCTAAAAGTCTTTCTCTGCTAGACATTAATGTCTCACTGGATTGCATGTGCTATCGTTGGATGTGACGTTCTGAAGTTCAGCTGTGTATGTGTTCCTGAAAAACACTGTGAGGTTCAAAACAGCCTTTCAGGTAGAACAGCAAAAAAGCCAAACACTGGCTCCTGGAGGAAATGCACAAGCATTAGGGCTACCCCAGGAACTGTGTGCAATAGAAACCTCCCCGAGATAAGGCGACACAACGGGACCTGTTGGACCCAGGTCACAGCAAAAGAGTTTTCCAGCAGGTGGGAAGAGAAGAGAAAAGGGGAACAATGACATCGCGGGGGGGACGGGACGGGACCTCAGACTCCCTGCAATAAGATACCTGGAAACACCTGAGGGACAAAGATTGAACCATGAGAAGTGATGGTCCCAGGCTAGAGAGAGATTCCTAGCCTGTGCAAGAAAACCTGGGAAATCCAAGCTGCAAAACCAAGGCAGCTTCTGCCTTAAGAATCTGCCAACCTCTTTATCACTCGGGGAGAATTTGCTAATGTATATCCTATCTATCTGGTGTGTAAAGCTTCGTTTGTGTGTTTTGTCTATTTACTACGGTAATCTGCTTTGTTCTGTTTGCTATCTCTTATAACCCCTTAAAATCTACCTCTTGTAGTTCATCATCTTGTTTCTTGTTTATACCACAACCCAGTTTGTAGTATAAATTAGTAATTGGGAGGAGGGGCAAAGAGTTGTTCATACCTCTCTCCACACCGAGGGAGGGGGCGAATGTCATAAAACCTTTGGGTCTGTACTCCAAAGGAGGTGGTCACCAGAGGACTGGGACAAGGCCCTTCAGCTGAGTCTTCCCAGAGCTGATCTCAGTGTCTGTGTCTTTCTGCAGCTGGGTGTGGCCCTGCCTGTGTGTATGGCTGGAAGAGGCTTGTGAGCCGAGCCCAACAAGACAAGGTAACGGGGGCCCAGGCTGGCAGAACAGGCGGGCTCAGTGATAAGCCAGTACATCAGGTGGCACCTCAAAGGGGGGCAACCCATCACACTGGGGACTGGCCAAATCCAGTGGGCACAAGAGGGCAAGGAGCATGGTGGGTGCCTTTTGTAACTCAAGAGAGGATGTTTTTAAGATGCTCTAGTTTCAACAGGAATTATTTGGGGGCAGGTCTCTGGCCTGTGTTATACAGGAGGTCACAGTGGTCCCGTCTGGCCTTAGAATCCATGCCTCATGCGGAGAAGGATGGATGGTGCATGTGGACAGGGCAGTAGCTGAGAGATCAGAGGAGGGCTCTTGGTACCTGTTCCTTGCCCTTGAGAAAGGCGTTGATGTACTCTAGGGTCTCTTTCTCCTGCGAGTCTGGCCCCATAAAGCAGGAGGCATTCCCAGGTGATGGTGAATCTGATCAAAGACAGAGCAGTGGTAATACCTGGGGCTGCCAAGCTGCAGGCTGGATGACAGAGATCTTAGCAGAAACCCTTGCCCCCCGCTCCCACCCCAGCAGGGTAGCAGCCCTAATGCACAACAGGGTCTGGCACAGCCATCCCTGGTTTCCCCAACTCTTTGCTGCTCAGCCCAGCAAAGATCCAGTCAGAGCCCTGGTTCCCAGCGGCCACCCCACTTCCCTGCCGCACCCAGCATGCAGGCTGAGCCTGGGGATTTGGGGAGCGCCACACCTGGAAGGAGGCATGATGTCAGGCTATGAGTGGTGTCCCCGCTCTCCGGGCCATTGCTGGAGGGGGCAGAGGGACTGGCAGTGAATCGGTCTGCTCCCCGCTGCGGGAGAGGGAGGAGCTACCCAGTCTGCGCGGGTTACGGGGACCCAGGGCCTGCCCGCTCTGCTTCCTCTGACTGCCTCTCCTGCCATTGACAGCCACCGGGTGTAACCTGGGCAGGCCCTGGTTTCCCATCATCGACCCCCCCACCCAAATGCCCTGCGCTGTGCCATGTGTCACTCCCCTGGAAAGGAGCCAGCAGATGGGGATGCAACATCAGGGGTCATCTCATGCTTTGGCCGGCGCCCTGCAATCCTAGGCTTAACAACCCACAGTGCACAGAGCATCCCCTTCGACCGGTGGAAACATCTTCCGACCCCGCAGTGTGACGGATCGGGGTGGGCAATTCAGTCAGTCTCCACCTGATGCTTCTGCTGCCGCCCCTAATGCCCCGATCAGATGCAGGGGCTGCAGCTGCTGCCAGCAAGAGGGGCCATTCCCCCCTGCCTGGGTTTTCCTGTCTCTCCATCTCATGGCAGCCCAGAGTTGTACAAAGGTGATGGAGACTTCTCCCGCCACTGACACCCTGGTCTTGCAACCCCAACCCCCAGAGGGGCCAAGTCCCACCGCAATGCAGGGCAATGGCCCCTGCCATTTTTGCAGCCCCCTCCGCCCACCCAGGAGGCACTCCCATCCGCAGGCCAAACGGCCTCCCCCGGCTCACTCCCGCCTCTCCTTCTGCTGGTTCACAAACTGCCCAGCAGACAGGCGGCATCCAACCACTCAGGATTCTTCCTGCCCAGGGAAATTACCCTGATCCCTTCCCCCAGGAATATTGGGGCCGTGGCAGGTCCCAGGTGGGGGAGGCAAGTGGGGTGAGGGAGCGGGGGGCAGGCTGGTGAGCAGCAGGAGTTGCTCTGACACCACCCTGAAGGGGAAGGAGCAGAAGGCGGGAGAGCGGCAGGCAGGCAGACTGTGCCGGGGCAGAGCTTTGTGGCGATTTCACATCTCGTCTCTCCAAGGCCTGTGTGGGAGCAGCCGCTGCAGAGAATCCCAGGCCTGATTCCCCCCACGCTGGGTCTCCTGAATGGCCCCTGCCCTGGGGGGCTCCATTCCTCACCCACTGTCTCCTGCTCACTCTCCAGCAGCTGCACGGCAGGGGTCCTAAGGCACCTGTAGTCCTCTCCAGAGCTCAGGGGGACTGTCCTGGCATCGGACTGTCCTGGTGAATGGAACAATGGCTCCGGGCAGCCGGAGAAAGCCTGTTCCCCTGGCAACCTCAGTGCCATTCCCTCTGGAAGTGATGGTGTCAGCAAAGGTGCTGGAGGTGGTTAGGCCTCGTGGTTGGAGCTGGACTCAGGAGGCCAGGGCGGGGATGGAGCGAGGCTGGAGTGAGAGAAGGACTGGAGTAGGACGAGGGGCAGGGCTACCAGCTACCTCCCGGTCTGGGCACTTACCTGGCCCCACCATGCCAGTGGCTGAGCACACACGTGTTGTGGTATTTAGGCTCTCAACTCCCCCGCAGAGCAAGGACCTGCTCTCCCTCGTTAGCTGAGGCCCGGGGCGGCGGGGACTCACCTGATCTCACACAGAAGACTTACAGAGGAGCGGGGAACTGAACACAGCTCTCCTGGGTCCCAGCCCAATGCCTCATCTAACACCCTGTGCCGCCTTCCCGTGCCGTGCCACCAGCCCTGCCAAACCCTCCTCCTTGTCTCCGTCCCCTCCGGGCTCGACTGGTGCGATCCCTTCTGTCGAGCCGCCCCAGACTCCCTCCTGTGCGCATGCCGCTTCCCGCTTCCTGACTGGCACCAGGCTAGACGGCCGGCAACGGGGCACTTGGCAGACGTGCGCCGCCCAGCCAGGAGCTTGGGGAAGGCTCGGTGTGGTTGGCGATGCAATGGAAAAGCAGAGGTGGGCAATAGAAGATTCTCCTACCTGGAGTCAGGAGTGGGCAGAAGCCTGCGCGTAAATGGGCCACCCACTTTCTGCTGCCGGTGGCGGAGCTGGAACTGCTGGCTCAGCGTTCCCCAGCGGCACGTGCCAGCTCTCGCTCTGCCAGAGCCAAGCTTGGCAGTGAGGGGATGAGGCTGTGCCAGCCAGCAGGGGCGTGTCACAATGGGCAGGCGAGTCACAGACCAGCCAATGTGTGACTCCCCAGCCCTGGGATGCCCCAGCCCAGACTTGCTCTGGCCTCGCCGGGGCTTTAGAGCCTGTCCTTCCCCACCGGGGTCATGGCAGGGACCTTCCGCTCCCCACAGTCACAGACGTGAGGCCGGAAGGGACCGCTGGGCTCCTCTAGTCCCAGCTCCTGCTACCCCAGGCCAGAGCCCCTCCCTGCATCCATGCCACTGGAGCCAGGGGCTCTCTGGATCCCCGAGTGGGAGAATCACTTCCATCCCGGTTCCTCCTTCTCGTGACAGTGCAGAACGGGGATTCATGAACTCTCCCCACCCCCAGCTCCCAGCCCACACGGGAGGCTCTTTCCACTTTCCCAAGCCGCCAGGTGCTTTGGCCATGGGGTGTAAAATGGTCCCATCTCTGCTTCCTCTCCCACCGCTGAAACGACGCAGAAGCTGCTTTAATAGCAGCCCCCCACCCACCCAACTGAGTCCCAGGCCTTGCTAACGCTCAGTGCCATGACAGCCCCAGGAGATGATTGCTGCGGCGTGTGACGAAGTGGGACTGTTCTTAATGTTTCCTCTGAATAGTATGGGGGTGCCTCAGTTTCCCCTAGGCAGTTCTCAAGTCTCTAGGTGGTGGGATAAGGGTGTATGATCATTGCAGAGCCCTAGAGGGCAGGTATGTGCAGGGGTCTGGACACAGAGAATGGCCGACACCCTGTTTCCTGGCAACTGATGGCCTGGCCCTTCCCCCCTGCAAGGTGAGAGCTAAAAGGGTTGGAGAACAAAGGAATCGGGTGACCTCCTGGCCCCGGAAAGGGACAAAGCCCAAAGGAGGAGGGGCTGGAGGGAGTTTCAGTTGAGGCTGGCTGGGGACATGGAGTGAAGTACAGAGGTGGTTGTCTGGCTCACTATCTCCCAAAATGGACCCAGCTGAGGGGTCCTGTTCTCTGCACCTACAAGCTCTGTGTTAGACCATGTTCCTGTTGTGTAATAAACCTTCTGTTTTACTGGCTGGCTGAGAGTCCCGTCTGACTGCGGAGTTGGGGGGCAGGACCTCTGGCTTCCCCAGGAGCCTGCCTGGGCGGACTCGCTGTGGGAAGCTCACGGAGGGGCAGAGGATGCTGAATGCTCCGAGGTCAGACCCAGAAAGGTGGACGCTGTGTGAGCTGTTTGCCCTGCATACAGGCTGCTCACAGAAAAGAGACTTCCCCAGAGTCCTGACTGACTTTGTAGGGAGCAGTTCCAGAGCATCGCCCGGGGACTCCGTGACACGGGGGTCTCGGCCCAGGGGGAGGCAGTGACTCCTAGAAGCAGGGAGAGCAGCAGCACTATAGATCAGGGAGGTCTGGCAATGCCAGTGGCTGGCTGGGATCTGGCAGCCCAGGCACTCAGAGCAGATTGTCAAAGGCCAAACTCCTCTCACCACCGGCTCTGTAGCTCCCCCTTGCTTTCAGTCTGTCTTAGGCACCATCCTGGCCCTCATCCCCCTGGCATCCGAGCACTACCCATCCTCGATAGCATTTATTCTAACTGTCCCCTTCAGGGCAGGGTCTGGCAGCTACCCCCACTGTACAGACAGGGAACTACAGCACAGAGGGAAGAAGGGACTTGCTCGAAGCCAAACAGAGCATCTGTGGCAGAGCTGGGAAATGAACATGGGTCTTCTGGGTCCCAGGATGGCACCTTCTCGTTCAACCTCCTGCCCCCTTCGTCCCTGGTTCAGTGGGAGCTGTGGGAGCTCTCTGGGGCACAGGAGCCGGCTGGTGCTCAGATGGAGCTACGTTGCCTATTGCACAGATCTCACTTTTCTCGAACATTGAAAATGCTGCTCCAACCTTACCAGAGCCTGTCAGGATCCTTGCAGCTGGTCAGTGCTAAATTGTGAACTGTGCCCTGGCCTCCCAGAGCGGGGCAATGGGAGAGGGTGGGGCTGGCCCAAGGCCCTGCTGGATTGCGGCTCACGCGTACGGGGTCCCAGTGCTACAGAGCTCTGTGCCGGGACGGCGCTTTGTGGGGGTTTCGCAGCTCCTCTCTCCAAGGCCTGTGTGGGAGCAGCCGCTGCAGAGAATCCCAGGCCTGATTCCCCCCACGCTGGGTCTCCTGAATGGCCCCTGCCCTGGGGGGCTCCATTTCTCACCCAGTGTCTCCTGTTGACTATCCAGCAGCTGCACGGCAGGTGTCCTAAGGCACCTCTAGTCCTCTCCAGAGCTCAGGGGGACTGTCCTGGCATCGGACTGTCCTGGTGAATGGAACAATGGCTCCAGGCAACCGGAGAATGCCTGTTCCCCCGGCAACCTCAGTGCCATTCCCTCTGGAAGTGATGGTGTCAGCGAAGGTGCTGGAGGTGGTTAGGCCTCGTGGTTGGAGCTGGACTCAGGAGGCCAGGGCGTGGGTGGAGCAAGGCTGGAGCGAGAGCAGGGCTGGAGTAGGATGAGGGGCAGGGCCACCAGCTACCCCCCGTTCTGGGCACTTACCTGGCCCCACCATGCCAGTGGCTGAGCACACACGTGTTGTGGTATTTAGGCTCTCAACCCCCCCTCTGCAGAGCAGGATCCTGCTCTCCCTCGTTAGCTGAGGCCCGGGGCGGCGGGGACTCACCTGATCTCACACAGAAGACTTACAGAGGAGCGGGGAACTGAACACAGCTCTCCTGGGTCCCAGCCCAATGCCTCATCTAACACCCTGTGCCACCTTCCCGTGCCGTGCCACCAGCCCTGCCAAAACCTCCTCCTTGTCTCCGTCCCCTCCGGGCTCGACTGGTGCGATCCCTTCTGTCGAGCCGCCCCAGACTGCCTCCTG
This sequence comes from Natator depressus, assembly GCF_965152275.1. Classification (NCBI taxonomy): domain Eukaryota; kingdom Metazoa; phylum Chordata; order Testudines; family Cheloniidae; genus Natator; species Natator depressus. The sequence goes on from NC_134236.1 coordinate 140,044,430, forward strand.
TGCGCATGCCGCTGCCCGCTTCCTGACTGGCACCAGGCTAGACGGCCGGCACCGGGGCACTTGGCAGACGTGCACCGCCCAGCCAGGAGCTCGGGGAAGGCTCGGGGTGGTTGGCGATGCAATGGAAAAGCAGAGGTGGGCAATGGAAGATTCTCCTACCTGGAGTCAGGAGTGGGCAGAAGCCTGCGTGTAAATGGGCCACCCACTTTCTGCTGCCGGTGGCGGAGCTGGAACTGCTGGCTCAGCGTTCCCCAGCGGCACGTGCCAGCTCTCGCTCTGCCAGAGCCAAGCCTGGCAGTGAGGGGATGAGGCTGTGCCAGCCAGCAGGGGCGTGTCACAATGGGCAGGCGAGTCACAGACCAGCCAATGTGTGACTCCCCAGCCATGGGATGCCCCAGCTCAGACTTGCTCTGGTCTCGTCGGGGCGTTAGAGCCTGTCCTTCCCCAACGGGGTCATGGGAGGGACCTTCCGCTGTTATACCAATAAAATAAAAACCAGCAGGATCTCATGAAAGGGTAAAAAGGCAAAATACCACATTTATTGTGAATACAGAAAGAATCATAGTAAGCAGTTAGTTATAGGTATAACATTCCATTCAATCTCATATTTATTCACACATTCATTCATACAAACACACACACCCAGGTTCTGCAAGGTTGTTATCATAGTTACCAGCCTTAGAGTTGCTCATGCCAAGCCACTGGCCAGGTGGCCTGACATGAGGAGGGAGCAGGTTCTTGTCAGATGCTCATCTGATGCTCCTGGAAGTTGGTTGGCAGAATCAGACTCCAAAGTTCTCACTTTTTCTAACACTTTTCCTTTTTAACATTTTCACAGAATTTAACTGCTTAATTCCCTCCAGCCTCTGCAGAGTTAACTTTTTTTTACTCTCTTTTCTCTTTGTATTTATGCCTGGGGGTGCCGTACATAGGACCTTCTCCCCCTTTACCTGTCTCCCTCCAGCCTCTGCAGAGTTAACTTTTTCACTCTTTTTGTATTCCTGGAGTGCCTCTTTCACTATTTTCAGCTGGCTTTGGGTATTTGTAGCCAGCACCTTCCAATTGTCTGCTCCCTTTTCCGTTTGTGCCTTTTCCTCTTTACATGAAGACAAGCGGAGGGAAGAATCCTTACATGCCTCCCACAACAACCAAATTGCTGCTGCATCTCTTTTGGCAGCACTAGAAGGTTTGTATATGAGGATATACTGAGCCAATCTATCCTCTAGGTCCGAAATAGTGCAGACATCGGCTAGGGCTTGTTTAGTCCAAGGACTGTGCCCAAATTTTTGAAGGATTTGTTTAAAAGGTGTAATTTCTTTAACAAAGTTGAGGTTGGAGTTCCTTCTGACTCCATTCCTCCCTCTGGACTGGCTTACCCTGTTTTCTTTTAAACATCTTAACATGGATATTTCAATCTCTTTGTCACTGCTGGTATTACTTAGCAAGTGACACAGCCTAGATTCTGAAATAATAGCTTCATCTATGCGTTTTTCCCTGCTACCTTCCCGGAGGCTAGCAGGTCTGGTTAACCTAATAGAAATGCCTAGCTCAATAGAGCTGGCGGTGTGCACACCAATATTTACAATAACTGAGGTTTTTTACCAATATTCCCCCTTTCACATTTCTCCACCAAAATGTTATACCAATAAAATAAAAACCAGCAGGATCTTATTAAAGGCAAAAAGGCAAAATACCATATTTACTGTGAATACAGAAAGAATCATAGACAGCCCCCCAACCTGAAGCGAATACTCACCAACAACCACATACCACACAACAGAACCACTAACCCAGGAACCTATCCTTGCAACAAAGACCGTTGCCAACTGTGCCCACATATCTATTCAGGGAACACCATCACAGGGCCTAACAACATCAGCCACACTATCAGAGGCTCGTTCACCTGCACATCCACCAATGTGATATATGCCATCATGTGCCAGCAATGCCCCTCTGCCATGTACATTGGTCAAACTGGACAGTCTCTACGTAAAAGAATAAATGGACACAAATCAGATGTTAAGAATTATAACATTCATAAACCAGTCGGAGAACACTTCAATCTCTCTGGTCACGCAATCACAGACATGAGGGTCGCTATCTTAAAGCAAAAAAACTTCAAATCCAGACTCCAGCGAGAAACTACTGAATTGGAATTCATTTGCAAATTGGATACTATTAATTTGGGCTTGAATAGAGACTGGGAGTGGCTAAGTCATTATGCAAGGTAGCCTATCTCCCCTTGTTTTTTTCCTACAACCCCCCCCCCCCCAAGACGTTCTGGTTAAACTTGGATTATTGCTGTGCACATTGTAAGATGAGCTATTGCCAGCAGGAGAGTGAGTTTGTGTGTGTGGTTTTTGGAGGGGGTGTGTGTGTGGGGGGGGTGGTGAGAAAACCTGGATTAGTGCTGGAAATGACCCACCTTGATTATCATGCGCATTATAAAGAGAGGTTTCAAAGAGGGATGGGCTATTACCAGCAGGAGAGTGAGTTTGTATGTGTGTCTGTGTGTGTGTGGGGGGGGGGGGAAGAGTGAGAAAACCTTGATTTGTGCTGGAAATGGCCTTCCTTGATGATCACTTGATGATCACTTTAGATAAGCTGTTAGCAGCAGGACAGTGGGGTGGGAGGAAGTTTTGTTTCATGGTCTCTGTGTGTATATAATGTCTTCTGCAGTTTCCACGATACGCTATGCATCCGATGAAGTGAGCTGTAGCTCACGAAAGCTCATGCTCAAATAAACTGGTTAGTCTCTAAGGTGCCACAAGTACTCCTTTTCTTTTTTCTTTTTACGAATACAGACTAACACGGCTGTTACTCTGAAACCTGTCATTATGCAAGGCACTGCATTTAGCCGCATGGAGTGGAAATCTATCAACTGCATGAAAAAACTTGTACAGATACAGACAGACATCATCTTCCTTTCCAAATGCAAACAGATGGACATCGTACCAAAAGGACTGAAGGTAAAAAATCCATTACAATCTACATACCACACAGACTATGCTGACAGCTTGTGCCACACGCTCTCAAAGAAACTGCGGAATCACCTGATCAACATCCTCTACAGCAAACAGGGAAAGATTAAGAATGAGCTCTCAAAAATGGATACTCTCATAAAAAACCAACCTTCCACACAAACTTCCTCGTGGCTGGATTTTACTAAAACTGGACAAGCCATTTACAACGCACACTTTACTTCTCTACAAAAGAAAAAGGACACTAAACTTTCTAAACTACTACTGGCTACAAGGGGCCACAGCAATGGTCCCCTCAACCCACCCAGCAATATTGTTAACCTATCCAACTATACTCTCAGCCCAGCAGAAGCAGCTGTCCTATCTCGGGGTCTCTCCTTCTGCCCCTCCACCCCCTCGAACATGATACAGTTCTGTGGTGACCTAGAATCCTATTTTCGACGTCTCCGACTCAAGGAATATTTCCAAGATACCTCTGAACAACATAATGATCCACAGAGGCCTGCCTACCAACATTACAAAAAGAAAGATTCTAGGTGGACTCCTCCTGAAGGTCGAAACAGCAGACTGGACTTCTACATAGAGTGCTTCCGCCGACGTGCACGGGCTGAAATTGTGGAAAAGCAGCATCACTTGCCCCATAACCTCAGCCGTGCAGAACACAATGCCATCCACAGCCTCAGAAACAACTCTGACATCATAATAAAAAAGGCTGACAAAGGAGGTGCTGTTGTCATCATGAATAGGTCGGAATATGAACAAGAGGCTGCTCGGCAGCTCTCCAACACCACTTTCTACAAGCCATTACCCTCTGATCCCACTGAGAGTTACCAAAAGCATCTACAGCATTTGCTCAAGAAACTTCCTGAAAAAGCGCAAGATCAAATCCGCACAGACACACCCCTGGAACCCCGACCTGGGATATTCTATCTACTACCCAAGATCCATAAACCTGGAAATCCTGGACGCCCCATCATCTCAGGCATTGGCACCCTGACAGCAGGATTGTCCGGCTATGTAGACTCACTCCTCAGGCCCTACGCTACCAGCACTCCCAGCTACCTTCGAGACACCACTGACTTCCTGAGGAAACTACAATCCATTGGTGATCTTCCTGATAACACCATCCTGGCCACTATGGATGTAGAAGCCCTCTACACCAACATTCCACACAAAGATGGACTACAAGCCATCAAGAACACTATCCCCGATAATGTCACGGCTAACCTGGTGGCTGAACTTTGTGACTTTGTCCTTACCCATAACTATTTTACATTTGGGGACAATGTATACCTTCAGATCAGCGGCACTGCTATGGGTACCCGCATGGCCCCACAGTATGCCAACATTTTTATGGCTGATTTAGAACAACGCTTCCTCAGCTCTCGTCCCCTAACGCCCCTACTTTACTTGCGCTATATTGATGACATCTTCATCATCTGGACCCATGGAAAAGAAGCCCTTGAGGAATTCCACCATGATTTCAACAATTTCCATCCCACCATCAACCTCAGCCTGGTCCAGTCCACACATGAGATCCACTTCCTGGACACTACAGTGCTAATAAACGATGGTCACATCAACACCACCCTATACCGGAAACCTACTGACCGCTATTCCTACCTACATGCCTCCAGCTTTCACCCTGACCACACCACACGATCCATCGTCTACAGCCAAGCTCTGCGATACAACCGCATTTGCTCCAACCCCTCAGACAGAGACAAACACCTACAAGAGCTCTATCAAGCATTCTTACAACTACAATACCCACCTGCGGAAGTGAAGAAACAGATTGATAGAGCCAGAAGAGTTCCCAGAAGTCACCTACTACAGGACAGGCCTAACAAAGAAAATAACAGAACGCCACTAGCCGTCACCTTCAGCCCCCAACTAAAACCCCTCCAACGCATTATTAAGGATCTACAACCTATCCTGAAGGATGACCCAACACTCTCACAAATCTTGGGAGAAAGGCCAGTCCTTGCCTACAGACAGCCCCCCAACCTGAAGCGAATACTCACCAACAACCACATACCACACAACAGAACCACTAACCCAGGAACCTATCCTTGCAACAAAGACCGTTGCCAACTGTGCCCACATATCTATTCAGGGAACACCATCACAGGGCCTAACAACATCAGCCACACTATCAGAGGCTCGTTCACCTGCACATCCACCAATGTGCCATCATGTGCCAGCAATGCCCCTCTGCCATGTACATTGGTCAAACTGGACAGTCTCTACGTAAAAGAATAAATGGACACAAATCAGATGTTAAGAATTATAACATTCATAAACCAGTCGGAGAACACTTCAATCTCTCTGGTCACGCAATCACAGACATGAGGGTCGCTATCTTAAAGCAAAAAAACTTCAAATCCAGACTCCAGCGAGAAACTGCTGAATTGGAATTCATTTGCAAATTGGATACTATTAATTTGGGCTTGAATAGAGACTGGGAGTGGCTAAGTCATTATGCAAGGTAGCCTATCTCCCCTTGTTTTTTTCCTACAACCCCCCCCCCCCCCCAAGACGTTCTGGTTAAACTTGGATTATTGCTGTGCACATTGTAAGATGAGCTATTGCCAGCAGGAGAGTGAGTTTGTGTGTGTGGTTTTTGGAGGGGGTGTGTGTGTGTGGGGGGGGTGGTGAGAAAACCTGGATTAGTGCTGGAAATGACCCACCTTGATTATCATGCGCATTATAAAGAGAGGTTTCAAAGAGGGATGGGCTATTACCAGCAGGAGAGTGAGTTTGTATGTGTGTCTGTGTGTGTGTGTGGGGGGGGGGGAAGAGTGAGAAAACCTTGATTTGTGCTGGAAATGGCCTTCCTTGATGATCACTTGATGATCACTTTAGATAAGCTGTTAGCAGCAGGACAGTGGGGTGGGACGAAGTTTTGTTTCATGGTCTCTGTGTGTATATAATGTCTTCTGCAGTTTCCACGATACGCTATGCATCCGATGAAGTGAGCTGTAGCTCACGAAAGCTCATGCTCAAATAAACTGGTTAGTCTCTAAGGTGCCACAAGTACTCCTTTTCTTTTTTCTTTTTACGAATACAGACTAACACGGCTGTTACTCTGAAACCTGAAGTAAGCAGTTAGTTATAGCTTTAACATTCCATTCAATCTCATATTTATTTACACATTCATTCCTACAAACACACACACACAGGTTCTGCAAGGTTGTTATCATAGTTACCAGCCTTAGAGTTGCTCATGCCAAGCCATGGCCAGGTGGCCTGGACATGAGGAGGGAGCAGGGCCTTGTCAGATGCTCATCTGATGCTCCTGGAAGTTGGTTGGCAGAATCAGACCCCAAAGTTCTCACTTTTTAGAGTCTATTTTTATAGGAATTTCTTCCTATGCCAGTCTATGGGAATTGCTTCATCATGCTGTTGCTGAATCAATCAGCAGATAGCACATTCCTGACGGCTCCAAGATGTTATCTTGTTCTTTGGTTCTCCCATTCTTGAGGCTGTTGGGTGGATTGCAGTCTGCCCTCTGGGGGACCTCTGGTTATTTCCACTTGACGCCTTCTTCAGCCCATGGACACGGGATTCTTAGGCTGGCACCTCCCTGATCATTCAGTTATTATCCACACCAAGCATCCATCCACATACATCCTCTATCTCGATTGTAATCACAATTGTTAATACAACAAAAGGGCGGGGAGTCTCTGGGTGCTGTTTCTGTTGTTAGAGAGTATTGCTTTGAGTCTCTCTCTGTGTGAATTGCTTTGAGAACAGACTCAGTCTTAGAATGTACTAACACAATTAGCAGCTTGCAAGTTTTACACATAGAGGGAGAGAAACAGCACCAAAAACCAAGAGACCTCTTAATTAGTAATACCCTGGAATTGAAACTATGGGGAATCAAACTCATTTGTGATTTTAATACAGAACTTCTTTAATATGATCCAACACCGCTCCCCACAGTCACAGACGTGAGGCCGGAAGGGACCGCTGGGCTCCTCTGGTCCCAGCTCCTGCAGACCTCAGGCCAGAGCCCCTCCCTGCGTCCATGCCACTGGAGCCAGGGGGTCTCTGGATCCCCGAGTGGGAGAACCACTTCCATCCCGGTTCCTCCTTCTCGTGACAGTGCAGAACGGGGATTCATGAACTCTCCCCACCCCCAGCTCCCAGTCCACCCGAGCGGCTCTTTCCACTTTCCCAAGCTGCTGGGTGCTTTGGCCATGGGGTGTAAAACGGTCCCATCTCTGCTTCCTCTCCCAACGCTGCAAGGATGCAGAAGCTGCTTTAATAGCAGCCCCTCCCCCGCCCAACTGAGTCCCAGGCCTTGCTAACGTTCAGTGCCATGGCAGCCCCAGGAGATGATTGCTGTGGGGGTCTCGGCCCAGGGGGAGGCAGTGACTCCTAGAAGCAGGGAGAGCAGCAGCACCATAGATCAGGGAGGTCTGGCAATGCCAGTGGCTGTCTGGGGTCTGGCACCCCAGGCACTCAGAGCAGATTGTCAAAGGCCAAACCCCTCTCACCACCAGCTCTGTAGCTCCCCCTTGCTTTCGGTCTGTCTTAGGCACCATCCTGGCCCTCATCCCCCTGGCATCCGAGCACTGCCCAACCTCGATTGCATTTATTCTAACTGCCCCCATCAGGGCAGGGCCTGGCTGCTACCCCCACTGTACAGACAGGGAACCGCTGCAGAGAGAGAATAAGGGACTTGCTCGAAGACAAACAGAGCATCTGTGGCAGAGCTGGGAAATAAACATGGGTCTCCTGGGTCCCGGGCTGGCACCTTCTCTTCCAACCTCCTGCCCCCTTCGTCCCTGGTTCAGTGGGAGCTGTGGGAGCTCTCTGGGGCACAGGAGCTGGCTGGAGCCCAGATGGAGCTACGTTGCCTATTGCACAGATCTCGCTTTTCCCGAACAATGAAAATGCTGCTCCAACCTTACCAGGGCCCGCCAGGATCCTTGCAGCTGGTCCGTGCTAAATTGTGAACTGTGCCCTGGCCTCCCAGAGCGGGGCAATGGGAGAGGGTGGGGCTGGCCCACGGCCCTGCTGGATTGCGGCTCACGCATACGGAGTCCCAGTGCTACAGAGCTGTGTGCCGGGATGGCGTTTTGTGGGGGTTTCGCAGCTCCTCTCTCCAAGGCCTGTGTGGGAGCAGCCGCTGCAGAGAATCCCAGGCCTGATTCCCCCCACGCTGGGTCTCCTGAATGGCCCCTGCCCTGGGGGGCTCCATTCCTCACCCACTGTCTCCTGCTGACTCACCAGCAGCTGCACGGCAGGTGTCCTAAGGCACCTCTAGTCCTCTCCAGAGCTCAGGGGGACTGGCCTGGCATCGGACAGTCCTGGTGAATGGAACAATGGCTCCGGGCAGTCGGAGAATGCCTGTTCCCCCGGCAACCTCAGTGCCATTCCCTCTGGAAGTGATGGTGTCAGCAAAGGTGCTGGAGGTGGTCAGGCCTCGTGGTTGGAGCTGGACTCAGGAGGGCGGGGCGTGGGTGGAGCGAGGTTGGAGCAAGAGCAGGGCTGGAGCAGGACGAGGAGCAGGGCTGGAGCAGCCTAAGACTGTTGCCAATGTCAGGCAGGAGCGAGTTCCTGGGCCTGGAGTCCTGTTGAGCAGACTGAGCTGCTGCTGTGAGACTGAAATACTTGCTCCGGGAGTCACGGGCCTGTTTCTGGCTTGTGGATTGGCGGGAGCCCGGCACAGGAGGGACTCAGGGCCTGACACATGGCTCCAGGGGACGCTTGGCTCCAGCCCCGCTGGGCACTGACAGGCCAGGTGCAGGGGGCCAGGCGCAGCACCAGGGAGGACATTGGGGAGGCAGGAGCGCTGAGGTGGGGCTGAGGGGGCAGGTGCTGAGGAGCTGCGGCCGGCTGGCCAGCAGGGAGGAGGAGCAGCACCCAGCTGTGGAGGGCCCAGCTGCAGCTGCACACCGGGCGCTGCCAGAGCCTGGCAGGCGGCTGGCTGAAGTGGCACTTTGTGATCTGGCGCAGGCGGGAGCTGGCTCCCCACATCTGAACTCTCTGCAGAGCCGGCGGATTCACATCTAAACCCGGATCTGGCTCCCAATTCACAGCTGGCCCCTCCCCCCGATCTGGAGTTGCTGAGACCCCAGCGCTCTGTGGAAGAGGCCAACAAATGCCATCTCCTGGGGTGCGCTTCCCCCAGAGACAATCCCGTGCTGGGAAGGGAGGCTCCAAGAGCCGACAGCTTGACCACTCACACTCCCAGCTTCCTGGGAATGAGCCAGGAGCAGAGTCCCAGTCCCCGTCCCCTGGCATTAATCCCGGGACTCCGCACTGGGGATGTGCACCTGGCAGCACGCAGCCTCCTGAGAACACACAGGCCAGGGTGCAGGGCGAGGGCTCCCAGAGAGAAACAGGAGGAGGGCAATGCTGGGAACCCCCAGGCCGTCTTCAGCTCAAGCATGAGGACAACCCAGCATCCTGGAGAGCATGAATCTAGCTTCAGCTTCAGCTCAGCCTTTATGTCCCCCCCATTCTCTGTGCTAGATGGGTTGGTCTCCCGGAGGGAGGAAAGTGCCCATCAGGAGTTCCTGGCTTATCCAATGTCAGTTTCCCGCTCTTGTGAAAAAAACGGTGACTTCCCTTACACAGGAGCTGGTGTTCTTCAGGCTGGGCTGGGCCTGTACACGTTCCCCTGTAGGGGTGTGTGCACCCAGGGCCCGTGAGTCGCAGACGCTTGCCAACGAACATTTGCCAACAGACGTTTGCTCCCTGCTCTCCCCGTGGGCTCAGGGACCGCCATCAAAAGGGCACGTCTGCCACCTCCCTCTCAAGTCCTTCGCACCTGCATACTGCCAGGGGAACCTCCCCATTTCTACTGAGGCCTCAGGGACAGGGTTTATGATGAACCGGCTGGAGTTGATTACCCCCTCCCCCCCACTGCGTGTTGCACCCCTACGACTAGCTGGGGATCCAAACTGACGCTCCCTGGTTTGAGCCCCTGCCTAGCCAGGCCCTCTTCCCTCCCCCCAGGCAGTTGTTGGCCCTGAACTCCTGCAGGCAGCCATGACACACAGGTGCTTGGGCTATCACCAGCTGAATGACCCCTGACTTGGTGGGGACTGAGGTGCCCCCCAAGTCCTGTGCTATGCTGAGTCTGGGAGATGGGCAGGTTCAGCCTCATTAGAAGGGATCGGCCAGACAGAAAGGCAGAATCGGGTCCCCGCACAGAGCCCCTCTACTCCCTGCCTGTGTCCTAACCACCAGGACAATGGCCAATCCCACCTTCAGGCCAGGTTCCAGCGTCGGGCCCTGTCCATACCCACAGCGTGTGGCACCCAGCATGCGCTGATAGACTCCGGTACATGCAGTAAGTTCACAGACACTAGAAACTGCCTAACACCAGGCTGGGGGCTGGGGATGTGTAGGGTACAGAGCACAGCACCCCCTAAGGCCGGGCAGGAGGGCTGGGAAATGCATATGATACAAAGCACAGCGCCCTCTAATACCTGGCAGGGGGGCTGAGAGATGGGGGGTGTAGGGTACAGAGCACAGCGCTCCCTAATGCCAGCCAGGGGGCCTGGAAGCTGGGGGAATATGTCGGATCCGGAGCACAGCATCCCTTAACACCAGGCTGGGGGGCAGGGAGAGGGGGGATATGTGGGGTACAGAGCACAGCGCTCCCTCACACCAGGACACGAGGTCTCATCCGTCTCAGGGCGGAAATGATCACACCCTTCGAATGGGGGATCTGCCACGGGCACTGGCAGGAGCGCGCTGCTTTACATTCAGGTTCTTTGGCTGATGGGCGAACCTCACCCCACCCTGCGTTTCGAACAGCTGTCGATGGAAACCCAGACAGCAGAGATGGAGTAGGACTAACCGGGGTCACTGAGTCTCGCCCTCACCCCGTGTCTACACTGTACAAGGGTGGGAAATAGCAGGTGCCTTTTCTTGCCCTGATACGATTTTGGAGATGCCGACGCTTGCGACAGCTTTCTCCCTGTGTGGGTTGTGGGATGCAGGGGAGCCGTCTGTGTGCTCTGTACAGGACAAGGCGTGCAGATCGTTTATACCTCAATGTATCACTGTAAATACAGTTATTTAATATATCAAATAAAAACAGAACAATACATCAAAAAACATCAAAATGAAAGAGAGGATTACTATGTACAGGGGGGATTGCTATGTACAGGGGGGGTTGCACGTGACTAGTTAACTGCTCGAGAGCTTTCATCACCGTGTACTTTCTGACAGGTTTCTGCGCCCTGTGTAGGGTTTACGTCCCGCCCTCCGTCCCCGTTTCCGGTCGTGTACGGTTTTGGCGCCGTCGGCCCTTTTGAACATTTCTTTTGTATTGTTTTCTGTGTTTGGCTGGGGGAAGGTTGCGTTCTTGTGTTTTGACATATTTAGAGAAACAGTATGAACAAGTAGAAAGAAAGGCTGTAAGGGGTTCGCGGCTCCCTCCCCGTCCATCAGGGTGGGAGACCATGCCCCTCGTTACGATACTTCCGGGGTACCTTGGTTCAGGGGAAAATTAGCCCAGTGTTAATGGTTCAGGCCTGCAGTCAGGCCGAGCAATGGTAGAGAGTCTGTTTGCCTAGGGCCCTCATTCAGGGCAGGGCTGCAGTCAAGTAGGGGCTCTGGCCTACAGTCAGGCAGGCAGAGCAGCAGAAGGTCCATTTGCCTGGCCCTTGATCAGGGCGGGGCAGCAATCAAGCAGGGGGGCTCTGGCCTACAGTCCGGCAGAGCCGTCGCCATCTAGGAGAGGTTAGCTCTCTGGTGGAAGAGTCAGCACAACCATCTGGCGTCCTGATTCAGGCGCGTGCCAGACCAATCAGGCCTCCTGACAACCAGGTGGGGAGCCTGCCACTCCTGACGGTGGCGTGGCGGTGGTAGGGGAACCCAGGCCTTCCCGCTCCACTGAGTCCCCTCCCAGGGCCCTAAACAGCAGCGGAGTGGTCCGGCACTGGGTCAGCAGGGAAAATCTGATCACAACACGCTGGCCGGCTTGTAGTCACTAACACAGCTGAACCCAATTCGGCTGCCCTGGGCTCCTTCCTACACACCCATTCCGTGTGTACATGGGTTCCAGGGTTGTTGTTCGCTTCATTGGGGTAGACGGCTAGTGGCAGCCCCACCAGCTCCTTGGAGTCCCCGGCGTCTGGCAGCTCCGGCAGCCCCTCTGGCTCTCTGTCAGGATAGCGCTCTCCATTAGGGGAGCAGGGAAGAGACGTCCTGCTCCTCCAGCAGCTCTCTCCCAACTCAGCTGGAGGGGCGGCCTTTTATAGTTCCGCTTCCTGTCCCGCCCCTCTGCTTCCGGCAGGGTGGCATGCGGTGGGAGACAAGCCTGCTTTCTGCAACCCTCCTGCCCCCAACAACCCACTACAGCAAGTCCCAAAATCAAATACACTTACCAGGGGCCTCCTCTCCTCTTTGCGCTTCGCCAACATCCGGGGTAGAAAAGAGCTCCTGGCCGCATGTCATCTTCTGCCTCTGAGTCCCCCTCCACATCCTCGTCCAAGATTTCCTCCTCCTGGCTCGGTCCACTCTCAACTGACATGCGAGCCACCGAAGTATCCACAGTGGTGTTAGCAATGGAGGTGGGATCGCCGCGGAGTATCATGTCCAGCTCTTTGGAGAACCGGCAGCTCATAGGCGCAGCACCGGAGTGGCGTTTGCCTCCCGCATCCTGTGGTCGGCGTTCCGCAGCTCCTTCACTTTGATCCTAAACTGCCGTGTGTCCTGGTCATCGCCCCTTTCTGTCATGCATCGTGAAATCTGTCCGTAGGCGTAATGATGCTGGTTCTGGCGGGACCCAACCGAGAGTGCCAGTTCAGGACAAACTGCTTCAAGCAGGGCAGTTACAGCCGAAGGCTGGGGGGTTTCCACCTCTGAGGCAAACCAAACCAGCCAAACAGAGCAGACTTTGGTCTCACCCCACTGGCTCACCACAAGTCACACAAGCAATTCCCTCAGACACTCCAATTTCCCAGTATCCCCAACAGTACCACTTCTTATGGGGACAAATGGTTATGAAAACCAAGACCCCAGGAAAAGAAAAAAGGTTCTCTCGATCCCAAAGGACCAAGCCCCAGACCCAGGTCAATATACAAATCAGATCTTGTCCCAAATCACGCTGTTGCCAGTCCTTTAGACTCTAATATCTAAAGGTTTGTTCATAAAAGGAAAAAGCTCTAGATGAGAGCTAGAATTGGTGAAATGGAATCAATGACATACAGTCATGGCCAAGTTCTTGGTTCAGGCGTGCGGCAGCGACAGAATAAACTGCAGGTTCAAATCAAGTCTCTGGAGAACATCCACAGCTGGGATGTGTCTTTCAGTTCTTGGTTGAAAGCTTCAGTGTAGCAAAGTCCCTCCAGAGGGATGAAGCAGGACTGAAGACAAGATGGAGGAGCTGCAGCAGCTTTTAATATTCTCTTGCCATGTGGTCTTTCTTTCTTTGTCCCAAAGACAAGCTGTCCATCACGTGGCCTGGAAAAACCTCCGAGTTCTGGCTATAGGCAGGTCCCTGCACACCTTGCTGAGTCCCAAGGCATGTCTGCCTTCTCTCAATGGGTCAATTGTGTAGCTGATGGTCCTTAATCGGCCATCAAGCAGGCTAGGCATTGCATCCAGTGAAGTGAGCTGTAGCTCACGAAAGCTTATGCTCAGATAAATTTGTTCGTCTCTAATGTGCCACAAGTCCTCCTTTTCAACTTGTCTGGGGTGTCACCCAGAAGCATAGTACAAGTTTGAACCACAGACAGTGTAGAGCCAATACTTATAACTTAAAATACAAAAATGACACAAGCATATAGATAGCACAGTCAGAACCAGCAAACCGTAACCTTGCCTTAGACACCTTGTTTGACCCCCCCTTTATACAAGATTTGGTGCCACTACAGGACCTTGGTTGCAACAATGATCTATATGGTCCCAGTTCAAGTCAATAACGTCACAGTAGCTATAATAATTGCTACGTCCGGAGTGCAGCTGGGACTGCACAGCCTCCTCTCCCCAAATGCTGATGAGGTCCAGCAGCTCGGCATAGCTCCAAGCAGGGGGATCGCCTGGTGCGTGGAGCAGGCCTGGCCACCTGGAAAGATGCGCTGCACGCATCACCGAGCAAACAGGAAGGGGACTTTCAAAATTCCAAAGGAGTTTACGGAGTGGGGATGATGGATGGTCACCTGAGGGCCGGGCAGTAGAGTTCAAACCGATGACCAGAGAGGCGAGAGCAGGCATTGTGGGACGCCTCCCGGAGGCCAATCGCAGCGCCCTAATCGACCTCGGTGTCTACACTGGCACCGCAGCCCTGTAGCCCCGGTGCAGAAAGTTTTTTAAACTGTGCAGTGCTTTTTTTAAAGCGCTGCAACAGCCCTGTTTCCGCGCCCTGAGTGGCGTGGCCGTGTGTACACCTCACCAGTTGCAGCGCAGAAAGCTGCTTTACCGCGCTGGAACTTGCCAGCGTAGACAGGACCTAAGGAAACAGTGCCATGACTTTAAACCTGCTGTTTACCGGAAAAAAACAAGGATGTGTTTTGGAGTGGAATAAAAATACACCTTTTAAAAATGCTGTAACAGTTTTAACACATGATGAAAGTTATATTAAGCTTATTAAACATTTTAGATTTTTGTTGCATTATCAGACTGCTTTTGTTCTTAAATGTTTGCAGCCCACGGGCTGAGACATAGATATATGCTTCTGTGTTTGTTTTGGGTCTAGAAGCTGTAGTAAATGTAATGCTTTATAAAAACAAAAAGGTTTTTTCATTTGGACTTTGTGTTTCTAAGAAGACAAAAAGCATTTTAGTTATAAGTTTGACAGGGGCATTTTTGAATTAGCCGGTTTGTTTTCAAAAGATGTCTAGCTACCATTAAGCAAAAGCCAGGGCCGTAAAGTTAATTAAAGGAAACAGGCATGTAGATTTCAAAGCCTCCTGGTTACAGAAATGGGAATGGCCACATCACCATTCACAAAATCTTTTTATTAACTGTTTAAATAAACTTACTATATAAAAGAATACAAAAAGAGACCCAAACCAAAACAGTTTTACCTTTAAATTGTAAAGAAAGCTTTAAAAATCAGGGTACAGTTAAAACCCTCATGTTTTTAAAGTATGGATTTAGACAAAAAAGAAGAAAAAGCAGCTGATGTGAAAAAGTTCTGACAGAGATAAGGGGCTTGTTCTGTTCCCAACATACACACACATACGTTCTTCTTCTTTTCTCATCTTTTTTTGAAATGTAAAACAGGACACACAAGTTTGCTTTAGGCCTGTTATAGAAAATCTGCATGGAGCAGGATTTAAAAATAGCTGCCTTCCCCTGTTTAGCTCGCATGTCCTGTGACCAAAGTTGTTTCACTGTAAAGATGGCCAAAACATGTATGAATTTAAAACAAACAAGAACCCACAGCAGATTACTTTTCAAAAGACACCCTTTGAACTTATTAAGAGTGTAAAATAAAGAAGCACCTCGGGGTTAAAACCACAGGCAGTTTACAAAAGTAATTTGTGAAAGTTAAATGAAGTTTTTATTGACTTAGGGATTTTTGTCTGAATTTTGTGCTGCATTATCAGACTGTCTTTGTTTCTAAATGTTTCTAAATGTTTGCAGTCTGTGTGCTGAGACCCAGGTACAAGCTCTTTTTTAACTGTTTAAATGGACTTAATATATCAAAGAATGCAAAAAGAGAAAGCTGTTTTTGTTTGGTTAGCTTGAAATTGTAAAGAAAGCTTTAAAAATCAGGGTACAGTTAAAAACCTCATGTTTTGAAAGTATGGATTTCTACAAAACACAAGAAAAAGCAGCTTATGTGAACCAGGTAGCTTTTTTTTTTAAACCAGAGATAAGGTATTTGTTGCCCCCCTTCGCCGCCCCCCGCACACACATTTTTCTTTTCTAATGATTTTTTAAATGTAAACCAAAGGCAAACAAACTTGGAAGGGTTTTAAAATGCTAAAAGGAAACATAAAAAGACATGATGAAAGGTTTTTTTTTTTAAAGTGTTCGTTTGCTTTTCAGAGTTTTGCCCAAGTCAATTGACCAGAGTACAAAAATCTAGCGTTAGTTTCTTTTTAAAGCATTTGCCTACGAGTACTTTTGTATGATTTCTTGAATATGTGACCAAGCAAGGCAGTGGCTCCTGCCCCTTATGAAAATTCCTAATGAATTTAAGAAACCTTTCCAGAGGTTTTTTAAACTCCTGATAGAATTGCATGCTAATTTTTATCCTGGCTACCAAATTTTGTAGGCTGTATTTTTTAAAAACCTACAAAAAGGCTCACACTCTTTATTAAACCCCTTACATCTTTAGCATGATGTCTATAGAACCCCAATGTCTTTAATCCCTTTTAAATTTTATGGGACTTTTCCCACTGGGGCTGACAGACGAACAACAAAAATGATTTTGGGGGTTTTTAGAGAGAGTTCCCTGTTTTAAAATTTCACAGTTTAATTAGATTCTGTAAACTCAGCTCCTTGAACTTTTTCATGGTCCAAGCCCACGAATTTCACAACTGTTAGGAGAGAAGCATCCAGCATTCTGTGTGTACTTCTCCTCTGAATGCTGCTTTCTACTGGGAGAGGGCCGTACTACAGCACATTTTATAGCCTGTGGTCATAAGTTGTTATATCTACTGGTAGCAGATAGGCACAAGAAACAGCCCTCTGACCAGGTACATTTGTTTTCCAGCACACAGTGATGAGGCCGCTGGCCTGCCTGCCGGCGATTTTGGAAAACCTCCACCCCACCCCTTTCCTGACTTTTCCCCCGCCACTTAACACTTGCTAAACATACAGCGTTTAATCATATCAAATAAAGTTTTTAAGAGATTTGACCTATTTGAAGCAGGCCCTTCTGCTTTTCAAAATTTTTTGCAGCAAAGGCAGAGGATTAAAACTAAATGTAAACCTAAAGGGCTGCCAAGTTTTACTGAAGACTAATAAGCTCAACACCTGTTTACAGGAACGTTAATGGTAAAGACATAGCAATATTACCATTCACGGTCTATTTAACACCTTTTGAACCCTTGAAATGAACTCCCTTGTTCTGTAGGGAAATAAAGAGGCCCCCTTTTAACACTAACTGGTATAAACTGTTCAGAAGGTGTCTACACTGCCCACGTTAAATCGCTGCCGCGACAAGGCTTTAAGGTGGCAGTGTCGCCGCGGCTCCAGCTCAGGAGGGTGTTTTTTCACACCCCTGAGCGGTGCAAGTTTCAGCGCTGTAAGTGGCAGTGTAGACAAGCCCTAATTAAACTGTGAAATTTTAAAACAGGGAACTCTCTCTAAAAACCCCTGAAATCATTTTTGTTGTTTGTCTGTCAGCCCCAGTGGGAAAAGTCCCATAAAATTTAAAAGGGCTTCAAGCCAATGGGGTTATCTATCTATCTATCTATCTCTCTATCTAGTGGGAAAGGTACTTGGGGCCTGTTTTCTTAGGGAAGAATAAGGCAGTTAAAGGGGGTGGGTAGTGAGGGGAGGGGCGGGGAGGGGAGGGAGAGGGCTCTTGTTTAAAAATCTTGGGTTGATAGGATTGGTTCAGGAAAATGCATTCGATGATGCAGCTGTAGAACAGTTTCTGATTGGTCCGCCCGAGAGGCGGAGATAACCATGCTGGGGGCTGTGAGCCTTGGGAGCTCCCTCTTTTCCCAGGGGCAGCCGCAAGGGTAAGTTCTCTTCCCCCTCCCCGTCCGCCCCCTGCAGCTTGCTATACTTTCCTTGCATAATGACAGGTTTCAGAGTAGCAGCCGTGTTAGTCTGTATTGGCAAAAAGAAAAGGAGGACTTGTGGCACCTTAGAGATTAACACATTTATTTGAGGATAAGCTTTCGTGAGCTACAGCTCACTTCATCCGATGCTCACGAAAGCTTATGCTCAGATAAATTTGTTAGTCTCTAAGGTGCCACAAGGACTCCTTTTCTTTATACTTTCCTTGTCTCACCAACCAAAAAGGATCTCTTCCTGTTTTCTATACTCTCCTTCTCTAATTAACCAAAAAAAGGATCTTTCTCTCTTTTGCACAGCTCTGTGTTCTGCTTACTAACAAAAAAGGATCTTTCTCTCTCTTTCTGTTTTCTGTACTTTACACAGCCCTGTGTCACTGACACAAGATCTCTAGCTCATTTTTCGGCCGTGTGATTTCTTTCACCCGACCTTCTCAACCTTCCTTTAGAGTTTCCTCTTTTCTTTAATGAGCCTTTGCTTTTTAAAATTTATTTCAATTTTTTTACTCTTATTATTTTTTAGTCCCAACAAAAATAACCTTTTACCACGTTCTTACTAATCTATCAAAAACACTCCTCTCTCTTGTTGCTTACTATAGTTTCCCCTCTTCCTTCTATTTAAAATAACCTTTCTTTCCTTTTTTCTTCTAAGGCTAAGCAATTTTTCTTTTCTTAAAACTCCTTTCCTTTAAGGCCTCTGTCGCGAGGGGGCATGGTCTCCTGCCCTGACAGCCTGGGAGGGAGCCGCAAACGCCCCCTGGTGGGCAGAACCGGGACACCCATGGCAGCAGAGGGGCAGGGCAGGAAGCGGCACTATAAAAGGCCGGCCCTCCAGCTCAGATGGGAGAGAGGTGGCAGATGAGCAGCACCTCTCTTCCCCGCTGTGGAAGGACAGAGCTAAGGGAGAGCGCTATCCTGACAGAGACCCAGAGGGGCTGCCAGATGCCGGGGACGCCGAGGAGCTGGTGGGGTTGCCACTCACCGTCCTCCCCTAGAGCTCGCTGTTGCCGGCAGGGAAAGGGCTGGGGGGAGTCCTCCTCTCTGGCCCCTGTCCCGGAGCAGCCCGCCTACACCCCAAACTCATCCCCAGCCCTGCCCCACCCCAGAGCCCACACCCCCAGCCAGAGCTTTCACCTCCCACCGCACCCTCAACCCTCAACCCTCGCCCTGAGCCCCTCCAACACCCCAAACACCTTATCCCCAGTCCTAGGAAGAGCCCTCATCCCCCCCATACCCCAACCCTCTGCCCCAGCCCTCAGCCCCCTCCAACACCACAAACCCCTCATCTCCAGCCCTAGACAGAGCCCTCATCCTCCTAAACTCCAACCCTCTGCCCCAGCCCTGAGCCCCCTCCAACACCACAAACCCCTCATCTCCAGCCCTAGACAGAGCCCTCATCCCCCCCATACCCCAACCCTCTACCCCAGCCCTGAGCCCCCTCCAACACCACAAACCCCTCAACTCCAGCCCTAGACAGAGCCCTCATCCTCCTGAACTCCCACCCTCCTCCCCAGCCCTGAGCCTCTCTAACCCCCCAAACCCCCCAGCCCCAAACAGAACCCTCACCCTCTACACCCCTACTCTTGCCCTGAGCCCCTCCCAAACCCCTCAGCCCTGCACCCCCCCTCCGCACCCCCTCCCATCCCCAAACTCCCTCCCAGAGCCTGCAGCCTGCACCCCAATACTCTGCCTAAACCTAGGGCCTGCACCCCAGACATCCTTCCCCACCCATACTCCCTCCTGGAGCCTTGGGCAGGAGGGGGGCAAAGTAGGGGCGGGTTCGGGGCAGCAGCAAAATTTCTACAAACCTGCCACCCCTGAACCCATGTACACACGGAACGGGCGTGTAGCAAGGAGCCCAGGGCAGCTGAATTGGGTTCAGCTGTGTTATTGACTACAAGCCGTCCAGTGTGTTGCGGTCAGATTTTCCCCACTGACGCAGTGGCGGACCGCTCCACGGCTGTTAGGGCCCTGGGCTGGGACGCAGTGGAGCGGGAGGGCCTGGGTTCCCCGACCACCGCCACCCCACCGTCAGGAGTAGCAGCCTCCCCACTTGGTTGTCAGGAGGCCTGATTGACCTGGCACCCGCCTGAATCAGGACGCCAGACGGTTGTGCTGACTCTCCCACCAGAGAGCTAACCTCCCCCAGACTGCGACGGCTCTGCCGGACTCTAGGCCAGAGCCCCCCTACTTGATTGCTGCCCCGCCCTGATCAAGGGCCAGGCAAATGGACCTTCTGCTGCTCTGCCTGCCTGACTGTAGGCCAGAGCCCCTACTCGACAGCAGCCCTGCCCTGAATGAAGTCCCCGGGGAAACAGATTCTTGACCGTTGGTCGGCCTGACTACAGGCCAGAACCATGAACACTGAGCTATTTCCCCTGAACCAAGGTACCCCGGAAGTATCGTAGCAAGGGGCATGGTCTCCCGCCCAGACGGATGGGGAGGGAGCCGCGAACCCCCTACAGCCTCTCTTTCTACTCGTTCATACTTTTTCTCTGAATATGTCAAAACACAGCACGCTGTTAGGGCCCTGGGCGGGGACGCTGTGGAGCGGGAGGACCTGGGTTCTCCTATCCCCGCCACCCCTCCGTCAGGAGTGGCAGCCTCCCGATGTGGCCGTCAGGAGGCCTTCTGCTGCTCTGCCTGCCTGACTGTAGCACAAGCATGCAACCTTCCCCCGGCCAGACACAGAAAAATAATACAAAATAAATGTTCAAAAGGGCCGATGGTGCCAAAAATGTACACGACCGGAAACGGGGACGGAGGGCGGGACGTAAACGCTACACGGGGCATGGAAACCTGTCAAAAAGTACATGGTGATAAAAGCTATTGAGCGGTTAAGTACTCACGTGGCTGGGCAGGGCAGGCGGCCAATGGGGAGGAAGCCATGGTCCGGCATGATGTGTTCCACCCTGCTCCAGGCGGGCTCTGGTGCACCAAACCCCCAGAGTAGAGAGGCTGGCTTTTACTCGGACAGCTGGGCAGCTTCAATGACTGGGCTCTCCCTTGTACACATCAGTCTCATCCTCTGCAAGAGTGTTCGTAGGCTGGCACGGGCTGGACGGTGTTTCTTGCAGGCATTGAGGATTAGCGTGGTCTGCAAAGCCAGGCACCTGACAGAGGACTTGCTGTCCTCCTGCAAGCCTTTGAGGACTAAGATTGAAAGGAAGGAAATGGAGGTCAGAGCCATGGTGCTCTGGAAAGCCCTGGCAGACCAAGCCACAATGAACCCCATTCACTCACTATTTCTAGGACTGCCCCACCCCTGCAGTATCTGATGGCCTCATCCCTGCCTGTATTTAAGCTCCCCCTTCCCCCCAGTGCACAGATGGGCACTTAAGCCCCGAGAGGGGGAGATTCACAAAGGGGGCTGGGCATCGTTAGGCTACGCCTAACTTCCGGTGCCCTGCTGCCCTCCAGGAAATGCCGAGGAGGGAGCTCTGCCATTCCCTAGCTCTGGTTGGGGACCAGCTGTGAACCTGCTCTGGGCGTGAGGAGCCTGAGCTATGTCACCCCCCCGCCCCCTTTTCCCCAACAAATGTGGAGGAGACGCTGCTCTGCCCTGCGCTGGCCCAGGGGTCCGGGCACGCAGCAGGGAGGTAGATGACCGGACGTCACCTCAGTCTCCTTTGGAGCAGTGGCTTGACACCAGGCACCCCACCTGGAGGTGACTGCAACAAACCCTGGGCTAGTGAGTGCAAGGGGGGGAGGCAGGACCAAACCTTTGCTGTGTTGGGGGGGGGGGCAATCATCTGCGAAGGCCAGCCAGCTTCGGCCCAGTTTGGGGATTTGCCAGGCCACAGCTCTGAGGTCAGGGCTAAGTGCCTGGGCACATGCCAACCAGCAGACACCACAGGGTGAGGGGGAAGCTGATCAGGGGTTCGGGGATCTACATTTTGCAACCCTTTGTGGCTCTTGCCCAAGATCACATTGCTGGCGTTGGAGATTGAACACAGCCCGCAGCCCTGGGCCATTCCTCCCTCTAGCGCTCAGTGCTCAAAGCGGGTACCACTCACCGTTGAAGATGGCATCCAACTTCTCCTGGCTCTTCTGGTCCAGCTGCCGGGCAGTGAGCCCTACACACACAAACAGCTCATCACATCCCTGCATCCCCAGTGAGGGTGTCAAAGCGTCTGTCACCCTCCAAGCAGCGGGGCTTTCCCCTGCCCCTTGCTGCCCAGGACGGACTCCTGAGTCCCCAGGGGAAAGGGCGAGTCCCCAGGGATGGCTGTGGGGCTGGTTGCCAAAGGAGAGCATAGCGCCTTGAGGTTCCACTCCCAAGAGCCCATGGTGGGGTGGGGGGAGGGGGGAATGGGGACTGCATGGGGAGCAGTGGGGTTAGAGGGCGCCCATCAGCCGATCAGGGCAGTTTGGGGTGAGCTTGCTCCTGCGGGTTTCTGACACCCCTGAGCCTTCATTCGGCAATCAGGAGCCCAGGGGTTACTTCTCGCTGCCGGCAGGGACTGAGGAGAGCCTGAAACTGGATCCAGCCCCCCTGCTTAAGGGACCCCTCTGCTCTGTGGTTACCTAGAAACCTGATGGCCGCTTCTCTAATGGGAGCCTGCGGGTTTTTCAGAAAGGCCATGGCCTGGCAGAGGAAGGTTTCTGCCCTCTCCTTGTAGCACGCCACCTAGGAGCCAGAAGAAGGGAGCACAAGGTTATTAAAGGCCTTTCCATCCTGCAGGCCAGGTTCCAGATCTGTGGAGTGTCCTGCTTTCGCCCCTCCTTCCTCTGCCGGGGGGATCACGCAGCGGGACTACAGCCAGGGCCAGGTGTGGTCCCGGGGCTGGGGCTCGGTGTGGGCACGGAGCCGGGCAATGGAGGGCTCCCTCACCAGGCAGTCACAGCCTCGCCAAAGCTCCTTTCGCTGGACGAGAGCACCGAGCTGGCTCCACCTTAGGAATTCCACAGCACGGCTGAGGGCGTCCCAACACACCTGCAAAACAAGAGGGGCCGGGGCGAGCCAGCCACGGTTACAGGAGGTGGAAGCCAGGGCAGTCCCTCGGCATAGGTGGCTGCATAGGGGACCACGAAATATGGGGCACCAAATTTCCCCAAATTTCATGGTGCCACTAGGCGGCTGCAAGCTGCACATGCAGCAGCCCCAGCCCCAGTGACCTGCCCTATACTTCGGCCAGCCCCGCCGCGGGCTGCGCCCACTACAAAGGGCAGGGCCGTCCCTGGGGGGGCTCAGACAACTCCCTCCGCCCGGACTCTTCCCCTTCCCCCCTGCTACGCCCCTGGCCCGCCCCCATTCCACCTCTTCTCCGCAAGCCTCTTCCCCCAGCCACCCCACACTCACCGGCAGTGGCAGGAAGTGGAGCAACCAGGTCCCAGGCCGCTCTACTCCAAAGGATTGCCCCCCGCACTCACCGGCGGTGGGAAGCGGAGTGCCGCGGCTGGGAGCTGGCAGAGTAGAGCAGGCTGGGGCCAGGCTGCTCCGCTTCCCGCTGCTGTCAGTGAGTGTGTGTGTGGGAGGGATCCCTTTCCCCAAACCCCCTTGTGACGAAGTGGGACTGTTCTTAATGTTTCCTCTGAATAGTGTGGGGGTGCCTCAGTTTCCCCTATGAAGTTCTTAAGTATCTAGGTGGTGCGATAAGGGTGTATGATCATTGCAGAGCCCTAGAGGGCAGGTGTGTGCAGGAGTCTGGACACAGAGAATGGCCGACACCCTGTTTCCTGGCAACTGATGGCCTGGGCCCTTCCCCCCTGCAAGGTGAGAGCTAAAGGGTTGGAGAACAAAGGAATCAGGTGACCTCCTGGCCCGGGAAAGGAACAAAGCCCAGAGGAGGAGGGGCTGGAGGGAGTTTCAGTTTGGGGCTGGCTAGGACATGGAGTGAAGTGCAGACGTGGTTGTCTGGCTCACTGCCCTCCAAAATGGACCCAGCTGAGGGGTCCTGTTCTCTGCACCTACAAGCTCTGTGTCAGACCATGTTCCTGTCGTCTAATAAACCTTCTGTGTCACTGGCTGGCTGAGAGTCACGTCTGACTGCGAAGTTGGGGGGCAGGACCCTCTGGCTTCCCCAGGAGCCCCGCCTGAGCGGACTCGCTGTGGGAAGCGCACGGAGGGGCAGAGGATGCTGAATGCTCCGAGGTCAGACCCAGGAAGGTGGAAGCCGGGTGAGCTGTTTGCCCTGCGGACAGGCTGCTCACCGGAAGGCGACTGCCCCAGAGTCCTGACTGGCTTCATAGGGAGCAGTTCCAGAGCATCGCCCGGGCACTCCGTGACAACTGGTGGCAGCGGTGGGATCTACTGCACCCCGTGGATGGCGCTTCCTGCAGTAAGTGACTGGGGAGCAGTAAAACAAAGGGGGATTGATGGGGACTAGGCGTGCTGAAGATGCAGAGAGAGACGGTTTCAGGGGGCGGTTAACCCCTAGGATCGTGTGACCAGAGAAAAGGACTTTTGCAGTAACAGGGTCCCCCGGGGGACTGCAGCGAGCGGTCCCAGGGGCGGAGGAGTCTGCAGCTCGACCCTGGCAAAGAGGTGGTGACCTCGAGAAGGGCTGGCACACTAGGGGTTTTCCCTGGAAACCGTGGGGAGCTGCGAGCACACAGGCCTGTGAGTCCACAACAACTTGGGAAGAGTGGAGTGATGGTCTGTCACCGTCTTCTTAAGAAGGACATTGTAACCCTGTGCAAAAAGAGAGGGTTGAGCATTGGAAAGTTCACCAAAGCACAGTTAATCGTGCAGCTGGAGGAGGATGACCACTCTAAGGGACAGATTCCTGACCCCAAATGGGGCTATAGCAGGATCTGGGAGCAGCTGGAGTAGTAGCCAGGCATCCCCAAGACTCCTGTCCCTGACCAGACGAGGGTCTTCACGATCGGGTTCCCCATCCGGGGATCGGAGATGGACGGGATTGGAGCTGAGTCCGAGAGAGCAAGAGGACTGTGAGAGACAGCGAGAGCCCGAGAAAGAGCTGCAGAAGCAGTAGCAGCATGAACTGGCGGTGGGGGAGCGGAGAGGCCTAGGGAACCTCCCCGGGGTGAGTGGGGATAGACCCCGGGGGGCCAGTTCCGCAGGGAACCTCGAGACTAAATTGCTGCCCCTGGTTAAGGGGGGGGGGATGTGGATGCCCACCTCACTGCCTTTGAGCAGGCTGGAGATCTGAACCAGGGGGACCCTGCGGAAAAGCCCCGGTGTCTAGCTCCCTTGCTGGGTCCCAAGGCCATAGACTCTGTCGGCCAGATGGGTGGGGAGGTGGACAGGCTCCCACTCCTGACCCCAACCTATATGTCTGTGTGGAGTTTCCTGGGGCCAGGCCCCTCGGACCCCCAGTGGGAGCGGAAGGTGATGGTCAATGGGGAGACATTCCTGGGGTGGCGAGATCCTGGGACAGAGAGAACTGTTGTCAGGCCCTGGGTGGTGCAGCCTCAGAGGTTGAGGGGCTGTGTGAGCTGGGTGAGGGTCCCAGGGACGAAGCCCCTCGCCCTGCCTATGGCCCAGATCCCTGTGCAGACCCAGGAGGGGTGGGGCTGGCTGGTTGTTGGGGTTCTCCAGGATATCGGCTGCAAGACCCTGTTGTGGGGGGACTGTGTCTCTTTGGGACAGGATCCAGGCCCTGCTCCGGTAACTGCCAAGGGTTTGAATTTGAATCCAGGGAACCAATCAGCGGAGAGGGAAATGGTCAGTGAAAATGCAGATAACCTGGCTGGCAGGTGGGGGGAGCCGCTAAGCTCAGGCTACCTGCCTGCCTGTAACCAGACCCCTGGGTCTGGGTGGGACAGAGAGATGCTCCCCGCCCCCTTGCACACTGGAGAGGGGGCTCACACTGGCTCTGATGCAGTGAGGAAAGCAGGGAGCTCACTGCCTACCCCCACTGGGACAGCAGCGCTGAGCACAATGGGAGCTGAGACCCCAGCTGAGTGAGGGGAGACACAGGCAGGGCAGGGGATCTGTTGGGAGTGGCAAGGTGCTGGGTAAGGAAAGTTTGGATGAGCCTAGGCAGCCTTGTGATCTGATGGCTTTGTCTAGTCAGCAGGGTGGGAAGGCGAGGAGAGTGGAAGATGAGTGTCCCTGGACCTTACCTGTTAGCTGGGTGGAGAATTGGGACAGTGAAGGAAATGTGTCTGTGTCTGTCAGGGGTATTGACTTGCCTATGGAGGGAGCTACCCTGATCTCCAAGCAGTTGTCTGTGACCAGCCCTGTGTGCTGGGACAAGGGGAAAGAGATCCCAAGCTGTGTGTCTGGGAAAGGAGAAAGTGTGTCCGGCTCTTCTTTGTCTGTGCAGCAGACAGAAGGGGCCTTTCCGCCTGTGATGGTTGAGGGTAGTGCAGTTGTCTCAGAGCTGGTTCTGGATTCAGCTAAAGCCCAGGAAGGGAAGGGTCCTAAGTTTGTGTCTGCTCGGGAGAATGGCCCTGTAACTAGGTCACATCCAGTTAGTGTCTATGTAAAATCCCAGAGCCCAGACAATTCTGGTGCTTGTATTTTGCCTGTTGCTAGTGTGTTGTTGGGAAAGGGTGTCGCAACTCTGTCTAATCAGGGTGAGATCCTAGCCAGGGCACAAGGAGAGCATGAAGGTGATGTGATTGTGTTACCTACTGAGGGTGTGGAAACCTGTAGCAAGAAGGAAAAGATTCCTGAACTTGTGTGTGGCAAAGGGAAGGAGAATGCTTCTGACCTTTTCTCTAGGAAGTCTGTCAGTTTGCCTGAAAGGGGATTGTGTAGGAATCCGCCGGATGGGCTAGAGGTAATTCTGGATGTAAGGGAGACCCAGTGTGGAGAGCTTTGAGAAGGTCTCAGATGAAGTGAAAGCTGTTAAGAAAGTTAAACCGTCCTATAACCAAGTGGCTGTGTTTGGCCAGCTTGATGGGGAGAAGACCCAATCCCAGTTTGACCCACTGGGGTTTTGGGGTGGCCAAAGGGCACGGGCCGCATAAACCTTCCCACATGCGGCCTGCGAGTGCTATCGACCACCCCCGACCTAAGGGAGGGCGTGAAACTGGAAGGTCCTGGTGTAACTCCTACCAAGGAATGGGAGAGATGCTGGGGCATCCATGGGAACGTTGGTGGCTTCGAACTTCCCCAGGTCACCAGCTAAAGTGACCCTGCTCAGTTCGATCTCGAAGGGGGGAGAGATGTGACGAAGTGGGACTGTTCTTAATGTTTCCTCTGAATAGTGTGGGGGTGCCTCAGTTTCCCCTATGAAGTTCTTAAGTATCTAGGTGGTGCGATAAGGGTGTATGATCATTGCAGAGCCCTAGAGGGCAGGTGTGTGCAGGAGTCTGGACACAGAGAATGGCCGACACCCTGTTTCCTGGCAACTGATGGCCTGGGCCCTTCCCCCCTGCAAGGTGAGAGCTAAAGGGTTGGAGAACAAAGGAATCAGGTGACCTCCTGGCCCGGGAAAGGAACAAAGCCCAGAGGAGGAGGGGCTGGAGGGAGTTTCAGTTTGGGGCTGGCTAGGACATGGAGTGAAGTGCAGACGTGGTTGTCTGGCTCACTGCCCTCCAAAATGGACCCAGCTGAGGGGTCCTGTTCTCTGCACCTACAAGCTCTGTGTCAGACCATGTTCCTGTCGTCTAATAAACCTTCTGTGTCACTGGCTGGCTGAGAGTCACGTCTGACTGCGAAGTTGGGGGGCAGGACCCTCTGGCTTCCCCAGGAGCCCCGCCTGAGCGGACTCGCTGTGGGAAGCGCACGGAGGGGCAGAGGATGCTGAATGCTCCGAGGTCAGACCCAGGAAGGTGGAAGCCGGGTGAGCTGTTTGCCCTGCGGACAGGCTGCTCACCGGAAGGCGACTGCCCCAGAGTCCTGACTGGCTTCATAGGGAGCAGTTCCAGAGCATCGCCCGGGCACTCCGTGACACCCCTCCCTCGAGCCACACGGCTGGAGCCGGGGAGAGGGAAGCAGAGCGGGCTACTCCCAGCTCTCCGCTAATCTCCCAGGCCACTCTGGGCCTGTGGGCCCCCCAAAAGTGGCCCCACACAGCTCCTGCCTCCCAGACCGTGGTGGGGGGGAGGAGGAGGCCTGGGATCCCACACAGCCCCACTGCGGGGGGGGCTGGATAGGGCAGCCGAATGGCTAGGGACAGCCCCGCTGGAAGCCACTAGCCTAGTTACCGGAGGCCGTGTGTGGGAACGGTTCCCGGCCCGCGGCTGCTCGCGGAAGGGCGGAGGTGTGGCTAAGGCAATGGCTGGAGACCTGACTCAATTCCCAGCTCTTCCTGCAGGAACTCAGGCAAGTTGCTTCGGCCCAGGGCTACAAAGGGATTTAGGTGCCTAATGCCCATGGGCATTCAATACTTCTGAGGCGCTAGGCCTCACGCTGTGCCTTAGTTCCCCACCTCCTGGGGGGTAGGAGGGTGAATTCATTACTGCTGGGGGCATTTGGCTCCCAAGTGATGGGGGCCATGAGAGCGAGCGTGTGCACAGGCACCTGGGGCGGGGCGGAGGGGGGGATTGGGCGTGTCATGGATAGTAAGAGCTGACCGGGCTGCTTGGCCAAGGGCACATTGGGTCTTGGGCACCATCCGGAGGGCTCCTGGTAGGGACCATGGCCAGGGTTGTGCTCTTCCCACCAGCACAGCCAGGGGAATGTGCGGAGGCCAGTGGCTGTAGGAGAGGTGAGCTGACCCCTCCACCCACCCATTCTCTCAGCCTGGCTGCAGAGGGGCAGTGTTGGGCTCAGAGGAGGCAGGGAAGACTCAGCAATTGGGTGAGGCGCCATGGTCATGGCGCTACTGGACTCAACGTTCAAGTGATTTTGAGCACCTGATTGTCACAGCACTGAGCACCCGCCCTCTGCCGGCCAGACCCTTGAAAGGGGGGTGTCACATGTTGGCCCCCCCCAACAAATTCCTGGTCACTGTAACAATCTCAGCTGCAGGCTCCAGCTCGTGGCCTCACCTGGGACACATTGGGACGCTCATCGTGCAGGAGGAGGAGCAGTGGGACCAGGCTCCGGAGGACGAGCTCCTTCATCTTTTTTCTGTTGGGCTCCCTTACAAGCTCCAGCAGGTGTTTAAAGAGGGCGATGGAGAGCACCCGGAGTTTGCTGGACTCCTGCAAGAGAGGATGTGGGGAGGAGATGCTGTGACGGTCGTGCTCTCCCAGCAAGGTGAGCGCTCACTGTGAGAGAGATGTCTGCCCTGCAGGGGGTATTGCTAACTCACCCCCAGTCATACGGGCACAGCTGGGGGCCAGAGTCTCATGGGCACAGCGCCATTGAAGGCAATAGAGATGCAGGTTTCCACCAGCTGAGGGGCTGGCCTGGCAACTTCTTGGCCAGAGAGAGCAGTAAGGTGGGGTGAGACAGCCCCTGGGATCTCACAGCCAGCTCTGGGCACACTGACATCAGCACCCGCCTGTCAAGCCCAGGGGAAACGCTCAGGGCAGAGCAGCACCAGGACAGGGGCGGCAGAGAGGGAGCGATGAGGAAAGATTCAAAGAACGAAGGGATGTGTGTACTTTGTCCTCCCGCTTTGCATGCCCGACTCACACTGGTGCTGACCCACAGCGACCCTCTAGCGAGGCCAAGGGGGCCAGGCATGGGGGGCAAATTCCTACACTGCTGTTTGTTCGGGCCACGCACAGGGACCTGGGGGGGATTTAAGCAGGAGCAAGGGGTGGTAAATGTGCAGGAGCTCCCAGATAGGGGGCCTTGGAAGCCATGACTGGAAACCACCCAGCCTCCAGGGGCTTGGGGTTCGGCAAGGGCTGCCCAACTCCTACACATGGGTTTCTTGTTAACTCAGGGTCGGCCCCACTTGGTCACATGATGCCCCCTCGCTGCATGGCAGCTGGCAGAGCCGGACCAGTCCAGTGACCTGGGAGGCCGGGCAAGCTGTGCCCAGCAGGGAGAACCAGGAGCAATAGCTGGGGGCTGTAGGGAGGGGCCACTGCTTTCTGGGAGGTGAGGCTGAGGGTAAGGGGGGGCAGCCTGGGGGGGCGGGTTGACTTGAGCTGTTCTGAGAGTGGCTGAACCTTTAAATGGTGCCCCCCCAATCAGCAGTTACGTGTCGCCTCTGGGCACCAGGTTCTAGACCAGGCAGTTCTCTGAGTGACGTCTGTTGTAAAAGTCTTCATAAGTTCTTTTAGTCTGTTTATCTATTTGGCTGCGCTCTCCTGTCTGGCCACTTTGGAGACAGGCTCTTGGAACAGTAGTTCTCAGTTGTCTTTCCATCAGGAGCGGGTGCTGGACTAGATGCAGGAGCTGCTCTTGGTGTTGATCTTTAGCTGGGCCTGTGCCACTGCTAAATCAAGAGCGGCCGGGTCCCAGCAGAGTTGGGGAGGGCTGAGGGTAGGATTTAGCGTTGTGAGAGCTGGGGAGGGGGGTGGTCCCTCCAGGAGCCCCCACTGGGGCGTTACCCCTGGAAGGCAGTAATGGATGGGTCCCTTTCTCCCGCCCACTTTGCTGGCTCTCGCCATGCAGTGGGGGACTGAACATCAGTCTGGTGAACACGCTGGCGGGGGCTCGTTTGTGGTTACAAAAGGCCTGGGGAGAACTAGCCCCTCCTTTGATGCTGCCCTGCCATGAGAACGAAGGGGAGAGGAAAGGGCGGTAGCTGCAGAACCTATAGACGGAGCCGTTTCCTTATGGAGCTGACAGGCCAGCTGTGGGATTCCTGGCCAGGGAGGGGAGGGGCGGGGCAGGATTTTCACCAGGGTACCATCACTTGTTACCCTGGAAGCCAGCAGGAGCATTGCGGCACCCTGTGCTGCAGAGGCCCCCTCGCTGCATGCAGGCTCAGGAATGCATGTCCTTCCCTCAAGGGGAGCCTCGTCCCCAGGCTGCCCTGATCCTTGTCAGCAGGCCTGCAGGACACCAGGGTTCCCACCCTTACTGCCATATGCTCTGATGGAGAATGGGCTAGCAGAAGAAGGCGGGAATGGGTTCATGTCATTTACGACAATCCTTTTTCTGGCTGGGGCCATAGCATAGGTCCCGCTAGCCCACCCGCCAGCCCCCATTCACACGTCTGTGGCTTGAAGGGTCTCCCGCGGGCCGCCAGGCCTTACATCATGAAAGAACGGCAGGAGTTTCTCAGCCACTTGCACAGCCACGGGGCTGGCGCTCTGCCTGTTCATGCCGGCGAGGATGTCTCTCAGCACGGTGATGGCATTGGAGATGACACCCCTGTCTGCCTTGTGTAGCCGCTCCACGACGACAGGCTGCTGACGCTGGATTTTCCCCACCTGTGTGAAAGGAGGAGCTGCTTTACGGAACACCCTCCGGTGACCCAACAAGCCATTTCCATAACAACGTCTGCCTCCCCTGCAGACAGAGCCACGGGAACTAGGAGTGCAGGGGGTGCTGCAGCACTCCAAGGTTTTACGCGGGGCTCTGCTCCTGGCTCCACACACAAGGTCCCAGCTGCCGGCCCTGCGCCAACTCCCAGCTGTGGCCCCAGCCTCGGCTCCCTTGCCCCATCCGTCTCCCGCCCCCCTGGAGCCATGGCCCTGCTCCTGACCCCAGCTCTAGGGGTGGTGGGGTGTGTGGACAGGTGTAAGGGGGTGCTCAGCACCTCCACTGTCAAAAGTCTTCTAGCGCCCCTCCTCCAGATGACATGTTAGAGCCTCAAAGCCCTTGCACAGCCCCAGCTAGGATCGCAGGCAGCGGGGCCGGCTACCTGCAACATAAGCAGCTGCTTCCTTGTACCCCCGATCTCAGGGGGTGGTATTTATTAGCAGGTATCATCTGTGGAAACTTCTCTGCACAACACCTTGACCCCAAACAAATCAAGTGTATTATTGTTATAAGGGTTAGAATAGCACCTCCAGCGCCTATCTGCAATCAGGGCGTGTGCTGGGGGCTTTCCAGGCACAGAAAGAGACATTCCCTGGCCTAGAGCTTACAGGCTAGACACACAAAGGAAGGATTTCTATCCCCGTTGTACAGACATGGAACTCAGGCACAGAGAGGCGACGTGACTCACCCATGGTCACCCAGGGAGTCTGGCAGAGCCCGAAACTGAACTTGGGTTCTGCTGAGTCCCGGGCCTTACAGCCCAGCCTCGGCGAGGGAGCCGATTTTGTACACGAGTTGTAGGGTTGGTCTGTTACTAAAAGCCAGATTCAATCATTTCTGTGTTTGGCTTTTGAACTGTTCAAAGACAGCCCCACAAAACCTCAACCGGGATCAGGGGGAAAAGTGTCCAATACAGGCTTACTGGTTCCGGAAGCAAAAATAAAACACAAGCAAGTGAAAACCAGCTGAGGACATGGAACAATGGGAATGGTGGATAACAAGGAGAATTACAGTCATGCCCTGTCCATGTCTGATCGATTCATCGTCCGTGTTTAATAAACCGGACTCACCTGCTATTCTCAGGGGAAGTAAATTATCATTAGGGAGAGTTGCCTTCAGATTGTCTCCTCTTTGACCAAGCTGCCAGATCTGTGTATTTAAGTCCCAAGGGTTTTCTCTGCCTTCACTATGCTGTGTCTATCACACTTGTTATGAGGTCGGAGCAGCAAAAGGCCCTCCTCGAGCTTCTCGAGGAGCGAGTGCTGCGGGACAGAGATGTGACGTCAACAGTTAAAACCTACGAGGCTCAAAAAGGGGATTGGTAGGAAAAAATGGTTCCAATTGAAGCAAAATGGCTCTGTCCGGGCGTCCCGGATCACTGGTGTCACCAGCATTCCCTGGAGGTCTAGAGTCCACAGCTCTGCTACTACTCTAGTGCTAGGGTTCTTTGGATCACACACCCAGAGATGCACCCTGCAGGAGCCAGGCCCTGCCCTGCAGAACAACAGACAAAAGCCAGGCAGGGACTTGCCCAAGGTCACCCAGCAGGTCAGAGGCAGAGCCAGGAATAGAAACCAGGGCTCCTGACTCCAGCCCAGGTCCAGGTCCCCTGGGAAGCTTTCAATGACTCCAGCCCTGCATCAGCTCCCTGATGAAGGAGTTGCCAAGACTTTGAAGGAAAGAGCTGAAATTCAGAGGGATCATGGTAAATTGGAGGACTGGGCTATAGACAACAAAATGAAACTCACCCAAGACAAAAGTGAGGTGCTACATTTAGAGAAGAAAAAGCAAATGCACAGAAACAGAATGGGGGATAACCGGTTGAACTGCTGAGAAGGATCTGGGAGCTGCGGTGGATCACAGCCTCAGCATGAGTCAGCAAAGCGATGCTGTTGGAAAAAAAAAAAAAAGCAAATGCAATTTTAGGTTGCATTAACAGAGGTATAGCCTGCAAGTCATGGGAGGTGATAGTACCACTCTACTCAGTGCTGGTTAGGCCTCAGCTGGAGTACGGTATCCAGTTTTGGTCACCAATGTCTACAAAAGATGTGGAGAAACTGTAATGGATCCAGAGGCGAGTGACAAAGACGATCAGAGGGATGGAACACAAGCCATATGAGCAAAGGTTGAAGGAACTGGCTATGTTTAGTTTGGAAAAGAGGAGATTAAGGGGGGACATGCTAATGGCCTTCAGATTCTTCGAAGGCTGCCAAAAAAAAGATGGCAAAAAGTTGTTCTCTCTTGCCACAGAGGGCAGGACAAGAGGGGATGGGTTCAAAGGACAGCACGGCAGATTTAGATTAAATCTCAGGAAAACCTTCCTAACTGTAAGAAGAGTAGGACAATGGGACAGACGACTAGGGAGCTTGTGGAAGCCCCTTTGCTGGAGGTTTATAGTAGGAAGCTGGAGCCATCTGTCTCGGCTGGGATAGACACAACAAATCCTGCATCTTGGCAGGGGGCTGGACAAGCTGACCATGCGATCCCTTCTCACCCTGCGGTTCTATGAGAGCTGTCCCAGAGCACCAGGAGAGGGTTTCGGCGTGTTCTGCCTCGACCATAGCGCTGGCTAGAGTCACGCTCTCTCTCTTCGGCCCAATGGCGATACCCAGTGGGAGACTGAGAGACACC
This sequence comes from Natator depressus, assembly GCF_965152275.1. Lineage (NCBI taxonomy): Eukaryota > Metazoa > Chordata > Testudines > Cheloniidae > Natator > Natator depressus. The sequence goes on from NC_134236.1 coordinate 140,077,906, forward strand.
CTCAGGCCGTGGAGGGGAAACACGGCGCTCCTTCCCTTGCTGCAGGGGCTGGAACTTACAGTCAAGGGGGCGATGCCAGCCTCTTGCTGAGAGACGTCGTGATGAGGGTGCAGCGGTCGCTCCTGCTGCGTGTTGAGCAGCTCCCGTAGGACCTTTCCTGCGGTCTTGGGGTGGGATATCAGCACCCTCCACATCTCCACAGCAACGCTGCAAAGGGAGAGAGCCGATTTCACCTGGCCAGAGCCCCGCCAGCCTCCTGCACCCACTGCCACCCGCACCCTGCTGGGTCTCCGGCCACTGGCCGGCCCTTTGTTGCCCTCCAGATGCAGCAAGGGCCCCCACTGCCTGGCGCAGGTTGCATGGGGGCCGGGTCTGAGTGTCAGCCCCGGGGGAGGCCGAGGGCTGCCATATGGGGTTTTGCAGGCTGGCCTGTCTCCACGGCATGTCAGCCTGCAAAACCCTCCAGAACAAGCAGCAGCTCTGCAGGGAGCAGGAGGTCTCTGGAAGGTTCTGCATGCCCCTGTCCCTGGCAGCGGGACCAGTCCGGGGGAGCCGGAGCGCAAGCGGCAGCAGCCCCAGCCCCGTACCTGTCACATGACAGCGAGCAGCCCAGCAGCGTTGTGACCACCTCCTCGCTGTACTGGTTGCCCAGCACGACAAGGGCCTTGAGCAGCTGCTGCTGGGCCAGCGGCTCGCTGATGGAGTCCAGGTTGTGGTAGATGCTCATCACAGCCTCCGACACCTGGAAGGGAAATGGGGAGATGGGAGCCTTGGCTTCCTCGCGCTGCTATTGATCTGGGATGCCAGGGACCTGCCGTACCTGAGAGCCATCTGCCCTCCCACATCCTCTTCTCCAGCTCCAGGCCTAGAACACAGGGCCAATTCCCGGCCTATCGATTCATAGACTGCAAGACCACAAACGGCCATGGAGATCACCTAGACTGACCCCCCTCATGGCACAGGACCTGCCCCCCAGTAATGCCGAGCGCCCAGAGGCAGAGTCTCCCACGGATGGGCTCCCCCAGCAGGCTGTTCTCACTGCAGCTCTTACCCTCTCCAAGCTTGGGCTGGGGACCCACAGGATCACATGCAGCATGTGCCTGGCCGCCACCGAGTCATGGACGCTGGTGTCTCTCATGCCCTCGATAGCAGTGAGGAGGAAGTCCATGCGCTCGGATGGGTTGAAGTACTTCCCAAACATCTGAAACAAACCTGCCAGTGAAACCCCTTTTGCTGCCCAGTGCGGTTCCAGTCGGACCGAGCAGCCAGGAGTGCAGGCAAAGCCCGCTTTGCCGGGACAGGGCTGGGTTACTGCACCTGGGACGCACAGTACCCAGCCAGCAATCAGGAGCTGTCCTGCATGGCACAGGCCAGCGTGGCAGTGCATGGGGGCACAATACCGCACAGCACGGATACACTCTCTAGTGCTCAGCAGGGGCTGGCACTGGTGCATGGACGCAATGATGCCTTGGAGAGCATTAATCTCTGGGGAAGCTCCCACCACACCTGACAAGGAGCTGGGATCAGGTTTGGATGAGACCCAGTGCATCTTGGGATGTGGCATGGAGGGAAGCATATTGGCCCGCAATAGTAGAAGCCTTGCCAGCAGATCGAGGGAAGTGATTATTCCCCACTATTCGGCACTGGTGAGGTCACATCTGGCCCCCCACAAGAGAAAGGATGTGGAGAAATCGGAGAGAGTCCAGCAGAGGCTAAGGAAAATGATTAGCGGGCTGAAGCACATGAATTATGAGGAGAGACTGAGGGAAGTGGGCTTATTTAGTCTGCAGAAGAGAAGAGTGAGGGGGGATTTGATAGCAGCCTTCAACTACCTGCGAGGGTCGGGGGGGGGGGGTTCCAAAGAGGCTGGAGCTCGGCTGTTCTTAGTGGTGGCAGGTGACAGAACAAGCATCAATGGTCTCAAGTTGCAGTGGGGGAGGTCCAGGTTGGATATGAGGAAACGCTATTTCACTAGAAGAAAAGGAGTACTTATGGCACCTTAGAGACTAACCAATTTATTTGAGCATAAGCTTTCGTGAAGTGAGCTGTAGCTCACAAAAGCTTAAGCTCAAATAAATTGATTAGTCTCTAAGGTGCCACAAGTACTCCTTTTCTTTTTGCGAATACAGACTAACACGGCTGTTACTCTGAAACTATTTCACTAGGAGGGTGGTGAAGCACTGGAAAGCGTTACCTAGGGAGGTGGGGAATCTCCATCCTTCGAGATTTTTAAGGTCAGGCTTGACAAAGCCCTGGCTGGGATGATTTAGTTGGGGTTGGTCCTGCTATGAGAAGGGGGTTGGATTAGATACCTCCTGAGGTCTATGATTCTATGAGGTGGAGTGGGCCATCGGCAGGGCTCCGGCCCAGCTGGATGGGGTCAGTCACACGCCTGGGTCTGACCCTCCCCCCTGACTCCTAGGGTGTTAATTTCTCTCTCCTGAGAACTCTGGGCACAACAATCCCAGGAAGCATTGAAAGTAGTTACCATGGCGATATTGCTGGTGTTGGTGAACCAGGTGACCCAGAAGGTGTTCTCCGCTCGCCACTCCCTGAAGACCTGCAGATACTCTGCACTCTGCTTTGCCAGCGTGGTGCCTGAACCAGGGAGGGGAAACAGACAGCAGGCAATAGAAATCAGAGGTTAGCTTTGGAAACGGGAGTTTTGCAAGGAAGTTTAGAGACAAGTACATCTAAGAAACTGTAAATTCAGGCCAATAAACTCCCCCCCCCCCCCGAACAAAACTAAACAAACTAACCCCCCTGGAAGAGTCAAAATAAACCAGGCAGAAGTGCAGCAGCAGTGTGAGGCTCTCCAGTTGATTGCACTGAATGCAGCATGTAGGATTACTAGCCCTGTGGGCAGCTAGCACATCTGGGCATTTGGCCCAAGGAGCTACTGCCCTCGGAGACCAGGAGGCCAGAGGATCTGAACTGGTGGAGCCAAGGGAGACAGCGAGGTACATAGAGGAGACTTTTAGGGATGCAGTAGAGTGGTCCCACCCCCCGTCTGACAGCCTTTGTGCTCTGAGGAGGGTGAAAGTTTCTGGGAAGGAGAACATTGAGCTGGAGCAGAGGGAGATGATCCCATAGTTGGGACCCACCTTCCAGATGAAGTCAGGATATTCTCTCACACTGAGGCTGCCCCTCCTGAGGCAGGAAGCCCAGTTAGAAAGAAAAGCCAGGTAATAGTAATGGGGGATTCAATCAATAGACATATAAGCAGTTGGGTTTGTGATGAGTGGGAGAACCGCATGGTAAATTGCCTGCCTGGTGCAAAGGTTGCAGCTCTCATGAGACATCCAAACAAACTTATGTGCAGTGCTGTGGTATGTAAGCTAATGTTTAAATCAGCCTCTGTACGAGATAGCGAATGTGACAGTGAAGTTTATAAAAGTCTCCAGATGTGATCCCTGGCAAGCCTGACTTCAGGACCAGGCAACTTGTTGAAATGATAGGAAAGAAGAGAATTATCAGACACATAGGTGAACACAATTTGTTGGGGCAGAGTCAACCTGGCTTTTGTAAAGGGAAATCATGCCTCACCAATCTACTAGAATTCTTTGTAGGGGGTCAACAAGAATGTGGAGAAGGGTGATCCAGTGGATATGGTGTACTTGGACTTTCAGAAAGCCTTTGACAGGGTCCCTCACCAAAGGCTCTTAACCCAAGTAATCTGTCATGGGATAAGAGGGAAGGTTCTTTCATGGGTCAGTGGTTAAAAGATAGGAAGCAAACAACAGGAATAAATGGTCAGTTTTCACAGTGGAGAGAGGTAAAGAGCGGGGCACCCCAAGGATCTGTGTTGACACCAGTGTAGTTCAACATAGTCATCAATGATCCAGAAAAAGGGGTAACCAGTGAGGTAGCAAAATTTGCAGATGATACAAAATGACTCAAGATAGTTAAATCCAAAGCAGACTGCGAAGAGCTACAAAGGGATCTCACAAAACTGGGGGACTGGGCAACAAAATGGCAGATGACATTCAATATTGATAAATGCAAACTGGACACCACAATCCCAACTATACATACACAATTATGGGGTTTAAATTACCACTCAAGAAAGAGATTTTGGAGTCATCGTAAAGAGTTCTCTGAAAACATCCGCTCACCGTGCAGTGGCAGTTAAAAAAGCCAACAGAATGTTGGGAACCATTAGGAAAGGGATAGATAATAAACCAGAAAAATGTCAGAATGCCTCGATACAAATCCAATGTGCGCGCCCACACCTTGAATACCACGTGTAGTTCTGGTCGCCCCATCTCAAAACAGATATACCAGACTTGTAAAAGGTGCAGAGAAGGGCGACAAAAATGATTAGGGGTATGGAAGAGCTTCCATATGAGGAAAGATTAAAAAGACTGGGGGCAAGTCTACACTTAAACCACTCTATCGCCATAGCTGCACCGGCGCTGTAACGTTGAAGAGAAGATGGTCCTCTGCCAATAAGCTCTGAATTCACCTCCCGGAGAGGCGCTAGCTATGTCAGTGGGAGGGGTGCTTCTGCCAACAGGGGTGTGGATTTTTCACAGCCCTGAGCAATGGAGTGATAACAATATAGGTGTGCAGTGTAGACCTGGGACCATTTAGTTTAGAAAAGAGCTGACTAAGGGGGGAGATGACAGAGGTCTATAAAATCATGACTGGTGTGGAGAAAGTGAATAGGGAAGTGTTATTTACCCCTGCACATAACACGGGAACTAGGGGTCACTCTCTGAAATTAATAGGCAGCAAGTTAAAAGCAAAGAAAAGAAGGTATCTCTGCACACAATGCACAGGCAACCTGTGGAAATTGTTGCTGTGGGATGTTGTGAAGCCTAAAAGGATAATTGGGTTCAAGATAATTAGGCCATGCAACCCCAGACTCTGCATGTCCCTAAACCTCTGACTACCAGAAGCTGGGACTGGATGAGAGGGGATGGATCACTCCAAATTTCCCTTTTCAGTTCATTCTCTCTGAAGCATGAGGCACTGGCCGTTATCAGAAGACCCAGTACTGGGCTAGATGAACTGATCTGAGTCAGTATGTCCATTCTTATGTGAGTTATGAAGAGTAGAGTATGGACAGGGGAAGCTAAAGACATCAGGGGAAACTCCATGGCTTGAAGGACTATGGATACTAAGGAGGTTTTTTTCAAAAAGTGTATTAGGAACAAAAGAAATCCTAGCAATGGTGTAGACTCATTACTAGATGGAGACTGTTTAAAAGGATGCAGAAAAGGCAGAAGTGTTCAATAAATATGTTTCCCATGTTTGGAAACCCCATGTCAGTGTATTTAGGAAGGACAAGGGTCTCCAGTGCTCTTACGTTTTTGCCGCAGCATGAAGGTGTAGAGGTGGTGAAGTCCCTCCATAGCCGATCGGCAGATCTCCTGCTCCTGCTCAGCACAGCGCAGAGTGAGACAGCCCACCAGCTGGCCCAGGGCTCTGAACTCCTCCACTCCCTGACGGAGAGAGGGAGCAAGGGGAGTCACTCGCCCCTGCAGGCCCAGCACAGCATGTCCCCCTGGCATTGCACTAGCAAGGGGCTAGAACCGGGGGAGGCAGAGCCCAGCGCAGAGAGACTGGGGACAATGAGAGCAGGAGGAGCCATGGGGCCCATCACCAGGGACTGAGGGAAGCTCAGCAGGGACGGGAAGTCTGGGTAGCAAAGTCAGCAAACATTGCCCTCGAGTGGGGACCTGGGTAAGGAATGAACTAACGTCCAGTCTCCATCTATCTCAAGGGCAAGCTCCTAATCCCAGCCCCTTCTCCCATCCCCCTCCCTCCACAGACCTCAGATCTAGGAGCGTGAGGTCACCTTGGACTCCTCTTCTCTGCATTGCGCCTCTCTCACTCCATCCTGGAGCTCCCCACAACCCCCACTTTCTGCGCCGCACCCAGCCTGCCGGCTCTCTCCTGCCGGCTCTCTCCTGCAGCCTCCCCCTCTAGCCTCCCCCTCCTGCCAGACCTTCCCTTGCCCCTCCTGCAGCCCCTGCGCTTGCTCCCTCCTCTTCCCCATGTCGTTGCACCAAGCCCCTTGCCCTCCTCTCCTGGGGTCTGCACAGCCTCCCCTGACCCACTCCCCATTGCTCTGGCTCCTTTGGCCCCTCCCATCCCTTTCACTGTGTCCCCTCCCACCTCCCTCCTTCTCTTCTGCTGCCCCAGCCTCTGGGGGCATATCATCCAAGCGCCCCCCTCCAGCTGCCGGAGGGGAGGCCCTGCCACAGGGGGGATGGAGCAGCTGGAGCAGCTCAGTGGCCCTGAGCACCCAGAGCAGGGGGTGTTCATCTGGCAGCCTGGCAGGAGCTGATGCCAAAGCATCCCGGGGGCAACTGACAAAGGGGCTGAACAGACACCTGGGTTCAGAGGGTGCTCTCAGGGCGATCCTCTGTAAATCTGTTGACCCTGCGGAGCAGACTTTGGTCCTAGGGGAACAGCGGGGAGAGTCCTTGGAGATAGAATTATGGGGCTCCACCCAAGGCCCACTGGAGTCAGAGGACAGACCTGTCCACATCAGGGCTCATTAGATTGGACTCCTACCGAGAATCTTGCTGAGTCACTATTCCAGGCCCGGGTTTTCCCTGCCAGGGAGCGCTGCACCGCGAGGCTGCTCAGTGCAGTTAGGAGACGGCCAGAGTCACAGGCTGCTCACCTTGAATTTGTGTTGACCGGAGATGAATTTGGTCAGCCAGGTGATTCTTCCCACTGCCCTCAGCCACACATGCACCTCCCTGGATGCGGTCCAGGGGAGCAGGACCTGAGAGAAACAGATTGGGACAAATTGCAAAGGAGAAGTACCAAAAAATAACACAAGCACATAGAGAGAAAATCAGAAAGGCTAAGGCAAAAATGAGTTCTAACTGGCAAGGGACATAAAAGGCAATCAGAAGCAGCTCTGTAAATGCATTAGGAGCAAGAGAAAGACAAAGGAAAGTGTGGGGCCACTACTCTGAGGAGCAGAAGGCACGGGGGTGTCCCATGCTTGCGATTAAATGGAGCCTTGGTCCCAGAGCCCCACCCCAGCTACAGGACTCGTCCCCTTCCTGCCCCCATGCCTCCACACCTCCAAGATGTTTTGCAGCACCACAAGGTTGGGCTTCTCCTCCTCGCACACCAAGGCCTTCAGCAGCTCATCCATGGTGTTCACAGTCTGTGTGCAGAACAGAAGAGAAACCACAGCAAGTGGCGTTACCCAGCCAGGCCACGAACCAATGCCCTGGCGTGTGACATGCCCCAGGCCATGGCAGCCCCTGCTATTCCAGCTCACCCTCTCACTTGTACCCGCAGGGGACCTACTGCAAACTCTCCTGGCAACAGGACCCCACCCGCTTTTGCTGTCCCCAGGGAGGCCACTGCACACAGTCTAATGCATTAGAAGAGTCAGGAAGGACTCCGCATTTGAGGGGGAGGGGAGATTTCCAGCCAAGCTTCACTTCCCCTGGCCTGTGTGCGTCTCAAGCAGCTGATCTCAGGGCTGTGCCCCCAGCCATGCACTGGGGTGAATGTGCTTGTGAAGGGAGTGTCTGTTCCCCACTAATTGCCGGTGCCTGTGAAGGATAAATGCCTACTACTGCTACCCTATGAGGGAGTTACTCCTTTATCTGCGGCGGTGGGGCTTGTGCTTTGGTACTGCAGGTCCTGAGCTGAAGCGCTGCCAAGGAGCTGTGATCATTACACTCTTATGCCAGCGCCAGGTAACCCAGGGGGCAGGGACACGAGCGACTTGCAGGATTCTCCCTCGGTTTGGGGCAGCTCCTCATGGCTAGTTTGGGGCTTACATTGTTGTATAGAGCAGCCTCCACGCCCTGGTTGGTCTCTGCTGGAGGCAGGGAGAAGACGCTGGAGAAGCAGACGGTGAGCAGGCTGGATAGCTCCATTCCCCGCAGCAGTGGCTCCACTTTGCTAAGAGAAGAGACACGCGTGGATTGGAGGGCTGAGGCGAGACTGATGCACTGATGTTGGCCTCAGGCTCCCAGGACATGCTGGGCAGGCTTCTGGGAAGCTGAGAGCAGGGTGCCAGCGGCACTGAGAGAGCCCCACATGGCGCAGGCTGTGCCACGTGCCAGGGCTCAGCCTGTCCCGCCTCTGAGCCACAGGGAGTCGCTGAGCTGCCGGTGTGATGCAGCTGGCACAGCTGGCGGCGACTCCGGTGGCTCCCTCCAGCAGTGCCCAACTGCTCCTCTCCCCCCGGAGCCATCGCCTGCGGGTCCCAGAGGGGACCGGTCCAACCCCCTCGCTCCCTCCCCCACATCTTCACACGGCCACTTGGAGAGGTCGCCAGGCACCGAAGGATCCTCCACCACCAACCCACGGGTGCCAGCTCACATGCACCAGCACCATGGCCTGGTGCCACGTGCCCGCGGGAATCAGAAGACGGGGGAGGAGCAGAGGGGGCAATGCCCTGCAGAACTGGCCATGCCAAGAGGCTGGCGTGTCTGGCTGCACACAGCACTAGCTGGGGCTGCGCGGGCAGGCCAGGTACCTCAGCTCCATGATGGCGAGCATCGCTTCTGACGCACCCCGCTGGTCAGGGAGTCGACGGACTCAAGATCAATCAGCTCCTGGGGAGACAATGTGGGGAAGTGCCAGCTGAGCTCCGAGCTCCCGTAAGGTTCCGACTGGGGAGCAAAGCGCTGGGCCTGCAACACGTGGCCTCGGCAGACAGGTCGTCCTACTGTTGGCTTGACGGTGTGCAGGGCTCAAGCTGGGGAGCGCAGTGCAGGGCCTGTGGTCAGTGCCCCAGCGTCACGTGCCAGTGCACTGCAAAGACTCCATCAGCATTAGCACCCAGGGACTCCACCTGAGATCAGGCTCCTTGTGCCAGGTGCTGCACACACACAGTGAGAGCCAGTCCCTGCCCCAGAGAACTCACGAGCTAACTGGACGAGACAAGGCATGGGAGGGAAACTGAGGCACAGAGGGGGAAGTGATTTGCCCAAAGGTCTCACTGAGGAACTCAGCCCCAGACCACTGGACCTCCCACCAGCACATGCTGTCCCACGTTCAGGGAAGGGAGGTAAGCTCCGGAAAGCTTTCTGCAGCGCCGCAGATCAAAGACTTTCCAAATCTACGGAGTAGATTTGTTGCTAGTTCCTAGTGGGCACTGACTGAGCAGTGCTGGGGCTCTGTGCAGGGAGACTGGTGTATACAGAGCGACCTGGTGACTTGGGAAGCTGGGTGCAAGGGAACAATCTACGTTTCAATACAGTGACATGTTCAGGAACAAAGAACGCAGGCCACGCTCACAACACGATCCAGCGATTGGCAGGTGAAGGTAGACAAATCTGCAGAGCTCTCCAGGCCAATCACTAAACCCGCTAAGTAACATAGCCCGAGGTCACAGTGGTCCCGTCTGGCCTTAGAATCCATGCCTCATGCGGAGAAGGACGGATGGTGCCTGTGGACAGGGCAGTAGCTGAGAGATCAGAGGAGGGCTCTTGGTACCTGTTCATTGCCCTTGAGAAAGGCGTTGATGTACTCTAGGGTCTCTTTCTCCTGCGAGTCTGGCCCCATAAAGCAGGAGGCATTCCCAGGTGATGGTGAATCTGATCAAAGACAGAGCAGTGGTAATACCTGGGGCTGCCAAGCTGCAGGCTGGATGACAGAGATCTTAGCAGAAACCCTTGCCCCCCGCTCCCACCCCAGCAGGGTAGCAGCCCTAATGCACAACAGGGTCTGGCACAGCCATCCCTGGTTTCCCCAACTCTTTGCTGCTCAGCCCAGCAAAGATCCAGTCAGAGCCCTAGTTCCCAGCAGCCACCCCACTTCCCTGCCGCACCCAGCATGCAGACTGAGCCTGGGGATCTGGGGAGCGCCACACCTGGAAGGAGGCATGATGTCAGGCTATGAGTGGTGTCCCCGCTCTCCGGGCCATTGCTGGAGGGGGCAGAGGGACTGGCAGTGAATCGGTCTGCTCCCCACTGCGGGAGAGGGAGGAGCTACCCAGTCTGCGCGGGATACGGGGACCCAGGGCCTGCCCGTTCTGCTTCCTCTGACTGCCTCTCCTGCCATTGACAGCCACCGGGTGTAACCTGGGCAGGCCCTGGTTTCCCATCATCGACCCCCCCACCCAAATGCCCTGCGCTGTGCCATGTGTCACTCCCCTGCAAAGGAGCCAGCAGATGGGGCTGCAACATCAGGGAGCATCTCATGCTTTGGCCGGCGCCCTGCAATCCTACGCTTAACAACCCACAGTGCACAGAGCATCCCCTTCGACCGGTGGAAACATCTTCCGACCCCGCAGTGTGACGGATCGGGGTGGGCAATTCAGTCAGTCTCCACCTGATGCTTCTGCTGCCGCCCCTAATGCCCCGATCAGATGCAGGGGCTGCAGCTGCTGCCAGCAGGAGGGGCCATTCCCCCCTGCCTGGGTTTTCCTGTCTCTCCATCTCATGGCAGCCCAGAGTTGTACAAAGGTGATGGAGACTTCTCCCGCCACTGACACCCTGGTCTTGCAACCCCAACCCCCAGAGGGGCCAAGTCCCACCGCAATGCAGGGCCATGGCCCCTGCCATTTTTGCAGCCCCCTCCGCCCACCCAGGAGGCACCCACTCACCAGCATGGAAGGGCTGAGGCACACACAGCTCCTGCTGCTGCTGTGGCCTCTTCCGCGGACTCTTCCTTCGAGGAGGTCTCGTCTCCTCCCAGGCACGGATGGGTTTCAAGGGGACCTTGTGGACTTCCTCAGCCATCCTGCAAGAAGCCAGGACAAGGGATTGCTTGTGAGGGGTGAGAGGCGACTGCCCCGTTCAGCATCAGGGCCAGTCCACGTATTGCCGTTCCACCAGCGCCTACAGCTGCCAGCTGAGATCAGGGCCCTGGTGCCCCAGGTGCTGCAGACAATCCCTGGGCCGTAGGGCTCAGACTCTAACTAGCCAAGGCAGCCAGCAGGGAAACAAGCCAGTGGATGTGCTCAAAGTCACCCAGGCAGTCAGCAGTACAGGCAGGATTAGAACCCAGGTCTCCGGACTCCCAGGCCCATCCCGCAGGCCAAACGGCCTCCCCCGGGTCTCTCCCGCCTCTCCTTCTGCTGGTTCACAAACTGCCCAGCAGACAGGCGGCATCCAACCACTCAGGATTCTTCCTGCCCAGGGAAATTACCCTGATCCCTTCCCCCAGGAATCTTGGGGCCGTGGCAGGTCCCAGGTGGGGGAGGCAAGCAGGGTAGGGGAGCGGGGGGCGGGCTGGTGAGCAGCAGGAGTTGCTCTGACACCACCGTGAAGGGGAAGGAGCAGAAGGCGGGAGAGCGGCAGGCAGGGAGACTGTGCCGGGGCAGAGCTTTGTGGCGATTTCGCATCTCGTCTCTCCAAGGCCTGTGTGGGAGCAGCCGCTGCAGAGAATCCCAGGCCTGATTCCCCCCACGCTGGGTCTCCTGAATGGCCCCTGCCCTGGGGGGCTCCATTCCTCACCCACTGTCTCCTGCTCACTCTCCAGCAGCTGCACGACAGGGGTCCTAAGGCACCTGTAGTCCTCTCCAGAGCTCAGGGGGACTGTCCTGGCATCGGACTGTCCTGGTGAATGGAACAATGGCTCCGGGCAAGCGGAGAATGCCTGTTCCCCTGGCAACCTCAGTGCCATTCCCTCTGGAAGTGATGGTGTCAGCAAAGGTGCTGGAGGTGGTCAGGCCTCGTGGTTGGAGCTGGACTCAGGAGGCCAGGGTGTGGATGGAGCGAGGCTGGAGTGAGAGAAGGGCTGGAGAAGGACGAGGGGCAGGGCCACCAGCTACCTCCCGGTCTGGGCACTTACCTGGCCCCACCATGCCAGTAGCTGAGGACACACGTGTTGTGGTATTTAGGCTCTCAACCCCCCCTCTGCAGAGCAAGGACCTGCTCTCCCTCGTTAGCTGAGGCCCGGGGCGGCGGGGACTCACCTGATCTCACTCAGAAGACTTACAGAGGAGCGGGGAACTGAACACAGCTCTTCTGGGTCCCAGCCCAATGCCTCATCTAACACCCTGTGCCACCTTCCCGTGCCGTGCCACCAGCCCTGCCAAACCCTCCTCCTTGTCTCCGTCCCCTCCGGGCTCGACTGGTGCGATCCCTTCTGTCGAGCCGCCCCAGACTCCCTCCTGTGCGCATGCCGCTGCCCACTTCCTGACTGGCACCAGGCTAGACGGCCGACAACGGGGCACTTGGCAGACGTGCGCCGCCCAGCCAGGAGCTTGGGGAAGGCTCGGTGTGGTTGGCGATGCAATGGAAAAGCAGAGATGGGCAATGGAAGATTCTCCTACCTGGAGTCAGGAGTGGGCAAAAGCCTGCGCGTAAATGGGCCACCCACTTTCTGCTGCCGGTGGCGGAGCTGGAACTGCTGGCTCAGCGTTCCCCAGCGGCACGTGCCAGCTCTCGCTCTGCCAGAGCCAAGCCTGGCAGTGAGGGGATGAGGCTGTGCCAGCCAGCAGGGGCGTGTCACAATGGGCAGGCGAGTCACAGACCAGCCAATGTGTGACTCCCCAGCCCTGGGATGCCCCAGCCCAGACTTGCTCTGGCCTCGCCGGGGCTTTAGAGCCTGTCCTTCCCCACCGGGGTCATGGCAGGGACCTTCCGCTCCCCACAGTCACAGACGTGAGGCCGGAAGGGACCGCTGGGCTCCTCTAGTCCCAGCTCCTGCTACCCCAGGCCAGAGCCCCTCCCTGCATCCATGCCACTGGAGCCAGGGGCTCTCTGGATCCCCGAGTGGGAGAATCACTTCCATCCCGGTTCCTCCTTCTCATGACAGTGCAGAAACGGGGATTCATGAACTCTCCCCACCCCCAGCTCCCAGCCCACACGGGAGGCTCTTTCCACTTTCCCAAGCTGCCAGGTGCTTTGGCCATGGGGTGTAAAATGGTCCCATCTCTGCTTCCTCTCCCACCGCTGAAACGACGCAGAAGCTGCTTTAATAGCAGCCCCCCCCCCCACCCAACTGAGTCCCAGGCCTTGCTAACGCTCAGTGCCATGACAGCCCCAGGAGATGATTGCTGCGGCGTGTGACGAAGTGGGACTGTTCTTAATGTTTCCTCTCAATAGTATGGGGGTGCCTCAGTTTCCCCTAGGCAGTTCTCAAGTCTCTAGGTGGTGGGATAAGGGTGTATGATCATTGCAGAGCCCTAGAGGGCAGGTATGTGCAGGGGTCTGGACACAGAGAATGGCCGACACCCTGTTTCCTGGCAACTGATGGCCTGGCCCTTCCCCCCTGCAAGGTGAGAGCTAAAAGGGTTGGAGAACAAAGGAATCGGGTGACCTCCTGGCCCCGGAAAGGGACAAAGCCCAGAGGAGGAGGGGCTGGAGGGAGTTTCAGTTGAGGCTGGCTGGGGACATGGAGTGAAGTACAGAGGTGGTTGTCTGGCTCACTACTTCCCAAAATGGACCCAGCTGAGGGGTCCTGTTCTCTGCACCTACAAGCTCTGTGTTAGACCATGTTCCTGTTGTGTAATAAACCTTCTGTTTTACTGGCTGGCTGAGAGTCCCGTCTGACTGCGGAGTTGGGGGGCAGGACCTCTGGCTTCCCCAGGAGCCTGCCTGGGCGGACTCGCTGTGGGAAGCTCACGGAGGGGCAGAGGATGCTGAATGCTCCGAGGTCAGACCCAGAAAGGTGGACGCTGTGTGAGCTGTTTGCCCTGCATACAGGCTGCTCACAGAAAAGAGACTTCCCCAGAGTCCTGACTGACTTTGTAGGGAGCAGTTCCAGAGCATCGCCCGGGGACTCCGTGACACGGGGGTCTCGGCCCAGGGGGAGGCAGTGACTCCTAGAAGCAGGGAGAGCAGCAGCACTATAGATCAGGGAGGTCTGGCAATGCCAGTGGCTGGCTGGGATCTGGCAGCCCAGGCACTCAGAGCAGATTGTCAAAGGCCAAACTCCTCTCACCACCGGCTCTGTAGCTCCCCCTTGCTTTCAGTCTGTCTTAGGCACCATCCTGGCCCTCATCCCCCTGGCATCCGAGCACTACCCATCCTCGATAGCATTTATTCTAACTGTCCCCTTCAGGGCAGGGTCTGGCAGCTACCCCCACTGTACAGACAGGGAACTACAGCACAGAGGGAAGAAGGGACTTGCTCGAAGCCAAACAGAGCATCTGTGGCAGAGCTGGGAAATGAACATGGGTCTTCTGGGTCCCAGGATGGCACCTTCTCGTTCAATCTCCTGCCCCCTTCGTCCCTGGTTCAGTGGGAGCTGTGGGAGCTCTCTGGGGCACAGGAGCCGGCTGGTGCTCAGATGGAGCTACGTTGCCTATTGCACAGATCTCGCTTTTCCCGGACATTGAAAATGCTGCTCCAACCTTACCAGAGCCCGTCAGGATCCTTGCAGCTGGTCAGTGCTAAATTGTGAACTGTGCCCTGGCCTCCCAGAGCGGGGCAATGGGAGAGGGTGGGGCTGGCCCAAGGCCTTGCTGGATTGCGGCTCACGCGTACGGAGTCCCAGTGCTACAGAGCTCTGTGCCGGGACGGCGCTTTGTGGCGGTTTCGCAGCTCCTCTCTCCAAGGCCTGTGTGGGAGCAGCCGCTGCAGAGAATCCCAGGCCTGATTCCCCCCACGCTGGGTCTCCTGAATGGCCCCTGCCCTGGGGGGCTCCATTCCTCACCCACTGTCTCCTGTTGACTCTCCAGCAGCTGCACGGCAGGTGTCCGAAGGCACCTCTAGTCCTCTCCAGAGCTCAGGGGGACTGTCCTGGCATCGGACAGTCCTGGTGAATGGAACAATGGCTCCAGGCAACCGGAGAATGCCTGTTCCCCCGGCAACCTCAGTGCCATTCCCTCTGGAAGTGATGGTGTCAGCAAAGGTGCTGGAGGTGGTCAGGCCTCGTGGTTGGAGCTGGACTCAGGAGGCCAGGGCGTGGGTGGAGCAAGGCTGGAGCGAGAGCAGGGCTGGAGTAGGACGAGGGGCAGGGCCACCAGCTACCTCCCGGTCTGGGCACTTACCTGGCCCCACCATGCCAGTGGCTGAGCACACACGTGTTGTGGTATTTAGGCTCTCAACCCCCCCTCTGCAGAGCAGGGACCTGCTCTCCCTCGTTAGCTGAGGCCCGGGGCGGCGGGGACTCACCTGATCTCACACAGAAGACTTACAGAGGAGCGGGGAACTGAACACAGCTCTTCTGGGTCCCAGCCCAATGCCTCATTTAACACCCTGTGCCGCCTTCCCGTGCCGTGCCACCAGCCCTGCCAAACCCTCCTCCTTGTCTCCGTCCCCTCCGGGCTCGACTGGTGCGATCCCTTCTGTCGAGCCGCCCCAGACTCCCTCCTGTGCGCATGCCGCTTCCCGCTTCCTGACTGGCACCAGGCTAGTCGGCCGGCACCGGGGCACTTGGCAGACGTGCACCGCCCAGCCAGGAGCTCGGGGAAGGCTCGGGGTGGTTGGCGATGCAATGGAAAAGCAGAGGTGGGCAATGGAAGATTCTCCTACCTGGAGTCAGGAGTGGGCAGAAGCCTGTGTGTAAATGGGCCACCCACTTTCTGCTGCCGGTGGCGGAGCTGGAACTGCTGGCTCAGCGTTCCCCAGCGGCACGTGCCAGCTCTCGCTCTGCCAGAGCCAAGCCTGGCAGTGAGGGGATGAGGCTGTGCCAGCCAGCAGGGGCGTGTCACAATGGGCAGGCGAGTCACAGACCAGCCAATGTGTGACTCCCCAGCCATGGGATGCCCCAGCCCAGACTTGCTCTGGTCTCGCTGGGGCGTTAGAGCCTGTCCTTCCCCAACGGGGTCATGGGAGGGACCTTCCGCTGTTATACCAATAAAATAAAAACCAGCAGGATCTCATTAAAGGGTAAAAAGGCAAAATACCACATTTATTGTGAATACAGAAAGAATCATAGTAAGCAGTTAGTTATAGGTATAACATTCCATTCAATCTCATATTTATTCACACATTCATTCATACAAACACACACACCCAGGTTCTGCAAGGTTGTTATCATAGTTACCAGCCTTAGAGTTGCTCATGCCAAGCCACTGGCCAGGTGGCCTGGACATGAGGAGGGAGCAGGGCCTTGTCAGATGCTCATCTGATGCTCCTGGAAGTTGGTTGGCAGAATCAGACCCCAAAGTTCTCACTTTTTAGAGTCTATTTTTATAGGAATTTCTTCCTATGCCAGTCTATGGGAATTGCTTCATCATGCTGTTGCTGAATCAATCAGCAGATAGCACATTCCTGACGGCTCCAAGATGTTATCTTGTTCTTTGGTTCTCCCATTCTTGAGGCTGTTGGGTGGATTGCAGTCTGCCCTCTGGGGGACCTCTGGTTATTTCCACTTGACGCCTTCTTCAGCCCATGGACACGGGATTCTTAGGCTGGCACCTCCCTGATCATTCAGTTATTATCCACACCAAGCATCCATCCACATACATCCTCTATCTCGATTGTAATCACAATTGTTAATACAACAAAAGGGCGGGGAGTCTCTGGGTGCTGTTTCTGTTGTTACAGAATATTGCTTTGAGTCTCTCTCTCTGTGAATTGCTTTGAGAACAGACTCAGTCTTAGAATGTACTAACACAATTAGCAGCTTGCAAGTTTCACACATAGAGGGAGAGAAACAGCACCAAAAACCAAGAGACCTCTTAACTAGTAATACCCTGGAATTGAAACTATGGGGAATCAAACTCATTTGTGATTTTAATACAGAACTTCTTTAATATGATCCAACACCGCTCCCCACAGTCACAGACGTGAGGCCGGAAGGGACCGCTGGGCTCCTCTAGTCCCAGCTCCTGCAGACCCCAGGCCAGAGCCCCTCCCTGCGTCCATGCCACTGGAGCCAGGGGGTCTCTGGATCCCCGAGTGGGAGAACCACTTCCATCCCGGTTCCTCCTTCTCGTGACAGTGCAGAACGGGGATTCATGAACTCTCCCCACCCCCAGCTCCCAGTCCACCCGAGCGGCTCTTTCCACTTTCCCAAGCTGCCGGGTGCTTTGGCCATGGGGTGTAAAACGGTCCCATCTCTGCTTCCTCTCCCAACGCTGCAAGGATGCAGAAGCTGCTTTAATAGCAGCCCCTCCCCCGCCCAACTGAGTCCCAGGCCTTGCTAACGCTCAGTGCCGTGGCAGCCCCAGGAGATGATTGCTGTGGGGGTCTCGGCCCAGGGAGAGGCAGTGACTCCTAGAAGCAGGGAGAGCAGCAGCACCATAGATCAGGGAGGTCTGGCAATGCCAGTTGCTGTCTGGGGTCTGGCACCCCAGGCACTCAGAGCAGATTGTCAAAGGCCAAACCCCTCTCACCACCAGCTCTGTAGCTCCCCCTTGCTTTCGGTCTGTCTTAGGCACCATCCTGGCCCTCATCCCCCTGGCATCCAAGCACTGCCCAACCTCGATTGCATTTATTCTAACTGCCCCCATCAGGGCAGGGCCTGGCTGCTACCCCCACTGTACAGACAGGGAACCGCTGCAGAGAGAGAATAAGGGACTTGCTCGAAGACAAACAGAGCATCTGTGGCAGAGCTGGGAAATAAACATGGGTCTCCTGGGTCCCGGGCTGGCACCTTCTCTTCCAACCTCCTGCCCCCTTCGTCCCTGGTTCAGTGGGAGCTGTGGGAGCTCTCTGGGGCACAGGAGCTGGCTGGAGCCCAGATGGAGCTACGTTGCCTATTGCACAGATCTCGCTTTTCCCGAACAATGAAAATGCTGCTCCAACCTTACCAGGGCCCGCCAGGATCCTTGCAGCTGGTCCGTGCTAAATTGTGAACTGTGCCCTGGCCTCCCAGAGCGGGGCAATGGGAGAGGGTGGGGCTGGCCCAAGGCCCTGCTGGATTGCGGCTCACGCGTACGGAGTCCCAGTGCTACAGAGCTGTGTGCCGGGATGGCGTTTTGTGGGGGTTTCGCAGCTCCTCTCTCCAAGGCTGTGTGGGAGCAGCCGCTGCAGAGAATCCCAGGCCTGATTCCCCCCACGCTGGGTCTCCTGAATGGCCCCTGCCCTGGGGGGCTCCATTCCTCACCCAGTGTCTCCTGCTGACTCACCAGCAGCTGCACGGCAGGTGTCCTAAGGCACCTCTAGTCCTCTCCAGAGCTCAGGGGGACTGACCTGGCATCGGACAGTCCTGGTGAATGGAACAATGGCTCCGGGCAGTCGGAGAATGCCTGTTCCCCCGGCAACCTCAGTGCCATTCCCTCTGGAAGTGATGGTGTCAGCAAAGGTGCTGGAGGTGGTCAGGCCTCGTGGTTGGAGCTGGACTCAGGAGGCCGGGGCGTGGGTGGAGCGAGGTTGGAGCAAGAGCAGGGCTGGAGCAGAACGAGGAGCAGGGCTGGAGCAGCCTAAGACTGTTGCCAATGTCAGGCAGGAGCGAGTTCCTGGGCCTGGAGTCCTGTTGAGCAGACTGAGCTGCTGCTGTGAGACTGAAATACTTGCTCCGGAAGTCACGGGCCTGTTCCTGGCTTGTGGATTGGTGGGAGCCCGGCACAGGAGGGACTCAGGGCCTGACACATGGCTCCAGGGGGCGCTTGGCTCCAGCCCCGCTGGGCACTGACAGGCCAGGTGCAGGGGGCCAGGCGCAGCACCAGGGAGGACATTGGGGAGGCAGGAGCGCTGAGGTGGGGCTGAGGGGGCAGGTGCTGAGGAGCTGCGGCCGGCTGGCCAGCAGGGAGGGCCCAGCTGCAGCTCCACACCGGGCGCTGCCAGAGCCTGGCAGGCGGCTGGCTGAAGTGGCACTTTGTGATCTGACGCAGGCGGGAGCTGGCTCCCCACATCTGAACTCTCTGCAGAGCCGGCGGATTCGCATCTAAACCCGGATCTGGCTCCCAATTCACAGCTGGCCCCTCCCTCCGATCTGGAGTGGCTGAGACCCCAGCGCTCTGTGGAAGAGGCCAACAAATGCCAGCTCCTGGGGTGCGCTTCCCCCAGAGACAATCCCGTGCTGGGAAGGGAGGCTCCAAGAGCCGACAGCTCCACCACTCACACTCCCAGCTTCCTGGGAATGAGCCAGGAGCAGAGTCCCAGTCCCCGTCCCCTGGCATTAACCCAGGGACTCCGCACTGGGGATGTGCACCTGGCAGCAGGCAGCCTCCTGAGAACACACAGGGCAGGGTGCAGGGCGAGGGCTCCCAGAGAGAAACAGGAGGAGGGCAATGCTGGGAACCCCCAGGCCGTCTTCAGCTCAAGAATGAGGACACCCCAGCATCCTGGAGAGCATGAATCTAGCTTCAGCTCAGCCTTTATGTCCCCCCGTTCTCTGTGCTAGATGGGTTGGTCTCCCGGAGGGACGAAAGTGCCCATCAGGAGTTCCTGGCTTATCCAACGTCAGTTTCCCGCTCTTGTGAAAAAAACGGTGACTTCCCTTACACAGGAGCTGGTGTTCTTCAGGCTGGGCTGGGCCTGTACACGTTCTCCTGTAGGGGTGTGTGCACCCAGGGCCCGTGAGTCGCAGACGTTTGCCAACGAACATTTGCCAACAGACGTTTGCCCCCTGCTCTCCCCGTGGGCTCAGGGACCGCCATCAAAAGGGCACGTCTGCCACCTCCCTCTCAAGTCCTTCGCACCTGCATACTGCCAGGGGAACCTCCCCATTTCTACTGAGGCCTCAGGGACAGGGTTTATGATGAACCGGCTGGAGTTGATCCCCCCTCCCCCCTCCCCGCGTGTTGCACCCCTACGACTAGCTGGGGATCCAAAATGACGCTCCCCGGTTTGAGCCCCTGCCTAGCCAGGCCCTCTTCCCTCCCCCCAGGCAGTCGGTGGCCCTGAACTCCTGCAGGCAGCCATGACACACAGGTGCTTGGGGGCTTGAGAGATGGGCTATCACCAGCTGAATGACCCCTGCCTGGACGGTGGGGACTGAGGTGCCCCCCAAGTCCTGTGCTATGCTGAGTCTGGGGAGATGGGCAGGTTCAGCCTCATTAGAAGGGATCGGCCAGACAGAAAGGCAGAATCGGGTCCCCGCACAGAGCCCCTCTACTCCCTGCCTGTGTCCTAACCACCAGGACAGTGGCCAATCCCACCTTCAGGCCAGGTTCCAGCGTCGGGCCCTGTCCATACCCACAGCGTGTGGCACCCAGCATGCGCTGATAGACTCCGGTACATGCAGTAAGTTCACAGACACTAGAAACTGCCTAACACCAGGCTGGGGGCTGGGGATGTGTAGGGTACAGAGCACAGCACCCCCTAAGGCCGGGCAGGAGGGCTGGGAAATGCATATGATACAGAGCACAGCGCCCTCTAACACCTGGCAGGGGGGCTGAGAGATGGGGGGTGTAGGGTACAGAGCACAGCGCTCCCTAATGCCGGCCAGGGGGCCTGGAAGCTGGGGGAATATGTCGGATCCGGAGCACAGCATCCCCTAACACCAGGCTGGGGGGCAGGGAGAGGGGGGATATGTGGGGTACAGAGCACAGCGCCCCCTCACACCAGGACACGAGGTCTCATCCGTCTCAGGGCGGAAATGATCACACCCTTCGAATGGGGGATCTGCCACGGGCACTGGCAGGAGCGCGCTGCTTTACATTCAGGTTCTTTGGCTGATGGGCGAACCTCACCCCGCCCTGCGTTTCGAACAGCTGTCGATGGAAACCCAGACAGCAGAGATGGAGTAGGACTAACCGGGGTCACTGAGTCTCGCCCTCACCCCGTGTCTACACTGTACAAGGGTGGGAAATAGCAGGTGCCTTTTCTTGCCCTGATACGATTTTGGAGATGCCGACGCTTGCGACAGCTTTCTCCCTGTGTGGGTTGTGGGATCCAGGGGAGCCGTCTGTGTGCTCTGTACAGGACAAGGCGATTAGATCGTTTATACCTCAATGTATCACTGTAAATACAGTTATTTAATATATCAAATAAAAGCAGAACAATACATCAAAAAGCATCAAAATGAAAGAGAGGATTACTATGTACAGGGGGGATTGCTATGTACAGGGGGGGTTGCACGTGACTAGTTAACTGCTCGAGAGCTTTCATCACCGTGTACTTTCTGACAGGTTTCTGCGCCCTGTGTAGGGTTTACGACCCGCCCTCCGTCCCCGTTTCCGGTCGTGTATGGTTTTGGCGCCGTCGGCCCTTTTGAACATTTCTTTTGTATTGTTTTCTGTGTTTGGCTGGGGGAAGGTTGCGTTCTTGTGTTTTGACATATTTAGAGAAACAGTATGAACAAGTAGAAAGAAAGGCTGTAAGGGGTTCGCGGCTCCCTCCCCGTCCATCAGGGTGGGAGACCATGCCCCTCGCTACGATACTTCCGGGGTACCTTGGTTCAGGGGAAAATTAGCCCAGTGTTAATGGTTCAGGCCTGCAGTCAGGCCGAGCAATGGTAGAGAGTCTGTTTGCCTAGGGCCCTCATTCAGGGCAGGGCTGCAGTCAAGTAGGGGCTCTGGCCTACAGTCAGGCAGGCAGAGCAGCAGAAGGTCCATTTGCCTGGCCCTTGATCAGGGCGGGGCAGCAATCAAGCAGGGGGGCTCTGGCCTACAGTCCGGCAGAGCCGTCGCCGTCTAGGAGAGGTTAGCTCTCTGGTGGAAGAGTCAGCACAGCCATCTGGCGTCCTGATTCAGGCGCGTGCCAGACCAATCAGGCCTCCTGACAACCAGGTGGGGAGCCTGCCACTCCTGACGGTGGCGTGGCGGTGGTAGGGGAACCCAGGCCTTCCCGCTCCACTGAGTCCCCTCCCAGGGCCCTAAACAGCAGCGGAGTGGTCCGGCACTGGGTCAGCAGGGAAAATCTGATCACAACACGCTGGCCGGCTTGTAGTCACTAACACAGCTGAACCCAATTCGGCTGCCCTGGGCTCCTTCCTACACACCCATTCCGTGTGTACATGGGTTCCAGGGTTGTTGTTCGCTTCATTGGGGTAGACGGCTAGTGGCAGCCCCACCAGCTCCTTGGAGTCCCCGGCGTCTGGCAGCTCCGGCAGCCCCTCTGGCTCTCTGTCAGGATAGCGCTCTCCATTAGGGGAGCAGGGAAGAGACGTCCTGCTCCTCCAGCAGCTCTCTCCCAACTCAGCTGGAGGGGCGGCCTTTTATAGTTCCGCTTCCTGTCCCGCCCCTCTGCTTCCGGCAGGGTGGCATGCGGTGGGAGACAAGCCTGCTTTCTGCAACCCTCCTGCCCCCAACAACCCACTTCAGCGAGTCCCAAAATCAAATCCACTTACCAGGGGCCTCCTCTCCTCTTTGTGCTTCGCCAACATCCGGGGTAGAAAAGAGCTCCTGGCCGCATGTCATCTTCTGCCTCTGAGTCCCCCTCCACATCCTCGTCCAAGATTTCCTCCTCCTGGCTCGGTCCACTCTCGACTGACACGCGAGCCACCCAAGTATCCACAGTGGTGTTAGCAATGGAGGTGGGGTCGCCGCGGAGTATCATGTCCAGCTCTTTGGAGAACCGGCAGCTCATAGGCGCAGCACCGGAGTGGCGTTTGCCTCCCGCGTCCTGTGGTCGGCGTTCCGCAGCTCCTTCACTTTGCTCCTAAACTGCCGTGTGTCCTGGTCATCGCCCCTTTCTGTCATGCATCGTGAAATCTGTCCGTAGGCGTAATGATGCTGGTTCTGGCGGGACCCAACCGAGAGTGCCAGTTCAGGACAAACTGCTTCAAGCAGGGCAGTTACAGCCGAAGGCTGGGGGGTTTCCACCTCTGAGGCAAACCAAACCAGCCAAACAGAGCAGACTTTGGTCTCACCCCACTGGCTCACCACAAGTCACACAAGCAATTCCCTTAGACACTGCAGTTTCCCAGTATCCCCAACAGTACCACTTCTTATGGGGACAAATGGTTATGAAAACCAAGACCCCAGGAAAAGAAAAAAGGTTCTCTCGATCCCAAAGGACCAAGCCCCAGACCCAGGTCAATATACAAATCAGATCTTGTCCCAAATCACGCTGTTGCCAATCCTTTAGACTCTAAAATCTAAAGGTTTGTTCATAAAAGGAAAAAGCTCTAGATGAGAGGTAGAATTGGTGAAATGGAATCAATGACATACAGTCATGGCCAAGTTCTTGGTTCAGGCGTGCGGCAGCGACAGAATAAACTGCAGGTTCAAATCAAGTCTCTGGAGAACATCCACAGCTGGGATGTGTCTTTCAGTTCTTAGTTCAAAGCTTCAGTGTAGCAAAGTCCCTCCAGAGGGATGAAGCAGGACTGAAGACAAGATGGAGGAGCTGCAGCAGCTTTTTATATTCTCCTGCCGTGTGGTCTTTCTTTCTTTGTCCCAAAGACAAGCTGTCCATCACGTGGCCTGGAAAAACCTCCGAGTTCTGTCCATAGGCACAAGGTCCCTGCACACCTTGCTGAGTCCCAAGGCGTGTCTGCCTTCTCTCAATGGGTCAATTGTGTAGCTGATGGTCCTTAATTGGCCATCAAGCAGGCTAGGCATTGCATCCGATGAAGTGAGCTGTAGCTCACGAAAGCTTATGTTCAAATAAATTTGTTCATCTCTAATGTGCCACAAGTCCTCCTTTTCAACTTGTCTGGGGTGTCACCCAGAAGCATAGTACAAGTTTGAACCACAGACAGTGTAGAGCCAATACTTATAACTTAAAATACAAAAATGATACAAGCGTATAGACAGCATAATCATAACCAGCAAACCGTAACCTTGCCTTAGACACCTTATTTGACCCCCTTTATACAAGATTTGGTGCCACTATAGGACCTTGGTTGCAACAATGTTCTATATGGTCCCAGTTCATAGAATCATAGAATATCAGGTTTGGACGGGACCTCAGGAGGTCATCTAGTCCAACCCCCTGCTCAAAGCAGGACCGATCCCTGACTAAATCATCCCAGCCAGGGCTTTGTCAAACCTGACCTTAAAAACTTCTAGGGAAGGAGATTCCACCACCTCCCTAGGTAACGCATTCCAGTGTTTCACCACCCTCATAGTGAAAAAGTTTTTCCTAATATCCAACCTAAATCTCCCCCACTGCAACTTGAGACCATTACTCCTTGTTCTGTCATCTGCTAAGTCAATAACGTCACAGTAGGTATAATAATTTCTACGTCCGGAGTGCAGCTGGGACTGCACAGCCTCCTCTCCCCAAATGCTGATGAGGTCCAGCAGCTCGGCATAGCTCCAACAGGGGTGTCGCCTTGTCCGTGGAGCAGGCCTGGCCAGCTGGAAAGATGTGCTGAGACCACTGCACGCATCACCGAGAAAACAGGAAGGGGACTTTCAAAATGGCAAAGGAGTTTACGGAGTGGGGATGATGGATGGTCACCTGAGGGCCGGGAAGTAGAGTTCAAACCGATGACCAGAGAGGCGAGAGCAGGCATTGTGGGACACCTCCCGGAGGCCAATCGCAGGGCCGTAATCGACCTCGGTGTCTACACTGGCACCGCAGCCCTGTAGCCCCGGTGCAGAAAGTTTTTTAAACTGTGCAGTGCTTTTTTTAAAGCGCTGCAACTGCCCTGTTTCCACGCCCTGAGTGGCGTGGCCGTGCGTACACCTCACCAGTTGCAGCGCAGAAAGCTGCTTTACCGTGCAGCAACTTGCCAGCGTAGACAGGACCTAAGGAAACAGTGCCATGACTTCAAACCTCCTGTTCACCGGAAAAAAACAAGGCTGTGTTTTGGAGTGGAATAAAAATGCACCTTTTAAAAATGCTGTAACAGTTTTAACACATGATGAAAGTTATATTAAGCTTATTAAACATTTTAGATTTTTGTTGCATTATCAGACTGCTTTTGTTCTTAAATGTTTGCAGCCCACGGGCTGAGACATAGATATATGCTTCTGTGTTTGTTTTGGGTCTAGAAGCTGTAGTAAAAGTAATGCTTTATAAAAACAAAAAGGTTTTTTAGTTATAATTAGACAGGGTCATTTTTGAATTAGCCGGTTTGTTTTCAAAAGATGTCTAGCTACCATTAAGCAAAAGCCAGGGCCGTAAAGTTAATTAAAGGAAACAGGCATGTAGATTTCAAAGCCTCCTGGTTACAGAAATGGGAATGGCCACATCACCATTCACAAAATCTTTTTATTAACTGTTTAAATAAACTTACTATATAAAAGAATACAAAAAGAGACCCAAACCAAAACAGTTTTACCTTTAAATTGTAAAGAAAGCTTTAAAAATCAGGGTACAGTTAAAACCCTCATGTTTTTAAAGTATGGATTTAGACAAAAAAGAAGAAAAAGCAGCTGATGTGAAAAAGTTCTGACAGAGATAAGGGGCTTGTTCTGTTCCCAACATACACACACATACGTTCTTCTTCTTTTCTCATGTCTTTTGAAATGTAAAGCAGGACACACAAGTTTGCTTTAGGCCTGTTATAGAAAATCTGCATGGAGCAGGATTTAAAATAGCTGCTTTCCCCTGTTTAGCTCGCATGTCCTGTGACCAAAGTTGTTTCACTGTAAAGATGGCCAAAACATGTATGAATTTAAAACAAACAAGAACCCACAGCAGATTATTTTTCAAAAGACACCCTTTGAACTTATTAAGAGTGTAAAATAAAGAAGCACCTCGGGGTTAAAACCACAGGCAGTTTACAAAAGTAATTTGTGAAAGTTAAATGAAGTTTTTATTGACTTAGGGATTTTTGTCTGAATTTTGTGCTGCATTATCAGACTGTCTTTGTTTCTAAATGTTTCTAAATGTTTGCAGTCTGTGTGCTGAGACCCAGGTACAAGCTCTTTTTTAACTGTTTAAATGGACTTAATATATCAAAGAATGCAAAAAGAGAAAGCTGTTTTTGTTTGGTTAGCTTGAAATTGTAAAGAAAGCTTTAAAAATCAGGGTACAGTTAAAAACCTCATGTTTTGAAAGTATGGATTTCTACAAAACACAAGAAAAAGCAGCTTATGTGAACCAGTTAGCTTTTTTTTTTAAACCTGAGATAAGGTATTTGTTGCCCCCCTTCGCCACCCCCCGCACACACATTTTTCTTTTCTAATGATTTTTTAAATGTAAACCAAAGGCAAACAAACTTGGAAGGGTTTTAAAATGCTAAAAGGAAACATAAAAAGACACGATGAAAGGTTTTTTTTTTAAAGTGTTCGTTTGCTTTTCAGAGTTTTGCCCAAGTCAATTGACCAGAGTACAAAAATCTAGCGTTAGTTTCTTTTTAAAGCATTTGCCTACGAGTGCTTTTGTATGATTTTTTGAATATGTGACCAAGCAATGCAGTGGCTCCTGCCCCTTATGAAAATTCCTAATGAATTTAAGAAACCTTTCCAGAGGTTTTTTATACTCCTGATAGAATTGAATGCTAATTTTTATCCTGGCCACCAAATTTTGAAGGCTGTATTTTTTAAAAACCTACAAAAAGGCTCACACTCTTTATTAAACCCCTTACATCTTTAGCATGATGTCTATAGAACCCCAATGTCTTTAATCCCTTTTAAATTTTATGGGACTTTTCCCACTGGGGCTGACAGACGAACAACAAAAATGATTTCCTGATGATAAGAATGTTTTTTCACACCCCTGAGCGGTGCAAGTTTCAGCGCTGTAAGTGGCAGTGTAGACAAGCCCTAATTAAACTGTGAAATTTTAAAACAGGGAACTCTCTCTAAAAACCCCTGAAATCATTTTTGTTGTTTGTCTGTCAGCCCCAGTGGGAAAAGTCCCATAAAATTTAAAAGGGCTTCAAGCCAATGGGGTTATCTATCTCTCTATCTCTCTATCTCTCTATCTATCTAGTGGGAAAGGTGCTTGGGGCCTGTTTTTTTAGAGAAGAATAAGGCAGTTAAAGGGGGTGGGTAGTGAGGGGAGGGGCGGGTAGGGGAGGGAGAGGGCTCGTTTAAAAATCTTGGGTTGATAGGATTGGTTCAGGAAAATGCATTCGATGATGCAGCTGTAGAACAAAAAGAAAAGGAGGACTTGTGGCACCTTAGAGACTAACCAATTTATTTGAGCATGAGCTTTCGTGAGCTACAGCTCACTTCATCGGATGCATACTGTGGAAACTGCAGAAGACATTATATACACAGAGACCATGAAACAATACCTCCTCCCACCCCACTCTCCTGCTGGTAATAGCTTATCTAAAGTGATCATCAAGTTGGGCCATTTCCAGCACAAATCCAGGCTAACCTGGTGGCTGAACTTTGTGACTTTGTCCTTACCCATAACTATTTTACATTTGGGGACAATGTATACCTTCAGATCAGCGGCACTGCTATGGGTACCCGCATGGCCCCACAGTATGCCAACATTTTTATGGCTGATTTAGAACAACGCTTCCTCAGCTCTCGTCCCCTAACGCCCCTACTCTACTTGCGCTATATTGATGACATCTTCATCATCTGGACCCATGGAAAAGAAGCCCTTGAGGAATTCCACCATGATTTCAACAATTTCCATCCCACCATCAACCTCAGCCTGGTCCAGTCCACACAAGAGATCCACTTCCTGGACACTACAGTGCTAATAAACAATGGTCACATAAACACCACCCTATACCGGAAACCTACTGACCGCTATTCCTACCTACATGCCTCCAGCTTTCACCCTGACCACACCACACGATCCATCGTCTACAGCCAAGCTCTGCGATACAACCGCATTTGTTCCAACCCCTCAGACAGAGACAAACACCTACAAGATCTCTATCAAGCATTCTTACAACTACAATACCCACCTGCGGAAGTGAAGAAACAGATCGATAGAGCCAGAAGAGTTCCCAGAAGTCACCTACTACAGGACAGGCCTAACAAAGAAAATAACAGAAGGCCACTAGCCGTCACCTTCAGCCCCCAACTAAAACCCCTCCAACGCATTATTAAGGATCTACAACCTATCCTGAAGGATGACCCAACACTCACAAATCTTGGGAGACAGGCCAGTCCTTGCCTACAGACAGCCCCCCAACCTGAAGCAAATACTCACCAACAACCACATACCACACAACAGAACCACTAACCCAGGAACCTACCCTTGCAACAAAGCCCGTTGCCAACTGTGCCCACATATCTATTCAGGGGACACCATCACAGGGCCTAATAACATCAGCCACGCTATCAGAGGCTCGTTCACCTGCACATCCACCAATGGTGATATATGCCATCATGTGCCAGCAATGCCCCTCTGCCATGTACATTGGTCAAACTGGACAGTCTCTACGTAAAAGAATAAATGGACACAAATCAGATGTCAAGAATTATAACATTCATAAACCAGTCGGAGAACACTTCAATCTCTCTGGTCACGCAATCACAGACATGAAGGTCGCTATCTTACAACAAAAAAACTTCAAATCCAGACTCCAGCGAGAAACTGCTGAATTGGAATTCATTTGCAAATTGGATACTATTAATTTAGGCTTAAATAGAGACTGGGAGTGGCTAAGTCATTATGCAAGGTAGCCTATTTCCCCTTGTTTTTTCCTAACACACCCCCCCCCGAGACGTTCTGGTTAAACTTGGATTTATGCTGGAAATGGCCCACCTTGATTATCATGCACATTGTACGGAGAGCGGTCACTTTGGATAAGCTATTACCAGCAGGAGAGTGAGTTTGTGTGTGTGTGTTTTTTGGGAAAAAAAAAAGGGGGGGGTGAGAAAACCTGTATTTGTGCTGGAAATGGCCCACCTTGATTTTCATGCATGTTGTAAGGAGAGTGGTCACTTTGGATAGGCTATTACCAGCAGGAGAGTGAGTTTGTGTGTGTGGTTTTTGGAGGGGGGTGAGGGGGTGAGAGAACCTGGATTTGTGTAGGAAATGGCCCACCTTGATTATCATACACATTGTGAAGAGAGTGGTCACTTTGGATGGGTTATTACCAGCAGGAGAGTGAGTTTTTTTGGGGGGGGGGGGGCGGAGGGTGAGAAAACCTGGATTTGTCCTGGAAATGGCCCAACTTGATGATCACTTTAGATAAGCTATTACCAGCAGGAGAGTGGGGTGGGAGGAGGTATTGTTTCATGGTCTCTGTGTATATAATGTCTTCTGCAGTTTCCACAGTATGCATCCGATGAAGTGAGCTGTAGCTCACGAAAGCTCATGCTCAAATAAATTGGTTAGTCTCTAAGGTGCCACAAGTCCTCCTTTTCTTTTTGTTCTACAGCTGCATCATCGAATGCATCGAATGCTTTACACAGCCCTGTGTCATTGACACAAGATCTCTAGCTCATTTTTCGGCCGTGTGATTTCTTTCACCCAACCTTCTCAACCTTCCTTTAGAGTTTCCTCTTTTCTTTAATGAGCCTTTGCTTTTTAAAATTTATTTCAATTTTTTCACTCTTATTATTTTTTAGTCCCAACAAAAATAACCTTTTACCACGTTCTTACTAATCTATCAAAAACACTCCTCTCTCTTGTTGCTTTCTATAGTTTCCCTTCTTCCTTCTATTTAAAATAACCTTTCTTTCCTTTTTTCTTCTAAGGCTAAGCAATTTTTCTTTTCTTAAAACTCCTTTCCTTGAAGGCCTCTGTCGCGAGGGGGCATGGTCTCCTGCCCTGACAGGCTGGGAGGGAGCCGCGAACGCCCCCTGGTGGGCAGAACCGGGACACCCATGGCAGCAGAGGGGCGGGGCAGGAAGCGGCACTATAAAAGGCCGGCCCTCCAGCTCAGCTGGGAGAGAGGTGGCAGATGAGCAGCACGTCTCTTCCCTGCTGCGGAAGGACAGAGCTAACGGAGAGCGCTATCCTGACAGAGACCCAGAGGGGCTGCCAGATGCCGGGGACGCCGAGGAGCTGGTGGGGCTGCCACTCACCGTCCTCCCCTAGAGCTCACTGTTGCCGGCAGGGAAAGGGCTGGGGGGAGTCCTCCTCTCTGGCCCCTGTCCCGGAGCAGCCTGCCTGCACCCCAAACTCATCCCCAGCCCTGCCCCACCCCAGAGCCCACACCCCCAGCCAGAGCTTTCAGCTCCCACCGCACCCTCAACCCTCGCCCTGAGCCCCTCCAACACCCCAAACACCTTATCCCCAGTCCTAGGCAGAGCCCTCATCCCCCCATACCCCAACCCTCTGCCCCAGCCCTGAGCCCCCTCCAACACCACAAACCCCTCATCTCCAGCCCTAGACAGAGCCCTCATCCTCCTGAACTCCAACCCTCTGCCCCAGCCCTGAGCCTCTCTAACCCCCCAAACCCCCCAGCCCCAAACAGAACCCTCACCCTCTACACCCCTACTCTTGCCCTGAGCCCCTCCCAAACCCCTCAGCCCTGCATCCCCTCCCTCTGCACCCCCTCCCATCCCCAAACTCCCTCCCAGAGCCTCAGCCTGCACTCCAATACTCTGCCTAAGCCTAGGGCCTGCACCCCAGACGTCCTTCCCCACCCAAACTCCCTCCCGGAGCCTTGGGCAGGTGGGGGGCAAAGTAGGGGCGGGTTCTGGGCAGCAGCAAAATTTCTACAAACCTGCCACCCCTGAACCCATGTACACACGGAACGGGCGTGTAGCAAGGAGCCCAGGGCAGCCGAATTGGGTTCAGCTGTGTTATTGACTACAAGCCGTCCAGTGTGTTGCGGTCGGATTTTCCCCACTGACGCAGTGGTGGACCGCTCCACGGCTGTTAGGGCCCTGGGCTGGGACGCAGTGGAGCGGGAGGGCCTGGGTTCCCCTACCACCGCCACCCCACTGTCAGGAGTAGCAGCCTCCCCACTTGGTTGTCAGGAGGCCTGATTGACCTGGCACCCGCCTGAATCAGGACGCCAGACGGTTGTGCTGACTCTCCCACCAGAGAGCTAACCTCCCCCAGACTGCGACGGCTCTGCCGGACTGTAGACCAGAGCCCCCCTACTTGATTGCTGCCCCGCCCTGATCAAGGGCCAGGCAAATGGACCTTCTGCTGCTCTGCCTGCCTGACTGTAGGCCAGAGCCCCTACTCGACAGCAGCCCCCCCTGAATGAAGTCCCTGGGGAAACAGACTCTTGACCGTTGGTCAGCCTGACTGCAGGCCAGAACCATAAACACTGAGCTATTTCCCCTGAACCAAGGTACCCCGGAAGTATCGTAGCAAGGGGCATGGTCTCCCGCCCAGACGGATGGGGAGGGAGCCGCGAACCCCCTACAGCCTCTCTTTCTACTCGTTCATACTTTTTCTCTAAATATGTCAAAACACAGCACGCTGTTAGGGCTCTGGGCGGGGACGCTGTGGAGCGGGAGGATCTGGGTTCCCCTATCCCCGCCACCCCTCCGTCAGGAGTGGCAGCCTCCCGATGTGGTCGTCAGGAGGCCTTCTGCTGCTCTGCCTGCCTGACTGTAGCACAAGCACGCAACCTTCCCCCGGCCAGACACAGAAAAATAATAGAAAATAAATGTTCAAAAGGGCTGATGGTGCCAAAAATGTACACGACCGGAAACGGGGATGGAGGGCGGGACGTAAACGCTACACGGGGCATGGAAACCTGTCAAAAAGTACATGGTGATAAAAGCTATTGAGCGGTTAAGTACTCACGTGGCTGGGCAGGGCAGGCGGCCAATGGGGAGGAAGCCATGGTCCGGCATGATGTGTTCCACCCTGCTCCAGGCGGGCTCTGGTGCACCAAACCCCCAGAGTAGGGAGGCTGGCTTTTACTCGGACAGCTGGGCAGCTTCAATGACTGGGCTCTCCCTTGTGCACATCAGTCTCATCCTCTGCAAGAGTGTTCGTAGGCTGGCACGGGCTGGACGGTGTTTCTTGCAGGCATTGAGGATGAGCACGGTCTGCAAAGCCAGGCACCTGACAGAGGACTTGCTGTCCTCCTGCAAGCCTTTGAGGACTAATATTGAAAGAAAGGAAATGGAGGTCAGAGCCATGGTGCTCTGGAAAGCCCTGGCAGACCAAGCCACAATGAACCCCATTCACTCACTATTTCTAGGACTGCCCCACCCCTGCAGTATCTGATGGCCTCATCCCTGCCTGTATTAAAGCTCCCCCTTCCCCCCAGTGCACAGATGGGCACTTAAGCCCAGAGAGGGGGAGATTCACAAAGGGGGCTGGGCATTGTTAGGCTACGCCTAACTTCCGGTGCCCTGCTGCCCTCCAGGAAATGCCGAGGAGGGAGCTCTGCCATTCTCTAGCTCTGGTTGGGGCCCAGCTGTGAACCTGCTCTGGGAGTGAGGAGCCTGAGCTATGTCACCCCCCCCCCGCCCCCTTTTCCCCAACAAATGTGGAGGAGACGCTGCTCTGCCCTGCGCTGGCCCAGGGGTCCGGGCACGCAGCAGGGAGGTAGATGACCGGACGTCACCTCAGTCTCCTTTGGAGCAGTGGCTTGACACCAGGCACCCCACCTGGAGGTGACTGCAACAAACCCTGGGCTAGTGAGTGCAAGGGGGGGAGGCAGGACCCCACCTTTGCTGTGTTGGGGGGGGCAATCATCTGCAAAGGCCAGCCAGCTTTGGCCCAGTTTGGGGATTTGCCAGGCCACAGCTCTGAGGTCAGGGCTAAGTGCCTGGGCACATGCCAACCAGCAGACACCACAGGGTGAGGGGGAAGCTGATCAGGGGTTCGGGGATCTACATTTTGCAACCCTTTGTGGCTCTTGCCCAAGATCACATTGCTGGCGTCGGAGAATGAATACAGCCCTCAGCCCTGGGCCATTCGTCCCTCTAGCGCTCAGTGCTCAAAGCGGGTACCACTCACCGTTGAAGATGGCATCCAACTTCTCCTGGCTCTTCTGGTCCAGCTGCCGGGCAGTGAGCCCTACACACACAAACAGCTCATCACATCCCTGCATCCCCAGTGAGGGTGTCAAAGCGTCTGTCACTCTCCAAGCAGCCGGGCTTTCCCCTGCCCCTTGCTGTCCAGGACGCACTCCTGAGTCCCCAGGGGAAAGGGCGAGTCCCCAGGGATGGCTGTGGGGCTGGTTGCCAAAGGAAAGCATAGCGCCTTGAGGTTCCACTACCACGAGCCCATGGTGGGGAGGGGGGGAATGGGGACTGCATGGGGAGAAGTGGGGTTAGAGGGGGCCCATCAGCTGATCAGGGCAGTTTGGGGTGAGCTTGCTCCTGCGGGTTTCTGACACCCCTGAGCCTTCAT
The DNA here is from genome assembly GCF_965152275.1 of Natator depressus. Taxonomy (NCBI): domain Eukaryota; kingdom Metazoa; phylum Chordata; order Testudines; family Cheloniidae; genus Natator; species Natator depressus. The sequence continues at coordinate 140,110,662 of NC_134236.1, forward strand.
TCGGCAATCAGGAGCCCAGGGGTTACTTCTCGCTGCCGGCAGGGACTGAGAAGAGCTTGAAATTGGATCCAGCCCCCCTGCTTAAGGGAACCCTCTGCTCTGTGGTTACCTAGAAACCTGATGGCCACTTCTCTAATGGGAGCCTGCGGGTTTTTCAGAAAGGCCATGGCCTGGCAGAGGAAGGTTTCTGCCCTCTCCTTGTAGCACGCCACCTCGGAGCCAGAAGAAGGGAGCACAAGGTTATTAAAGGCCTTTCCATCCTGCAGGCCAGGTTCCAGATCTGTGGAGTCTCCTGCTTTCGCCCCTCCTTCCTCTGCCGGGGGGATCACGCAGCGGGACTACAGCCAGGGCCAGGTGTGGTCCCGGGGCTGGGGCTCGGTGTGGGCACGGAGCCGGGCAATGGAGGGCTCCCTCACCAGGCAGTCACAGCCTCGCCAAAGCTCCTTTCGCTGGACGAGAGCACCGAGCTGGCTCCACCTTAGGAATTCCACAGCACGGCTGAGGGCGTCCCAACACACCTGCAAAACAAGAGGGGCCGGGGCGAGCCGACCACGGTTACAGGAGGTGGAAGCCAGGGCAGTCTCTCGGCATAGGCTGCTGCATAGGGGACCACGAAATATGGGGCACCAAATTTCCCCAAATTTCATGGTGCCACTAGGCGGCTGCATGCTGCACATGCAGCAGCCCCAGCCCCAGTGACCCGCCCTATACCTCGGCCAACCCCGCCGCGGGCTGCGCCCACTACAAAGGGCAGGGCCGTCCCTGGAGGGGGCCCAGACAACTCCCTCCGCCCGGCCTCTTCCCCTTCCCCCCTGCTACGCCCCTGGCCTGCCCCCATTCCACCTCTTCTCCGCAAGCCTCTTCCCCCAGTGACCCCACACTCACCGGCAGTGGCAGGAAGTGGAGCAACCCGGTCCCAGCCCGCTCTACTCCAAAGGATTGCCCCCCGCACTCACCGGCGGTGGGAAGCGGAGTGCCGCGGCTGGGAGCTGGCAGAGTAGAGCGGGCTGGGGCCAGGCTGCTCCACTTCCCGCTGCTGTCAGTGAGTGTGTGTGTGGGAGGGATCCCTTTCCCCAAACCCCCTCCCTCGAGCCACATGGCTGGAGCCGGGGCGAGGGAAGCAGAGCGGGCTACTCCCAGCCCTCCGCTAATCCCCCAGGCCACTCTGGGCCTGTGGGCCCCCCAAAAGTGGCCCCACACAGCTCCTGCCTCCCAGACCCTGGTGGGGGGGAGGGGGAGGCCTGGGACCCCACACAGCCCCATTGCGGGGGGGCTGGATAGGGCACCCGAATGGCTAGGGACGGCCTGGCTGAAAGCCACTAGCCTAGTTACCGGAGGCCGTGTGTGCGGAACGGTTCCCGGCCCGCGGCTGCTCGCGGAAGGGCGGAGGTGTGGCTAAGGCAATGGCTGGAGACCTGACTCAATTCCCAGCTCTTCCTGCAGGAACTCAGGCAAGTTGCTTAGGCCCAGGGCTACAAAGGGATTTAGGTGCCTAATGCCCATGGGCATTCAATACTTCTGAGGCGCTACGCCTCACGCTGTGCCTTAGTTCCCCACCTCCTGGGGGGTAGGAGGGTGAATTCATTACTGCTGGGGGCATTTGGCTCCCAAGTGATGGGGGCCATGAGAGCGAGCGTGTGCACAGGCACCTGGGGCGGGGCGGAGGGGGGGCTTGGGCATGTCATGGCTAGTAAGAGCTGTCCAGGCTGCTTGGCCAAGGGCACACTGGGTCTTGGGCACCATCCAGAGGCTGGGTAGCTCTGCTCCGGGTAGGGACCACGGCCAGGGTTGTGCTCTTCCCACCAGCACAGCCAGGGGAATGTGCGGAGGCCAGTGGCTGTAGGAGAGGTGAGCTGACCCCTCCGCCCACGCATTCTCTCAGCCTGGCTGCAGGGGGGAGTGTTGGGCTCAGAGGAGGCAGGGAAGACTCAGCAGTTGGCTGGGGCGCCATGGTCGTGGCGCTACTGGACTCAACGTTCAAGTGATTTTGAGCACCTGATTGTCACAGCACTGAGCACCCGCCCTCTGCCGGCCAGACCCTTGAAAGGGGGGTGTCACATGTTGGCCCCCCCCAACAAATTCCTGGTCACTGTTACAATCTCAGCTGCAGGCTCCAGCTCGTGGCCTCACCTGGGACACATTGGGACGCTCATCGTGCAGGAGGAGGAGCAGCGGGACCAGGCTCCGGAGGACGAGCTCCTTCATCTTTTTTCTGTTGGGCTCCCTTACAAGCTCCAGCAGGTGTTTAAAGAGGGCGATGGAGAGCACCCGGAGTTTGCTGGACTCCTGCAAGAGAGGATGTGGGGAGGAGACGCTGTGACGCTCGTGCTCACTCAGCGGGGTGAGCGCTCACTGTGACAGAGATGTCTGCCCTGCAGGGGGTATTGCTAACTCACCCCCAGTCATACAGGCACAGCTGGGGGCCAGAGTCTCATGGGCACAGCGCCATTGAAGGCAATAGAGATGCAGGTTTCCACCAGCTGAGGGGCTGGCCTGGCAACTTCTTGGCCAGAGAGAGCAGTAAGGTGGGGTGAGACAGCCCCTGGGATCTCACAGCCAGCTCTGGGCACACTGACATCAGCACCCGCCTGTCACGCCCAGGGGAAACGCTCAGGGCAGAGCAGCACCAGGACAGGGGCGGCAGAGAGGGAGCGATGAGGGAAGATTCAAAGAGCGAAGGGATGTGTGTACTTTGTCCTCCCACTTTGCGTACCCCACTCACACTGGTGCTGACCCACAGCGACCCTCTAGCGAGGCCAAGGGGGCCAGGCATGGGGGGCAAATTCCTACACTGCTGTTTGTTCGGGCCACGCACAGGGACCTGGGGGGGATTTAAGCAGGAGCAAGGGGTGGTAAATGTGCAGGAGCTCCCAGATAGGGGGCCTTGGAAGCCATGCCTGGAAACCACCCAGCCTCCAGGGGCTTGGGGTTCGGCAAGGGCTGCCCCACTCCTACACATGGGTTTCTTGTTAACTCAGGGTCGGCCCCACTTGGTCACATGATGCCCCCTCGCTGCATGGCAGCTGGCAGAGCCGGGCCAGTCCAGTGACCTGGGAGGCCGGGCGAGCTCTCCCAGCAGGGAGAACCAGGAGCAATAGCTGGGGGCTGTAGGGAGGGGCCACTGCTTTCTGGGAGGTGAGGCTGAGGGTAAGGGGGGGCAGCCTGGGGGGGCGGGTTGACTTGAGCTGTTCTGAGAGTGGCTGAACCTTTAAATGGTGCGCCCCCAATCAGCAGTTACGTGTCGCCTCTGGGCACCAGGTTCTAGACCAGGCAGTTCTCTGAGTGACGTCTGTTGTAAAAGTCTTCATAAGTTCTTTTAGTCTGTTTATCTATTTGGCTGCGCTCTCCTGTCTGGCCACTTTGGAGACAGGCTCTTGGAACAGTAGTTCTCAGTTGTCTTTCCATCAGGAGCGGGTGCTGGACTAGATGCAGGAGCTGCTCTTGGTGTTGATCTTTAGCTGGGCCTGTGCCACTGCTAAATCAAGAGCGGCCGGGTCCCAGCAGAGTTGGGGAGGGCTGAGGGTAGGATTTAGCGTTGTGAGAGCTGGGGAGGTGGGTGGTCCCTCCAGGAGCCCCCACTGGGGCGTTACCCCTGGAAGGCAGTAATGGATGGGTCCCTTTCTCCCGCCCACTTTGCTGGCTCTCGCCGTGCAGTGGGGGACTGAACATCAGTCTGGTGAACACGCTGGCGGGGGCTCGTTTGTGGTTACAAAAGGCCTGGGGAGAACTAGCCCCTCCTTTGATGCTGCCCTGCCATGAGAACGAAGGGGAGAGGAAAGGGTGGTAGCTGCAGAACCTATAGACGGAGCCGTTTCCTTATGGAGCTGACAGGCCAGCTGTGGAATTCCTGGCCAGGGAGGGGAGGGGCGGGGCAGGATTTTCACCAGGGTTCCATCACTTGTTACCCTGGAAGCCAGCAGGAGCATTGCGGCACCCTGTGCTGCAGAGGCCCCCTTGCTGCATGCAGGCTCAGGAATGCATGTCCTTCCCTCAAGGGGAGCCTCGTCCCCAGGCTGCCCTGATCCTTGTCAGCAGGCCTGCAGGACACCAGGGTTCCCACCCTTACTGCCATATGCTCTGATGGAGAATGGGCTAGCAGAAGAAGGCGGGAATGGGTTCATGTCATTTACGACAATCCTTTTTCTGGCTGGGGCCATAGCATAGGTCCCGCTAGCCCACCCGCCAGCCCCCATTCACACGTCTGTGGCTTGAAGGGTCTCCCGCGGGCCGCCAGGCCTTACATCATGAAAGAACGGCAGGAGTTTCTCAGCCACTTGCACAGCCACGGTGCTGGCGCTCTGCCTGTCCATGCCGGCGAGGATGTCTCTCAGCACGGTGATGGCATTGGAGATGATGCCCCTGTCTGCCTCGTGTAGCCGCTCCACGATGACTGGCTGCTGACCATGGATTTTCCCCACCTGTGTGAAAGGAGGAGCTGCTTTACGAAACACCCTCCGGTGACCCAACAAGCCATTTCCATAACAACGTCTGCCTCCCCTGCAGACAGAGCCACGGGAACTAGGAGTGCAGGGGGTGCTGCAGCACTCCAAGGTTTTACGCGGGGCTCTGCTCCTGGCTCCACACACAAGGTCCCAGCTGCCGGCCCTGCGCCAACTCCCAGCTGTGGCCCCAGCCTCAGACCCCTTGCCCCATCCGTCTCCCGCCCCCCTGGAGCCATGGCCCTGCTCCTGACCCCAGCTCTAGGGGTGGTGGGGTGTGTGGACAGGTGTAAGGGGGTGCTCAGCACCTCCACTAGAAAAAGTCTTCTAGCGCCCCTCCTCCAGATGACATGTTAGAGCCTCAAAGCCCTTGCACAGCCCCAGCTAGGATCACAGGCAGCGGGGCCGGCTACCTGCAACATAAGCAGCTGCTTCCTTGTACCCCCGATCTCAGGGGGTGGTATTTATTAGCAGGTATCATCTGTGGAAACTTCTCTGCACAACACCTGGACCCCAAACAAATCAAGTGTATTCTTCTTATAAGGGTTAGAATAGCACCTCCAGCGCCTATCTGCAATCAGGGCGTGTGCTGGGGGCTTTCCAGGCACAGAAAGAGACATTCCCTGGCCTAGAGCTTACAGGCTAGACACACAAAGGAAGGATTTCTATCCCCGTTGTACAGACATGGAAGTCAGGCACAGAGAGGCGACCTGACTCACCCATGGTCACCCAGGGAGTCTGGCAGAGCCCGAAACTGAACTTGGGTTCTGCTGAGTCCCGGGCCTTACAGCCCAGCCTGGGCGAGGGAGCCGATTTTGTACACGAGTTCTAGCGTTGGTCTGTTACTAAAAGCCAGATTCAATCATTTCTGTATTTGGCTTTTGAACTGTTCAAAGACAGCCCCACAAAACCTCAACCGGGATCAGGGGGAAAAGTGTCCAATACAGGCTTACTGGTTCCGGAAGGAAAAATAAAACACAAGCAAGTGAAAACCAGGCTGAGCACATGGAACAATGGGAATGGTGGATAACAAAGAGAATTACAGTCATGCCCTCTCCATGTCTGATCGATTCATCGTCCGTGTTTAATAAACCGGACTCACCTGCTATTCTCAGGGGAAGTAAATTATCATTAGGGAGAGTTGCCTTCAGATTGTCTCCTCTTTGACCAAGCTGCCAGATCTGTGTATTTAAGTCCCAAGGGTTTTCTCTGCCTTCACTATGCTGTGTCTATCACACTTGTTATGAGGTCGGAGCAGCAAAAGGCCCTTCTCGAGCTCTTCAGAGGAGTGAGTGCTGCGGGACAGAGCTGTGACGTCAACAGTTAAAACCTACGAGGCTCAGAAAGGGGATTGGTAGGAAAAAATGGTTCCAATTGAAGCAAAATGGCTCTGTCCGGGCGTCCCGGATCACTGGTGTCACCAGCATTCCCTGGAGGTCTAGAGTCCACAGCTCTAGAGTCCACAGTCACACACCCAGAGACGCACCCTGCAGGAGCCAGGCCCTGCCCTGCAGAACAACAGACAAAAGCCAGGCAGGGACTTGCCCAAGGTCACCCAGCAGGTCAGAGGCAGAGCCAGGAATAGAAACCAGGGCTCCTGACTCCAGCCCAGGTCCAGGTCCCCTGGGAAGCTTTCAATGACTCCAGCCCTGCATCAGCTCCCTGATGAAGGAGTTGCCAAGACTTTGAAGGAAAGAGCTGAAATTCAGAGGGATCATGGTAAATTGGAGGACTGGGCTATAGACAACAAAATGAAACTCACCCAAGACAAAAGTAAGGTGCTACATTTAGAGAAGAAAAAGCAAATGCACAGAAACAGAATGGGGGATAACCGGTTGAACTGCTGAGAAGGATCTGGGAGCTGCGGTGGATCACAGCCTCAGCATGAGTCAGCAAAGCGATGCTGTTGCCAAAAAAAAAAAAAGCAAATGCAATTTTAGGTTGCATTAACAGAGGTATAGCCTGCAAGTCATGGGAGGTGATAGTACCACTCTACTCAGTGCTGGTTAGGCCTCAGCTGGAGTACGGTGTCCAGTTTTGGTCACCAATGTCTACAAAAGATGTGGAGAAACTGTAATGGATCCAGAGGCGAGTGACATAGACGATCAGAGGGATGGAACACAAGCCATACGAGCAAAGGTTGAAGGAACTGGCTATGTTTAGTTTGGAAAAGAGGAGATTAAGAGGGGACATGCTAATGGCCTTCAGATTCTTCGAAGGCTGCCAAAAAAAAGATGGCAAAAAGTTGTTCTCTCTTGCCACAGAGGGCAGGACAAGAGGGGATGGGTTCAAAGGACAGCACGGCAGATTTAGATTAAATCTCAGGAAAACCTTCCTAACTGTAAGAAGAGTAGGATAATCGGACAGACGACTAGGGAGCTTGTGGAAGCCCCTTTGCTGGAGGTTTATAGTAGGAAGCTGGAGCCATCTGTCTCGGCTGGGACAGACACAACAAATCCTGCATCTTGGCAGGGAGCTGGACAAGCTGACCTTGCGATCCCTTCTCACCCTGCGGTTCTACGAGAGCTGTCCCAGAGCACCAGGAGAGGGTTTCGGCGTGTTCTGCCTCGACCATAGCGCTGGCTAGAGTCACGCTCTCTCTCTTCGGCCCAATGGCGATACCCAGTGGGAGACTGAGAGACACCCTCAGGCCGTTGAGGGGAAACACGGTGCTCCTTCCCTTGCTGCAGGGGCTGGAACTTACAGTCAAGGGGGCGACGCCAGCCTCTTGCTGAGAGACATCGTGATGCTGGCACAGCGGCCATTCCTGCAGCCTGTCGAGCAGCTCCCGTAGGACCTTTCCTGCGGTCTTGGGGTGGGATGTCAGCACCCTCCACATCTCCACAGCAACGCTGCAAAGGGAGAGAGCCGATTTCACCTGGCCAGAGCCCCGCCAGCCTCCTGCACCCACTGCCACCCGCACCCTGCTGGGTCTCCGGCCACTGGCCGGCCCTTTGTTGCCCTCCAGATGCAGCAAGGGCCCCCACTGCCTGGCGCAGGTTGCATGGGGGCCGGGTCTGAGTGTCAGCCCCGGGGGAGGCCGAGGGCTGCCATATGGGGTTTTGCAGGCTGGCCTGTCTCCACGGCATGTCAGCCTGCAAAACCCTCCAGAACAAGCAGCAGCTCTGCAGGGAGCAGGAGGTCTCTGGAAGGTTCTGCATGCCCCTGTCCCTGGCAGCGGGACCAGTCCGGGGGAGCCGGAGCGCAAGCGGCAGCAGCCCCAGCCCCGTACCTGTCACATGACAGCGAGCAGCCCAGCAGCGTTGTGACCACCTCCTCGCTGTACTGGTTGCCCAGCACGACAAGGGCCTTGAGCAGCTGCTGCTGGGCCAGCGGCTCGCTGATGGAGTCCAGGTTGTGGTAGATGCTCATCACAGCCTCCGACACTTGGAAGGGAAATGGGGAGATGGGAGCCTTGGCTTCCTCGCGCTGCTATTGATCTGGGATGCCAGGGACCTGCCGTACCTGAGAGCCATCTGCCCTCCCACATCCTCTTCTCCAGCTCCAGGCCTAGAACACAGGGCCAATTCCCGGCCTATCGATTCATAGACTGCAAGACCACAAGCGGCCATGGAGATCACCTAGACTGACCCCCCTCATGGCACAGGACCTGCCCCCCAGTAATGCCGAGCGCCCAGAGACAGAGTCTCCCACGGATGGGCTCCCCCAGCAGGCTGTTCTCACTGCAGCTCTTACCCTCTCCAAGCTTGGGCTGGGGACCCACAGGATCACATGCAGCATGTGCCTGGCCGCCACCGAGTCATGGACGCTGGTGTCTCTCATGCCCTCGATAGCAGTGAGGAGGAAGTCCATGCGCTCAGATGGGTTGAAGTACTTCCCAAACATCTGAAAGAAACCTGCCACTGAAACCCCTTTTGCTGCCCAGTGCGGTTCCAGTCGGACCGAGCAGCCAGGAGTGCAGGCAAAGCCCGCTTTGCCGGGACAGGGCTGGGTTACTGCACCTGGGACGCACAGTACCCAGCCAGCAATCAGGAGCTGTCCTGCATGGCACAGGCCAGCGTGGCAGTGCATGGGGGCACAATACCGCACAGCACGGATACACTCTCTAGTGCTCAGCAGGGGCTGGCACTGGTGCGTGGACGCAATGATGCCTTGGAGAGCATTAATCTCTGGGGAAGCTCCCACCACACCTGACAAGGAGCTGGGATCAGGTTTGGATGAGACCCAGTGCATCTTGGGATGTGGCATGGAGGGAAGCATATTGGCCCGCAATAGTAGAAGCCTTGCCAGGAGATCGAGGGAAGTGATTATTCCCCACTATTCGGCACTGGTGAGGTCACATCTGGCCCCCCACAAGAGAAAGGATGTGGAGAAATCGGAGAGAGTCCAGCAGAGGCTAAGGAAAATGATTAGCGGGCTGAAGCACATGAATTATGAGGAGAGACTGAGGGAAGTGGGCTTATTTAGTCTGCAGAAGAGAAGAGTGAGGGGGGATTTGATAGCAGCCTTCAACTACCTGCGGGGGTCGGGTGGGGGGTTCCAAAGAGGCTGGAGCTCGGCTGTTCTCAGTGGTGGCAGGTGACAGAACAAGCATCAATGGTCTCAAGTTGCAGTGGGGGAGGTCCAGGTTGGATATGAGGAAACGCTATTTCACTAGAAGAAAAGGAGTACTTATGGCACCTTAGAGACTAACCAATTTATTTGAGCATAAGCTTTCGTGAAGTGAGCTGTAGCTCACAAAAGCTTAAGCTCAAATAAATTGATTAGTCTCTAAGGTGCCACAAGTACTCCTTTTCTTTTTGCGAATACAGACTAACACGGCTGTTACTCTGAAACTATTTCACTAGGAGGGTGGTGAAGCACTGGAAAGCGTTACCTAGGGAGGTGGGGAATCTCCATCCTTCGAGATTTTTAAGGTCAGGCTTGACAAAGCCCTGGCTGGGATGATTTAGTTGGGGTTGGTCCTGCTATGAGAAGGGGGTTGGATTAGATACCTCCTGAGGTCTATGATTCTATGAGGTGGAGTGGGCCATCGGCAGGGCTCCGGCCCAGCTGGATGGGGTCAGTCACACGCCTGGGTCTGTCCCTCCCCCCTGACTCCTAGGGTGTTAATTTCTCTCTCCTGAGAACTCTGGGCACAACAATCCCAGGAAGCATTGAAAGTAGTTACCATGGCGATATTGCTGGTGTTGGTGAACCAGGTGACCCAGAAGGTGTTCTCCGCTCGCCACTCCCTGAAGACCTGCAGATACTCTGCACTCTGCTTTGCCAACGTGGTGCCTGAACCAGGGAGGGGAAACAGACAGCAGGCAATAGAAATCAGAGGTTAGCTTTGGAAACGGGAGTTTTGCAAGGAAGTTTAGAGACAAGTACATCTAAGAAACATACTGTAAATTCAGGCCAATAAACTCCCCCCCCCCCCGAACAAAACTAAACAAACTAACCCCCCTGGAAGAGTCAAAATAAACCAGGCAGAAGTGCAGCAGCAGTGTGAGGCTCTCCAGTTGATTGCACTGAATGCAGCATGTAGGATTACCAGCCCTGTGGGCAGCTAGCACATCTGGGCATTTGGCCCAAGGAGCTACTGCCCTCGGAGACCAGGAGGCCAGAGGATCTGAACTGGTGGAGCCAAGGGAGACAGCGAGGTACATAGAGGAGACTTTTAGGGATGCAGTAGAGTGGTCCCACCCCCCGTCTGACAGCCTTTGTGCTCTGAGGAGGGTGAAAGTTTCTGGGAAGGAGAACATTGAGCTGGAGCAGAGGGAGATGATCCCATAGTTGGGACCCACCTTCCAGATGAAGTCAGGATATTCTCTCACACTGAGGCTGCCCCACCTGAGGCAGGAAGCCCAGTTAGAAAGAAAAGCCAGGTAATAGTAATGGGGGATTCAATCAATAGACATATAAGCAGTTGGGTTTGTGATGAGTGGGAGAACCGCATGGTAAATTGCCTGCCTGGTGCAAAGGTTGCAGCTCTCACGAGACATCCAAACAAACTTATGTGCAGTGCTGTGGTATGTAAGCTAATGTTTAAATCAGCCTCTGTACGAGATAGCGAATGGGACAGTGAAGTTTATAAAAGTCTCCAGATGTGATCCCTGGCAAGCCTGACTTCAGGACCAGGCAACTTGTTGAAATGATAGGAAAGAAGAGAATTATCAGACACATAGGTGAACACAATTTGTTGGGGCAGAGTCACCCTGGCTTTTGTAAAGGGAAATCATGCCTCACCAATCTACTCGAATTCTTTGAAGCGGGTCAACAAGCATGTGGAGAAGGGTGATCCAGTGGATATGGTGTACTTGGACTTTCAGAAAGCCTTTGACAGGGTCCCTCACCAAAGGCTCTTAACCCAAGTAATCTGTCATGGGATAAGAGGGAAGGTTCTTTCATGGGTCAGTGGTTAAAAGATAGGAAGCAAACAACAGGAATAAATGGTCAGTTTTCACAGTGGAGAGAGGTAAAGAGCGGGGCACCCCAAGGATCTGTGTTGACACCAGTGTAGTTCAACATAGTCATCAATGATCCAGAAAAAGGGGTAACCAGTGAGGTAGCAAAATTTGCAGATGATACAAAATGACTCAAGATAGTTAAATCCAAAGCAGACTGCGAAGAGCTACAAAGGGATCTCACAAAACTGGGGGACTGGGCAACACAATGGCAGATGACATTCAATATTGATAAATGCAAACTGGACACCACAATCCCAACTATACATACACAATTATGGGGTTTAAATTACCACTCAAGAAAGAGATTTTGGAGTCATCGTAAAGAGTTCTCTGAAAACATCCGCTCACCGTGCAGTGGCAGTTAAAAAAGCCAACAGAATGTTGGGAGCCATTAGGAAAGGGATAGATAATAAACCAGAAAAATGTCAGAATGCCTCGATACAAATCCAATGTGCGCGCCCACACCTTGAATACCACGTGTAGTTCTGGTCGCCCCATCTCAAAACAGATATACCAGACTTGTAAAAGGTGCAGAGAAGGGCGACAAAAATGATTAGGGGTATGGAAGAGCTTCCATATGAGGAAAGATTAAAAAGACTGGGGGCAAGTCTACACTTAAACCACTCTATCGCCATAGCTGCACCGGCGCTGTAGCGTTGAAGAGAAGATGGTCCTCTGCCAATAAGCTCTGAATCCACCTCCCGGAGAGGCGCTAGCTATGTCAGTGGGAGGGGTGCTTCTGCCAACAGGGGTGTGGATTTTTCACACCCCTGAGCAATGGAGTGATAACAATATAGGTGTGCAGTGTAGACCTGGGACCATTTAGTTTAGAAAAGAGCTGACTAAGGGGGGAGATGACAGAGGTCTATAAAATCATGACTGGTGTGAAGAAAGTGAATAGGGAAGTGTTATTTACCCCTGCACATAACACGGGAACTAGGGGTCACTCTCTGAAATTAATAGGCAGCAAGTTAAAAGCAAAGAAAAGAAGGTATCTCTGCACACAATGCACAGGCAACCTGTGGAAATTGTTGCTGTGGGATGTTGTGAAGCCTAAAAGGATAATTGGGTTCAAGATAATTAGGCCATGCAACCCCAGACTCTGCATGTCCCTAAACCTCTGACTACCAGAAGCTGGGACTGGATGAGAGGGGATGGATCACTCCAAATTTCCCTTTTCAGTTCATTCTCTCTGAAGCATGAGGCACTGGCCGTTATCAGAAGACCCAGTACTGGGCTAGATGAACTGATCTGAGTCAGTATGTCCATTCTTATGTGAGTTATGAAGAGTAGAGTATGGACAGGGGAAGCTAAAGACATCAGGGGAAACTCCATGGCTTGAAGGACTATGGATACTAAGGAGGTTTTTTTCAAAAAGTGTATTAGGAACAAAAGAAATCCTAGCAATGGGGTAGACTCATTACTAGATGGAGACTGTTTAAAAGGATGCAGAAAAGGCAGAAGTGTTCAATAAATACGTTTCCCATGTTTGGAAACCCCATGTCAGTGTATTTAGGAAGGACAAGGGTCTCCAGTGCTCTTACGTTTTTGCCGCAGCATGAAGGTGTAGAGGTGGTGAAGTCCCTCCATAGCCGATCGGCAGATCTCCTGCTCCTGCTCAGCACAGCGCAGAGTGAGACAGCCCACCAGCTGGCCCAGGGCTCTGAACTCCTCCACTCCCTGACGGAGAGAGGGAGCAAGGGGAGTCACTCGCCCCTGCAGGCCCAGCGCAGCATGTCCCCCTGGCATTGCACTAGCAAGGGGCTAGAACCGGGGGAGGCAGAGCCCAGCGCAGAGAGACTGGGGACAATGAGAGCAGGAGGAGCCATGGGGCCCATCACCAGGGACTGAGGGAAGCTCAGCAGGGACGGGAAGTCTGGGTAGCAAAGTCAGCAAACATTGCCCTCGAGTGGGGACCTGGGTAAGGAATGAACTAACGTCCAGTCTCCATCTATCTCAAGGGCAAGCTCCTAATCCCAGCCCCTTCTCCCATCCCCCTCCCTCCACAGACCTCAGATCTAGGAGCGTGAGGTCACCTTGGACTCCTCTTCTCTGCATTGCGCCTCTCTCACTCCATCCTGGAGCTCCCCACAACCCCCACTTTCTGCGCCGCACCCAGCCTGCCGGCTCTCTCCTGCCGGCTCTCTCCTGCAGCCTCCCCCTCTAGCCTCCCCCTCCTGCCAGACCTTCCCTTGCCCCTCCTGCAGCCCCTGCGCTTGCTCCCTCCTCTTCCCCATGTCGTTGCACCAAGCCCCTTGCCCTCCTCTCCTGGGGTCTGCACAGCCTCCCCTGACCCACTCCCCATTGCTCTGGCTCCTTTGGCCCCTCCCATCCCTTTCACTGTGTCCCCTCCCACCTCCCTCCTTCTCTTCTGCTGCCCCAGCCTCTGGGGGCATATCATCCAAGCGCCCCCCTCCAGCTGCCGGAGGGGAGGCCCTGCCACAGGGGGGATGGAGCAGCTGGAGCAGCTCAGTGGCCCTGAGCACCCAGAGCAGGGGGTGTTCATCTGGCAGCCTGGCAGGAGCTGATGCCAAAGCATCCCGGGGGCAACTGACAAAGGGGCTGAACAGACACCTGGGTTCAGAGGGTGCTCTCAGGGCGATCCTCTGTAAATCCGTTGACCCTGCGGAGCAGACTTTGGTCCTAGGGGAACAGCGGGGAGAGTCCTTGGAGATAGAATTATGGGGCTCCACCCAAGGCCCACTGGAGTCAGAGGACAGACCTGTCCACATCAGGGCTCATTAGATTGGACTCCTACCGAGGATCTTGCGGAGTCACTATTCCAAGCCCGGGTTTTCCCTGCCAGGGAGCGCTGCACCGCGAGGCTGCTCAGTGCAGTTAGGAGACGGCCAGAGTCACAGGCTGCTCACCTTGAATTTGTGTTGACCGGAGATGAATTTGGTCAGCCAGGTGATTCTTCCCACTGCCCTCAGCCGCACATGCACCTCCCTGGATGCGGTCCAGGGGAGCAGGACCTGAGAGAAACAGATTGGGACAAATTGCAAAGGAGAAGTACCAAAAAATAACACAAGCACATAGAGAGAAAATCAGAAAGGCTAAGGCAAAAATGAGTTCTAACTGGCAAGGGACATAAAAGGCAATCAGAAGCAGCTCCGTAAATGCATTAGGAGCAAGAGAAAGACAAAGGAAAGTGTGGGGCCACTACTCTGAGGAGCAGAAGGCACGGGGGTGTCCCATGCTTGCGATTAAATGGAGCCTTGGTCCCAGAGCCCCACCCCAGCCACAGGACTCGTCCCCTTCCTGCCCCCATGCCTCCACACCTCCAAGATGTTTTGCAGCACCACAAGGTTGGGCTTCTCCTCCTCGCACACCAAGGCCTTCAGCAGCTCATCCATGGTGTTCAGAGTCTGTGTGCAGAACAGAGGAGAAACCACAGCAAGTGGCGTTACCCAGCCAGGCCACGAACCAATGCCCTGGCGTGTGACATGCCCCAGGCCATGGCAGCCCCTGCTATTCCAGCTCACCCTCTCACTTGTACCCGCAGGGGACCTACTGCAAACTCCTGCTGGCAACAGGACCCCACCCGCTTTTGCTGTCCCCAGGGAGGCCACTGCACACAGTCTAATGCATTAGAAGAGTCAGGAAGGACTCCGCATTTGAGGGGGAGGGGAGATTTCCAGCCAAGCTTCACTTCCCCTGGCCTGTGTGCGTCTGAAGCAGCTGATCTCAGGGCTGTGCCCCCAGCCATGCACTGGGGTGAATGTGCTTGTGAAGGGAGTGTCTGTTCCCCACTAATTGCCGGTGCCTGTGAAGGATAAATGCTTACTACTGCTACCCTATGAGGGAGTTACTCCTTTATCTGCGGCGGTGGGGCTTGTGCTTTGGTACTGCAGGTCCTGAGCTGAAGCGCTGCCAAGGAGCTGTGATCATTACACTCTTATGCCAGCGCCAGGTAACCCAGGGGGCAGGGACACGAGCGACTTGCAGGATTCTCCCTCAGTTTGGGGCAGCTCCTCATGGCTAGTTTGGGGCTTACGTTGTTGTATAGAGCAGCCTCCACGCCCTGGTTGGTCTCTGCTGGAGGCAGGGAGAAGACGCTGGAGAAGCAGACGGTGAGCAGGCTGGATAGCTCCATTCCCCGCAGCAGTGGCTCCACTTTGCTAAGAGAAGAGACACGCGTGGATTGGAGGGCTGAGGCGAGACTGATGCACTGATGTTGGCCTCAGGCTCCCAGGACATGCTGGGCAGGCTTCTGGGAAGCTGAGAGCAGGGTGCCAGCGGCACTGAGAGAGCCCCCCATGGCGCAGGCTGTGCCACGTGCCAGGGCTCAGCCTGTCCCGCCTCTGAGCCACAGGGAGTCGCTGAGCTGCAGGTGTGATGCAGCTGGCACAGCTGGCGGCGACTCCGGTGGCTCCCTCCAGCAGTGCCCAACTGCTCCTCTCCCCCCGGAGCCATCGCCTGCGGGTCCCAGAGGGGACCGGTCCAACCCCCTCGCTCCCTCCCCCACATCTTCACACGGCCACTTGGAGAGGTCGCCAGGCACCGAAGGATCCTCCACCACCAACCCACGGGTGCCAGCGCACATGCACCAGCACCATGGCCTGGTGCCACGTGCCCGCGGGAATCAGAAGACGGGGGAGGAGCAGAGGGGGCAATGCCCTGCAGAACTGGCCATGCCAAGAGGCTGGCGTGTCTGGCTGCACACAGCACTAGCTGGGGCTGCGCGGGCAGGCCAGGTACCTCAGCTCCATGATGGCGAGCATCGCTTGCTGATGCACCCCGCTGGTCAGGGAGTCGACGGACTCAAGATCAATCAGCTCCTGGGGAGACAATGTGGGGAAGTGCCAGCCGAGCTCCGAGCTCCCGTAAGGTTCCGACTGGGGAGCAAAGCGCAGGGCCTGCAACACGTGGCCTCGGCAGACAGGTCGTCCTACTGTTGGCTTGACGGTGTGCAGGGCTCAAGCTGGGGAGCGCAGTGCAGGGCCTGTGGTCAGTGCCCCAGCGTCACGCGCCAGTGCACTGCAAAGGCTCCATCAGCATTAGCACCCAGGGACTCCACCTGAGATCAGGCTCCTTGTGCCAGGTGCTGCACACACAGTGAGAGCCAGTCCCTGCCCCAGAGAACTCACGAGCTAACTGGACGAGACAAGGCATGGGAGGGAAACTGAGGCACAGAGGGAGAAGTGATTTGCCCAAAGGTCTCACTGAGGAACTGAGCCCCAGCCCACTGGACCACCCACCAGCACACGCTGTCCCACGTTCAGGGAAGGGAGGTAAGCTCCGGAAAGCTTTCTGCAGCGCCGCAGATCAAAGACTTTCCAAATCTACGGAGCAGATTTGTTGCTAGTTCCTAGTGGGCACTGACTGCGCAGTGCTGGGGCTCTGTGCAGGGAGACTGGTGTATACAGAGCGACCTGGTGACTTGGGAAGCTGGGTGCAAGGGAACAATCTACGTTTCAATACAGTGACATGTTCAGGAACAAAGAACGCAGGCCACGCTCACAACACGATCCAGCGATTGGCAGTTGAAGGTAGACAAATCTGCAGAGCTCTCCAGGCCAATCACTAAACCCGCTAAGTAACATAGCCCGAGTGTGTGTTTTACTCACCTTTATCTTCTCCACAAGGAGGGCTTTGCCGAGAAAAGCTGACAGGTTTCTCTCTGGGCGCCTCGTAAGGACGGCTCTGCTGATGGTGATGAGACAATCCAAGAATTCAAGTTTCTTGGCCTCCTCCTATGCCCCGCAGAGATTAGACAAAAACAGGAAGGTTAGCGTGGAAAGGAGCTGCCAGTGGGAGAGATGTCAGAAAGCTTCCCCCCAGCGCTGCTCAGGCTTTGATATGCCGAAGGCCAGAAGGCCATTCATCTCCCAATAGGAGTGACTATGCGGGGAGGGCAGGGCAGCTCTGTGTGAAACCAGACCAGAGAGGGAGCAGATCTCATGGGGTAGGGGTCCAAAGAGGAACTGCAAGATGGGGGCTAAGCAGCCAGACAGTCTTACTGGGGGGCTAGATAGAGTGGGAGGAACATCTGGGTGTGACACCCTGACACCCCAATATTCGCCACTGTCATATAATTAGGATATGTTTGGTACCAAGTATGTCTTGTAAGATATCAGTCTAAAAGTCTTTCTCTGCTAGACATTAATGTCTCATTGGATTGCATGTGCTATCGTTGGATGTGACGTTCTGAAGTTCAGCTGTGTATGTGTTCCTGAACAACACTGTGAGGTTCAAAACAGCTTTTCAGGTAGAACAGCAAAAAAGCCAAACACTAACTCCTGGAGGAAATGCACAAGCATTAGGGCTACCCCAGGAACTGTGTGCAATAGAAAACTCCCCGAGATAACGCGACACAACGGGACCTGTTGGACCCAGGTCACAGCAAAAGAGTTTTCCAGCAGGTGGGAAGAGAAGAGAAAAGGGGAACAATGACATCGTGGGGGGGACGGGACAGGACCTCAGACTCCCTGCAATAAGATACCAGGAAACACCTGAGGGACAAAGATTGAACCATGAGAAGTGATGGTCTCAGGCTAGAGAGAGATTCCTAGCCTGTGCAAGAAAACCTGGGAAATCCAAGCTGCAAAACCAAGGCAGCTTCTGCCTTAAGAATCTGCCAACCTCTTTATCACTCGGGGAGAATTTGCTAATGTATATCCTATCTATCTGGTGTGTAAAGCTTCGTTTGTGTGTTTTGTTTATTTACTATGGTAATCTGCTTTGTTCTGTTTGCTATCTCTTATAACCCCTTAAAATCGACCTCTTGTAGTTCATCATCTTGTTTCTTATTTATACCACAACCCAGTTTGTAGTATAAATTAGTAAGTGGGAGGAGGGGCAAAGAGTTGTTCATACCTCTCTCCACATCGAGGGAGGGGGCGAATGTCATAAAACCTTTGGGTCTGTACTCCAAAGGAGGTGGGCACCAGAGGACTGGGACAAGGCCCTTCAGCTGAGTCTTCCCAGAGCTGATCTCAGTGTCTGTGTCTTTCTGCAGCTGGGCGTGGCCCTGCTTGTGTGTATGGCTGGAAGAGGCTTGTGAGCCGAGCCCAACAAGACAAGGTAACGGGGGCCCAGGCTGGCAGAACAGGCGGGCTCAGTGATAAGCCAGTACATCAGGTGGCACCTCAAAGGGGGGCAACCCATCACGCTGGGGACTGGCCAAATCCAGTGGGCACAAGTGGGCAAGGGGCATGGTGGGTGCCTTTTGTAACTCAAGAGAGGATGTTTTTAAGATGCTCTAGTTTCAACAGGAATTATTTGGGGGCAGGTCTCTGGCCTGTGTTATACAGGAGGTCACAGTGGTCCCGTCTGGCCTTAGAATCCATGCCTCATGCGGAAAAGGATGGATGGTGCATGTGGACAGGGCAGTAGCTGAGAGATCAGAGGAGGGCTCTTGGTACCTGTTCCTTGCCCTTGAGAAAGGCGTTGATGTACTCTAGGGTCTCTTTCTCCTGCGAGTCTGGCCCCATAAAGCAGGAGGCATTCCCAGGTGATGGTGAATCTGATCAAAGACAGAGCAGTGGTAATACCTGGGGCTGCCAAGCTGCAGGCTGGATGACAGAGATCTTAGCAGAAACCCTTGCCCCCCGCTCCCACCCCAGCAGGGTAGCAGCCCTAATGCACAACAGGGTCTGGCACAGCCATCCCTGGTTTCCCCAACTCTTTGGCTGCTCAGCCCAGCAAAGATCCAGTCAGAGCCCTAGTTCCCAGCAGCCACCCCACTTCCCTGCCGCACCCAGCATGCAGACTGAGCCTGGGGATCTGGGGAGCGCCACACCTGGAAGGAGGCATGATGTCAGGCTATGAGTGGTGTCCCCGCTCTCCGGGCCATTGCTGGAGGGGGCAGAGGGACTGGCAGTGAATCGGTCTGCTCCCCGCTGCGGGAGAGGGAGGAGCTACCCAGTCTGCGCGGGATACGGGGACCCAGGGCCTGCCCGTTCTGCTTCCTCTGACTGCCTCTCCTGCCATTGACAGCCACCGGGTGTAACCTGGGCAGGCCCTGGTTTCCCATCATCGACCCCCCCACCCAAATGCCCTGCGCTGTGCCATGTGTCACTCCCCTGCAAAGGAGCCAGCAGATGGGGCTGCAACATCAGGGAGCATCTCATGCTTTGGCCGGCGCCCTGCAATCCTAGGCTTAACAACCCACAGTGCACAGAGCATCCCCTTCGACCGGTGGAAACATCTTCCGACCCCGCAGTGTGACGGATCGGGGTGGGCAATTCAGTCAGTCTCCACCTGATGCTTCTGCTGCCGCCCCTAATGCCCCGATCAGATGCAGGGGCTGCAGCTGCTGCCAGCAGGAGGGGCCATTCCCCCCTGCCTGGGTTTTCCTGTCTCTCCATCTCATGGCAGCCCAGAGTTGTACAAAGGTGACGGAGACTTCTCCCGCCACTGACACCCTGGTCTTGCAACCCCAACCCCCAGAGGGGCCAAGTCCCACCGCAATGCAGGGCCATGGCCCCTGCCATTTTTGCAGCCCCCTCCGCCCACCCAGGAGGCACCCACTCACCAGCATGGAAGGGCTGAGGCACACACAGCTCCTGCTGCTGCTGTGGCCTCTTCCGCGGACTCTTCCTTCGAGGAGGTCTCGTCTCCTCCCAGGCACGGATGGGTTTCAAGGGGACCTTGCGGACTTCCTCAGCCATCCTGCAAGAAGCCAGGACAAGGGATTGCTTGTGAGGGGTGAGAGGCGACTGCCCCGTTCAGCATCAGGGCCAGTCCACGTATTGCCGTTCCACCAGCGCCTACAGCTGCCAGCTGAGATCAGGGCCCTGGTGCCCCAGGTGCTGCAGACAATCCCTGGGCCGTAGGGCTCAGACTCTAACTAGCCAAGGCAGCCAGCAGGGAAACAAGCCAGTGGATGTGCTCAAAGTCACCCAGGCAGTCAGCAGTACAGGCAGGATTAGAACCCAGGTCTCCGGACTCCCAGGCCCATCCCGCAGGCCAAACGGCCTCCCCCGGGTCTCTCCCGCCTCTCCTTCTGCTGGTTCACAAACTGCCCAGCAGACAGGCTGCATCCAAGCACTCAGGATTCTTCCTGCCCAGGGAAATTACCCTGATCCCTTCCCCCAGGAATCTTGGGGCCGTGGCAGGTCCCAGGTGGGGGAGGCAAGCGGGGTAGGGGAGCGGGGGCGGGCTGGTGAGCAGCAGGAGTTGCTCTGACACCACCGTGAAGGGGAAGGAGCAGAAGGCGGGAGAGCGGCAGGCAGGCAGACTGTGCCGGGGCAGAGCTTTGTGGCGATTTCGCATCTCGTCTCTCCAAGGCCTGTGTGGGAGCAGCCGCTGCAGAGAATCCCAGGCCTGATTCCCCCCACGCTGGGTCTCCTGAATGGCCCCTGCCCTGGGGGGCTCCATTCCTCACCCACTGTCTCCTGCTCACTCTCCAGCAGCTGCACGGCAGGGGTCCTAAGGCACCTGTAGTCCTCTCCAGAGCTCAGGGGGACTGTCCTGGCATCGGACTGTCCTGGTGAATGGAACAATGGCTCCAGGCAACCGGAGAATGCCTGTTCCCCTGGCAACCTCAGTGCCATTCCCTCTGGAAGTGATGGTGTCAGCAAAGGTGCTGGAGGTGGTCAGGCCTCGTGGTTGGAGCTGGACTCAGGAGGCTAGGGCGTGGGTGGAGCAAGGCTGGAGCGAGAGCAGGGCTGGAGTAGGACGAGGGGCAGGGCCACCAGCTACCTCCCGGTCTGGGCACTTACCTGGCCCCACCATGCCAGTAGCTGAGCACACACGTGTTGTGGTATTTAGGCTCTCAACCCCCCCTCTGCAGAGCAGGGACCTGCTCTCCCTCGTTAGCTGAGGCCCGGGGCGGCGGGGACTCACCTGATCTCACACAGAAGACTTACAGAGGAGCGGGGAACTGAACACAGCTCTTCTGGGTCCCAGCCCAATGCCTCATCTAACACCCTGTGCCGCCTTCCCGTGCCGTGCCACCAGCCCTGCCAAACCCTCCTCCTTGTCTCCGTCCCCTCTGGGCTCGACTGGTGCGATCCTTTCTGTCGAGCCGCCCCAGACTCCCTCCTGTGCGCATGCCGCTTCCCGCTTCCTGACTGGCACCAGGCTAGACGGCCGGCAACGGGGCACTTGGCAGACGTGCACCGCCCAGCCAGGAGCTCGGGGAAGGCTCGGGGTGGTTGGCGATGCAATGGAAAAGCAGAGGTGGGCAATGGAAGATTCTCCTACCTGGAGTCAGGAGTGGGCAGAAGCCTGCGCGTAAATGGGCCACCCACTTTCTGCTGCCGGTGGCAGAGCTGGAACTGCTGGCTCAGCGTTCCCCAGCGGCACGTGCCAGCTCTCGCTCTGCCAGAGCCAAGCCTGGCAGTGAGGGGATGAGGCTGTGCCAGCCAGCAGGGGCGTGTCACAATGGGCAGGCGAGTCACAGACCAGCCAATGTGTGACTCCCCAGCCCTGGGATGCCCCAGCCCAGACTTGCTCTGGCCTCGCCGGGGCTTTAGAGCCTGTCCTTCCCCACCGGGGTCATGGAAGGGACCTTCCGCTCCCCACAGTCACAGACGTGAGGCCGGAAGGGACCGCTGGGCTCCTCTAGTCCCAGCTCCTGCTACCCCAGGCCAGAGCCCCTCCCTGCATCCATGCCACTGGAGCCAGGGGCTCTCTGGATCCCCGAGTGGGAGAATCACTTCCATCCCGGTTCCTCCTTCTCATGACAGTGCAGAAACGGGGATTCATGAACTCTCCCCACCCCCAGCTCCCAGCCCACACGGGAGGCTCTTTCCACTTTCCCAAGCCGCCAGGTGCTTTGGCCATGGGGTGTAAAATGGTCCCATCTCTGCTTCCTCTCCCACCGCTGAAACGACGCAGAAGCTGCTTTAATAGCAGCCCCTCCCCCACCCAACTGAGTCCCAGGCCTTGCTAATGCTCAGTGCCATGACAGCCCCAGGAGATGATTGCTGCGGCGTGTGACGAAGTGGGACTGTTCTTAATGTTTCCTCTCAATAGTATGGGGATGCCTCAGTTTCCCCTAGGCAGTTCTTAAGTCTCTAGGTGGTGGGATAAGGGTGTATGATCATTGCAGAGCCCTAGAGGGCAGGTATGTGCAGGGGTCTGGACACAGAGAATGGCAGACACCCTGTTTCCTGGCAACTGATGGCCTGGCCCTTCCCCCCTGCAAGGTGAGAGCTAAAAGGGTTGGAGAACAAAGGAATCGGGTGACCTCCTGGCCCCGGAAAGGGACAAAGCCCAGAGGAGGAGGGGCTGGAGGGAGTTTCAGTTGAGGCTGGCTGGGGACATGGAGTGAAGTACAGAGGTGGTTGTCTGGCTCACTACCTCCCAAAATGGACCCAGCTGAGGGGTCCTGTTCTCTGCACCTACAAGCTCTGTGTTAGACCATGTTCCTGTTGTGTAATAAACCTTCTGTTTTACTGGCTGGCTGAGAGTCCCGTCTGACTGCGGAGTTGGGGGGCAGGACCTCTGGCTTCCCCAGGAGCCTGCCTGGGCGGACTCGCTGTGGGAAGCTCACGGAGGGGCAGAGGATGCTGAATGCTCCGAGGTCAGACCCAGAAAGGTGGACGCTGTGTGAGCTGTTTGCCCTGCATACAGGCTGCTCACAGAAAAGAGACTTCCCCAGAGTCCTGATTGACTTTGTAGGGAGCAGTTCCAGAGCATCGCCCGGGGACTCCGTGACACGGGGGTCTCGGCCCAGGGGGAGGCAGTGACTCCTAGAAGCAGGGAGAGCAGCAGCACTATAGATCAGGGAGGTCTGGCAATGCCAGTGGCTGGCTGGGATCTGGCAGCCCAGGCACTCAGAGCAGATTGTCAAAGGCCAAACTCCTCTCACCACCGGCTCTGTAGCTCCCCCTTGCTTTCAGTCTGTCTTAGGCACCATCCTGGCCCTCATCCCCCTGGCATCCGAGCACTACCCATCCTCGATAGCATTTATTCTAACTGTCCCCTTCAGGGCAGGGTCTGGCAGCTACCCCCACTGTACAGACAGGGAACTACAGCACAGAGGGAAGAAGGGACTTGCTCGAAGCCAAAAAGAGCATCTGTGGCAGAGCTGGGAAATGAACATGGGTCTTCTGGGTCCCAGGATGGCACCTTCTCGTTCAATCTCCTGCCCCCTTCGTCCCTGGTTCAGTGGGAGCTGTGGGAGCTCTCTGGGGCACAGGAGCCGGCTGGTGCTCAGATGGAGCTCCGTTGCCTATTGCACAGATCTCGCTTTTCCCGGACATTGAAAATGCTGCTCCAACCTTACCAGAGCCCGTCAGGATCCTTGCAGCTGGTCAGTGCTAAATTGTGAACTGTGTCCTGGCCTCCCAGAGCGGGGCAATGGGAGAGGGTGGGGCTGGCCCAAGGCCTTGCTGGATTGCGGCTCACGCGTACGGGGTCCCAGTGCTACAGAGCTCTGTGCCGGGACGGCGCTTTGTGGGGGTTTCGCAGCTCCTCTCTCCAAGGCCTGTGTGGGAGCAGCCGCTGCAGAGAATCCCAGGCCTGATTCCCCCCACGCTGGGTCTCCTGAATGGCCCCTGCCCTGGGGGGCTCCATTCCTCACCCACTGTCTCCTGTTGACTCTCCAGCAGCTGCACGGCAGGTGTCCGAAGGCACCTCTAGTCCTCTCCAGAGCTCAGGGGGACTGTCCTGGCATCGGACAGTCCTGGTGAATGGAACAATGGCTCCAGGCAACCGGAGAATGCCTGTTCCCCCGGAAACCTCAGTGCCATTCCCTCTGGAAGTGATGGTGTCAGCAAAGGTGCTGGAGGTGGTCAGGCCTCGTGGTTGGAGCTGGACTCAGGAGGCCAGGGCGTGGGTGGAGCAAGGCTGGAGCGAGAGCAGGGCTGGAGTAGGACGAGGGGCAGGGCCACCAGCTACCTCCCGGTCTGGGCACTTACCTGGCCCCACCATGCCAGTGGCTGAGCACACACGTGTTGTGGTATTTAGGCTCTCAACCCCCCCTCTGCAGAGCAGGGACCTGCTCTCCCTCGTTAGCTGAGGCCCCGGGGCGGCGGGGACTCACCTGATCTCACACAGAAGACTTACAGAGGAGCGGGGAACTGAACACAGCTCTCCTGGGTCCCAGCCCAATGCCTCATCTAACACCCTGTGCCGCCTTCCCGTGCCGTGCCACCAGCCCTGCCAAACCCTCCTCCTTGTCTCCGTCCCCTCCGGGCTCGACTGGTGCGATCCCTTCTGTCGAGCCGCCCCAGACTCCCTCCTGTGCGCATGCCGCTTCCCGCTTCCTGACTGGCACCAGGCTAGTCGGCCGGCAACGGGGCACTTGGCAGACGTGCACCGCCCAGCCAGGAGCTCGGGGAAGGCTCGGGGTGGTTGGCGATGCAATGGAAAAGCAGAGGTGGGCAATGGAAGATTCTCCTACCTGGAGTCAGGAGTGGGCAGAAGCCTGCGTGTAAATGGGCCACCCACTTTCTGCTGCCGGTGGCGGAGCTGGAACTGCTGGCTCAGCGTTCCCCAGCGGCACGTGCCAGCTCTCGCTCTGCCAGAGCCAAGCCTGGCAGTGAGGGGATGAGGCTGTGCCAGCCAGCAGGGGCGTGTCACAATGGGCAGGCGAGTCACAGACCAGCCAATGTGTGACTCCCCAGCCATGGGATGCCCCAGCTCAGACTTGCTCTGGTCTCGCCGGGGCGTTAGAGCCTGTCCTTCCCCAACGGGGTCATGGGAGGGACCTTCCGCTGTTATACCAATAAAATAAAAACCAGCAGGATCTCATGAAAGGGTAAAAAGGCAAAATACCACATTTATTGTGAATACAGAAAGAATCATAGTAAGCAGTTAGTTATAGGTATAACATTCCATTTAATCTCATATTTATTCACACATTCATTCATACAAACACACACACCCAGGTTCTGCAAGGTTGTTATCATAGTTACCAGCCTTAGAGTTGCTCATGCCAAGCCACTGGCCAGGTGGCCTGGACATGAGGAGGGAGCAGGGCCTTGTCAGATGCTCATCTGATGCTCCTGGAAGTTGGTTGGCAGAATCAGACCCCAAAGTTCTCACTTTTTAGAGTCTATTTTTATAGGAATTTCTTCCTATGCCAGTCTATGGGAATTGCTTCATCATGCTGTTGCTGAATCAATCAGCAGATAGCACATTCCTGACGGCTCCAAGATGTTATCTTGTTCTTTGGTTCTCCCATTCTTGAGGCTGTTGGGTGGATTGCAGTCTGCCCTCTGGGGGACCTCTGGTTATTTCCACTTGACGCCTTCTTCAGCCCATGGACACGGGATTCTTAGGCTGGCACCTCCCTGATCATTCAGTTATTATCCACACCAAGCATCCATCCACATACATCCTCTATCTCGATTGTAATCACAATTGTTAATACAACAAAAGGGCGGGGAGTCTCTGGGTGCTGTTTCTGTTGTTACAGAATATTGCTTTGAGTCACTCTCTCTGTGAATTGCTTTGAGAACAGACTCAGTCTTAGAATGTACTAACACAATGAGCAGCTTGCAAGTTTCACACATAGAGGGAGAGAAACAGCACCAAAAACCAAGAGACCTCTTAACTAGTAATACCCTGGAATTGAAACTATGGGGAATCAAACTCATTTGTGATTTTAATACAGAACTTCTTTAATATGATCCAACACCGCTCCCCACAGTCACAGACGTGAGGCCGGAAGGGACCGCTGGGCTCCTCTAGTCCCAGCTCCTGCAGACCCCAGGCCAGAGCCCCTCCCTGCGTCCATGCCACTGGAGCCAGGGGGTCTCTGGATCCCCGAGTGGGAGAACCACTTCCATCCCAGTTCCTCCTTCTCGTGACAGTGCAGAACGGGGATTCATGAACTCTCCCCACCCCCAGCTCCCAGTCCACCCGAGCGGCTCTTTCCACTTTCCCAAGCTGCCGGGTGCTTTGGCCATGGGGTGTAAAACGGTCCCATCTCTGCTTCCTCTCCCAACGCTGCAAGGATGCAGAAGCTGCTTTAATAGCAGCCCCTCCCCCGCCCAACTGAGTCCCAGGCCTTGCTAACGCTCAGTGCCATGGCAGCCCCAGGAGATGATTGCTGTGGGGGTCTCGGCCCAGGGAGAGGCAGTGACTCCTAGAAGCAGGGAGAGCAGCAGCACCATAGATCAGGGAGGTCTGGCAATGCCAGTTGCTGTCTGGGGTCTGGCACCCCAGGCACTCAGAGCAGATTGTCAAAGGCCAAACCCCTCTCACCACCAGCTCTGTAGCTCCCCCTTGCTTTCGGTCTGTCTTAGGCACCATCCTGGCCCTCATCCCCCTGGCATCCGAGCACTGCCCAACCTCGATTGCATTTATTCTAACTGCCTCCATCAGGGCAGGGCCTGGCTGCTACCCCCACTGTACAGACAGGGAACCGCTGCAGAGAGAGAATAAGGGACTTGCTCGAAGACAAACAGAGCATCTGTGGCAGAGCTGGGAAATAAACATGGGTCTCCTGGGTCCCGGGCTGGCACCTTCTCTTCCAACCTCCTGCCCCCTTCGTCCCTGGTTCAGTGGGAGCTGTGGGAGCTCTCTGGGGCACAGGAGCTGGCTGGAGCCCAGATGGAGCTACGTTGCCTATTGCACAGATCTCGCTTTTCCCGAACAATGAAAATGCTGCTCCAACCTTACCAGGGCCCGCCAGGATCCTTGCAGCTGGTCCGTGCTAAATTGTGAACTGTGCCCTGGCCTCCCAGAGCGGGGCAATGGGAGAGGGTGGGGCTGGCCCAAGGCCCTGCTGGATTGCGGCTCACGCGTACGGAGTCCCAGTGCTACAGAGCTGTGTGCCGGGATGGCGTTTTGTGGGGGTTTCGCAGCTCCTCTCTCCAAGGCTGTGTGGGAGCAGCCGCTGCAGAGAATCCCAGGCCTGATTCCCCCCACGCTGGGTCTCCTGAATGGCCCCTGCCCTGGGGGGCTCCATTCCTCACCCACTGTCTCCTGCTGACTCACCAGCAGCTGCACGGCAGGTGTCCTAAGGCACCTCTAGTCCTCTCCAGAGCTCAGGGGGACTGGCCTGGCATCGGACTGTCCTGGTGAATGGAACAATGGCTCCGGGCAGTCGGAGAATGCCTGTTCCCCCGGCAACCTCAGTGCCATTCCCTCTGGAAGTGATGGTGTCAGCAAAGGTGCTGGAGGTGGTCAGGCCTCGTGGTTGGAGCTGGACTCAGGAGGGCGGGGCGTGGGTGGAGCGAGGTTGGAGCAAGAGCAGGGCTGGAGCAGGACGAGGAGCAGGGCTGGAGCAGCCTAAGACTGTTGCCAATGTCAGGCAGGAGCGAGTTCCTGGGCCTGGAGTCCTGTTGAGCAGACTGAGCTACTGCTGTGAGACTGAAATACTTGCTCCGGAAGTCACGGGCCTGTTCCTGGCTTGTGGATTGGTGGGAGCCCGGCACAGGAGGGACTCAGGGCCTGACACATGGCTCCAGGGGGCGCTTGGCTCCAGCCCCGCTGGGCACTGACAGGCCAGGTGCAGGGGGCCAGGCGCAGCACCAGGGAGGACATTGGGGAGGCAGGAGCGCTGAGGTGGGGCTGAGGGGGCAGGTGCTGAGGAGCTGCGGCCGGCTGGCCAGCAGGGAGGGCCCAGCTGCAGCTCCACACCGGGCGCTGCCAGAGCCTGGCAGGCGGCTGGCTGAAGTGGCACTTTGTGATCTGACGCAGGTGGGAGCTGGCTCCCCACATCTGAACTCTCTGCAGAGCCGGCGGATTCACATCTAAACCCGGATCTGGCTCCCAATTCACAGCTGGCACCTCCCTCCAATCTGGAGTGGCTGAGACCCCAGCGCTCTGTGGAAGAGGCCAACAAATGCCAGCTCCTGGGGTGCGCTTCCCCCAGAGACAATCCCGTGCTGGGAAGGGAGGCTCCAAGAGCCGACAGCTTGACCACTCACACTCCCAGCTTCCTGGGAATGAGCCAGGAGCAGAGTCCCAGTCCCCGTCCCCTGGCATTAACCCAGGGACTCCGCACTGGGGCTGTGCACCTGGGAGCACGCATCCTCCTGAGAACACACAGGCCAGGGTGCAGGGCAAGGGCTCCCAGAGAGAAACAGGAGGAGGGCAATGCTGGGAACCCCCAGGCCGTCTTCAGCTCAAGCATGAGGACACCCCAGCATCCTGGAGAGCATGAATCTAGCTTCAGCTCACCCTTTATGTCCCCCCGTTCTCTGTGCTAGATGGGTTGGTCTCCCGGAGGGAGGAAAGTGCCCATCAGGAGTTCCTGGCTTATCCAACGTCAGTTTCCCGCTCTTGTGAAAAAAACGGTGACTTCCCTTACACAGGAGCTGGTGTTCTTCAGGCTGGGCTGGGCCTGTACACGTTCCCCTGTAGGGGTGTGTGCACCCAGGGCCCGTGAGTCGCAGACGTTTGCCAACGAACATTTGCCAACAGACGTTTGCCCCCTGCTCTCCCCGTGGGCTCAGGGACCGCCATCAAAAGGGCACGTCTGCCACCTCCCTCTCAAGTCCTTCGCACCTGCATACTGCCAGGGGAACCTCCCCATTTCTACTGAGGCCTCAGGGACAGGGTTTATGATGAACCGGCTGGAGTTGATCCCCCCTCCCCCCTCCCCGCATGTTGCACCCCTACGACTAGCTGGGGATCCAAACTGACGCTCCCCGGTTTGAGCCCCTGCCTAGCCAGGCCCTGTTCCCTCCCCCCAGGCAGTTGTTGGCCCTGAACTCCTGCAGGCAGCCATGACACACAGGTGCTTGGGGGCTTGAGAGAAGGGCTATCACCTATGCTGAGTCTGGGGAGATGGGCAGGTTCAGCCTCATTAGAAGGGATTGGCCAGACAGAAAGGCAGAATCGGGTCCCCGCACAGAGCCCCTCTACTCCCTGCCTGTGTCCTAACCACCAGGACAGTGGCCAATCCCACCTTCAGGTCAGGTTCCAGCGTCGGGCCCTGTCCATACCCACAGCGTGTGGCACCCAGCATGCGCTGATAGACTCCGGTACATGCAGTAAGTTCACAGACACTAGAAACTGCCTAACACCAGGCTGGGGGCTGGGGATGTGTAGGGTACAGAGCACAGCACCCCCTAAGGCCGGGCAGGAGGGCTGGGAAATGCATATGATACAGAGCACAGCGCCCTCTAACACCTGGCAGGGGGGCTGAGAGATGGGGGGTGTAGGGTACAGAGCACAGCGCTCCCTAATGCCGGCCAGGGGGCCTGGAAGCTGGGGGACTATGTCGGATCCGGAGCACAGCATCCCCTAACACCAGGCTGGGGGGCAGGGAGAGGGGGGATATGTGGGGTACAGAGCACAGCGCCCCCTCACACCAGGACACGAGGTCTCATCCATCTCAGGGCGGAAATGATCACACCCTTCGAATGGGGGATCTGCCACGGGCACTGGCAGGAGCGCGCTGCTTTACATTCAGGTTCTTTGGCTGATGGGCGAACCTCACCCCGCCCTGCGTTTCGAACAGCTGTCGATGGAAACCCAGACAGCAGAGATGGAGTAGGACTAACCGGGGTCACTGAGTCTCGCCCTCACCCCGTGTCTACACTGTACAAGGGTGGGAAATAGCAGGTGCCTTTTCTTGCCCTGATACGATTTTGGAGATGCCGACGCTTGCGACAGCTTTCTCCCTGTGTGGGTTGTGGGATCCAGGGGAGCCGTCTGTGTGCTCTGTACAGGACAAGGCGTGTAGATCGTTTATACCTCAATGTATCACTGTAAATACAGTTATTTAATATGTCAAATAAAAGCAGAACAATACATCAAAAAACATCAAAATGAAAGAGAGGATTACTATGTACAGGGGGGATTGCTATGTACAGGGGGGGTTGCACGTGACTAGTTAACTGCTCGAGAGCTTTCAACACCGTGTACTCTCTGACAGGTTTCTGCGCCCTGTGTAGGGTTTACGTCCCGCCCTCCGTCCCCGTTTCCCGTCGTGTACGGTTTTGGCGCCGTCGGCCCTTTTGAACATTTCTTTTGTATTGTTTTCTGTGTTTGGCTGGGGGAAGGTTGCGTTCTTGTGTTTTGACATATTTAGAGAAACAGTATAAACAAGTAGAAAGAAAGGCTGTAAGGGGTTCGCGGCTCCCTCCCCGTCCATCAGGGTGGGAGACCATGCCCCTCGCTACGATACTTCCGGGGTACCTTGGTTCAGGGGAAAATTAGCCCAGTGTTAATGGTTCAGGCCTGCAGTCAGGCCGAGCAATGGTAGAGAGTCTGTTTGCCTAGGGCCCTCATTCAGGGCAGGGCTGCAGTCAAGTAGGGGCTCTGGCCTACAGTCAGGCAGGCAGAGCAGCAGAAGGTCCATTTGCCTGGCCCTTGATCAGGGCAGGGCAGCAATCAAGCAGGGGGGCTCTGGCCTACAGTCCGGCAGAGCCGTCGCCGTCTAGGAGAGGTTAGCTCTCTGGTGGAAGAGTCAGCACAACCATCTGGCGTCCTGATTCAGGCGCGTGCCAGACCAATCAGGCCTCCTGACAACCAGGTGGGGAGCCTGCCACTCCTGACGGTGGCGTGGCGGTGGTAGGGGAACCCAGGCCTTCCCGCTCCACTGAGTCCCCTCCCAGGGCCCTAAACAGCAGCGGAGTGGTCCGGCACTGGGTCAGCAGGGAAAATCTGATCACAACACGCTGGCCGGCTTGTAGTCACTAACACAGCTGAACCCAATTCGGCTGCCCTGGGCTCCTTCCTACACACCCATTCCGTGTGTACTTGGGTTCCAGGGTTGTTGTTCGCTTCATTGGGGTAGACGGCTAGTGGCAGCCCCACCAGCTCCTTGGAGTCCCCGGCGTCTGGCAGCTCCGGCAGCCCCTCTGGCTCTCTGTCAGGATAGCGCTCTCCATTAGGGGAGCAGGGAAGAGACGTCCTGCTCCTCCAGCAGCTCTCTCCCAACTCAGCTGGAGGGGCGGCCTTTTATAGTTCCGCTTCCTGTCCCGCCCCTCTGCTTCCGGCAGGGTGGCATGCGGTGGGAGACAAGCCTGCTTTCTGCAACCCTCCTGCCCCCAACAACCCACTTCAGCGAGTCCCAAAATCAAATCCACTTACCAGGGGCCTCCTCTCCTCTTTGTGCTTCGCCAACATCCGGGGTAGAAAAGAGCTCCTGGCCGCATGTCATCTTCTGCCTCTGAGTCCCCCTCCACATCCTCGTCCAAGATTTCCTCCTCCTGGCTCGGTCCACTCTCGACTGACACGCGAGCCACCCAAGTATCCACAGTGGTGTTAGCAATGGAGGTGGGGTCGCCGCGGAGTATCATGTCCAGCTCTTTGGAGAACCGGCAGCTCATAGGCGCAGCACCGGAGTGGCGTTTGCCTCCCGCGCCCTGTGGTCGGCGTTCCGCAGCTCCTTCACTTTGCTCCTAAACTGCCGTGTGTCCCGGTCATCGCCCCTTTCTGTCATGCATCGTGAAATCTGTCCGTAGGCGTAATGATGCTGGTTCTGGCGGGACCCAACCGAGAGTGCCAGTTCAGGACAAACTGCTTCAAGCAGGGCAGTTACAGCCGAAGGCTGGGGGGTTTCCACCTCTGAGGCAAACCAAACCAGCCAAACAGAGCAGACTTTGGTCTCACCCCACTGGCTCACCACAAGTCACACAAGCAATTCCCTTAGACACTGCAGTTTCCCAGTATCCCCAACAGTACCACTTCTTATGGGGACAAATGGTTATGAAAACCAAGACCCCAGGAAAAGAAAAAAGGTTCTCTCGATCCCAAAGGACCAAGCCCCAGACCCAGGTCAATATACAAATCAGATCTTGTCCCAAATCACGCTGTTGCCAATCCTTTAGACTCTAAAATCTAAAGGTTTGTTCATAAAAGGAAAAAGCTCTAGATGAGAGGTAGAATTGGTGAAATGGAATCAATGACATACAGTCATGGCCAAGTTCTTGGTTCAGGCGTGCGGCAGCGACAGAATAAACTGCAGGTTCAAATCAAGTCTCTGGAGAACATCCACAGCTGGGATGCGTCTTTCAGTTCTTAGTTCAAAGCTTCAGTGTAGCAAAGTCCCTCCAGAGGGATGAAGCAGGACTGAAGACAAGATGGAGGAGCTGCAGCAGCTTTTTATATTCTCCTGCCGTGTGGTCTTTCTTTCTTTGTCCCAAAGACAAGCTGTCCATCACGTGGCCTGGAAAAACCTCCGAGTTCTGTCCATAGGCACAAGGTCCCTGCACACCTTGCTGAGTCCCAAGGCGTGTCTGCCTTCTCTCAATGGGTCAATTGTGTAGCTGATGGTCCTTAATTGGCCATCAAGCAGGCTAGGCATTGCATCCGATGAAATGAGCTGTAGCTCACGAAAGCTTATGTTCAAATAAATTTGTTCGTCTCTAATGTGCCACAAGTCCTCCTTTTCAACTTGTCTGGGGTGTCACCCAGAAGCATAGTACAAGTTTGAACCACAGACAGTGTAGAGCCAATACTTATAACTTAAAATACAAAAATGATACAAGCGTATAGACAGCATAATCATAACCAGCAAACCGTAACCTTGCCTTAGACACCTTATTTGACCCCCTTTATACAAGATTTGGTGCCACTATAGGACCTTGGTTGCAACAATGTTCTATATGGTCCCAGTTCATAGAATCATAGAATATCAGGTTTGGACGGGACCTCAGGAGGTCATCTAGTCCAACCCCCTGCTCAAAGCAGGACCGATCCCTGACTAAATCATCCCAGCCAGGGCTTTGTCAAACCTGACCTTAAAAACTTCTAGGGAAGGAGATTCCACCACCTCCCTAGGTAACGCATTCCAGTGTTTCACCACCCTCATAGTGAAAAAGTTTTTCCTAATATCCAACCTAAATCTCCCCCACTGCAACTTGAGACCATTACTCCTTGTTCTGTCATCTGCTAAGTCAATAACGTCACAGTAGGTATAATAATTTCTACGTCCGGAGTGCAGCTGGGACTGCACAGCCTCCTCTCCCCAAATGCTGATGAGGTCCAGCAGCTCGGCATAGCTCCAACAGGGGTGTCGCCTTGTCCGTGGAGCAGGCCTGGCCAGCTGGAAAGATGTGCTGAGACCACTGCACGCATCACCGAGAAAACAGGAAGGGGACTTTCAAAATGGCAAAGGAGTTTACGGAGTGGGGATGATGGATGGTCACCTGAGGGCCGGGAAGTAGAGTTCAAACCGATGACCAGAGAGGCGAGAGCAGGCATTGTGGGACGCCTCCCGGAGGCCAATCGCAGGGCCGTAATCGACCTCGGTGTCTACACTGGCACCGCAGCCCTGTAGCCCCGGTGCAGAAAGTTTTTTAAACTGTGCAGTGCTTTTTTTAAAGCGCTGCAACTGCCCTGTTTCCACGCCCTGAGTGGCGTGGCCGTGCGTACACCTCACCAGTTGCAGCGCAGAAAGCTGCTTTACCATGCAGCAACTTGCCAGCGTAGACAGGACCTAAGGAAACAGTGCCATGACTTCAAACCTCCTGTTCACCGGAAAAAAACAAGGCTGTGTTTTGGAGTGGAATAAAAATGCACCTTTTAAAAATGCTGTAACAGTTTTAACACATGATGAAAGTTATATTAAGCTTATTAAACATTTTAGATTTTTGTTGCATTATCAGACTGCTTTTGTTCTTAAATGTTTGCAGCCCACGGGCTGAGACATAGATATATGCTTCTGTGTTTGTTTTGGGTCTAGAAGCTGTAGTAAAAGTAATGCTTTATAAAAACAAAAAGGTTTTTTCATTTGGACTTTGTGTTTCTAAGAAGACAAAAAGCATTTTAGTTATAAGTTAGACAGGGTCATTTTTGAATTAGCCAGTTTGTTTTCAAAAGATGTCTAGCTACCATTAAGCAAAAGCCAGGGCCGTAAAGTTAATTAAAGGAAACAGGCATGTAGATTTCAAAGCCTCCTGGTTACAGAAATGGGAATGGCCACATCACCATTTACAAAATCTTTTTATTAACTGTTTAAATAAACTTACTATATAAAAGAATACAAAAAGAGACCCAAACCAAAACAGTTTTACCTTTAAATTGTAAAGAAAGCTTTAAAAATCAGGGTACAGTTAAAACCCTCATGTTTTTAAAGTATGGATTTAGACAAAAAAGAAGAAAAAGCAGCTGATGTGAAAAAGTTCTGACAGAGATAAGGGGCTTGTTCTGTTCCCAACATACACACACATACGTTCTTCTTCTTTTCTCATGTCTTTTGAAATGTAAAGCAGGACACACAAGTTTGCTTTAGGCCTGTTATAGAAAATCTGCATGGAGCAGGATTTAAAATAGCTGCTTTCCCCTGTTTAGCTCGCATGTCCTGTGACCAAAGTTGTTTCACTGTAAAGATGGCCAAAACATGTATGAATTTAAAACAAACAAGAACCCACAGCAGATTATTTTTCAAAAGACACCCTTTGAACTTATTAAGAGTGTAAAATAAAGAAGCACCTCGGGGTTAAAACCACAGGCAGTTTACAAAAGTAATTTGTGAAAGTTAAATGAAGTTTTTATTGACTTAGGGATTTTTGTCTGAATTTTGTGCTGCATTATCAGACTGTCTTTGTTTCTAAATGTTTCTAAATGTTTGCAGTCTGTGTGCTGAGACCCAGGTACAAGCTCTTTTTTAACTGTTTAAATGGACTTAATATATCAAAGAATGCAAAAAGAGAAAGCTGTTTTTGTTTGGTTAGCTTGAAATTGTAAAGAAAGCTTTAAAAATCAGGGTACAGTTAAAAACCTCATGTTTTGAAAGTATGGATTTCTACAAAACACAAGAAAAAGCAGCTTATGTGAACCAGGTAGCTTTTTTTTTTAAACCTGAGATAAGGTATTTGTTGCCCCCCTTCGCCGCCCCCCGCACACACATTTTTCTTTTCTAATGATTTTTTAAATGTAAACCAAAGGCAAACAAACTTGGAAGGGTTTTAAAATGCTAAAAGGAAACATAAAAAGACACGATGAAAGGTTTTTTTTTTAAAGTGTTCGTTTGCTTTTCAGAGTTTTGCCCAAGTCAATTGACCAGAGTACAAAAATCTAGCGTTAGTTTCTTTTTAAAGCATTTGCCTACGAGTACTTTTGTATGATTTTTTGAATATGTGACCAAGCAATGCAGTGGCTCCTGCCCCTTATGAAAATTCCTAATGAATTTAAGAAACCTTTCCAGAGGTTTTTTATACTCCTGATAGAATTGAATGCTAATTTTTATCCTGGCCACCAAATTTTGAAGGCTGTATTTTTTAAAAACCTACAAAAAGGCTCACACTCTTTATTAAACCCCTTACATCTTTAGCATGATGTCTATAGAACCCCAATGTCTTTAATCCCTTTTAAATTTTATGGGACTTTTCCCACTGGGGCTGACAGACGAACAACAAAAATGATTTTGGGGGTTTTTAGAGAGAGTTCCCTGTTTTAAAATTTCACAGTTTAATTAGATTCTGTAAACTCAGCTCCTTGAACTTTTTCATGGTCCAAGCCCACGAATTTCACAACTGTTAGGAGAGAAGCATCCAGCATTCTGTGTGTACTTCTCCTCTGAATGCTGGTTTCTACTGGGAGAGGGCCGTACTACAGCACATTTTATAGCCTGTGGTCATAAGTTGTTATATCTACTGGTAGCAGATAGGCACAAGAAGCAGCCCTCTGACCAGGTACACTTGTTTTCCAGCACACAGTGATGAGGCCGCTGGCCTGCCTGCCGGCGATTTTGGAAAACCCCCACCCCACCCCTTTCCTGACTTTTCCCCCGCCACTTAACACTTGCTAAACATACAGCGTTTAATCATATCAAATAAAGTTTTTAAGAGATTTGACCTATTTGAAGCAGGCCCTTCTGCTTTTCAAAATTTTTTGCAGCAAAGGCAGAGGATTAAAACTAAATGTAAACCTAAAGGGCTGCCAAGTTTTACTGAAGACTAATAAGCTCAACACCTGTTTACAGGAACGTTAATGGTAAAGACATAGCAATATTACCATTCACGGTCTATTTAACACCTTTTTAACCCTTGAAATGAACTCCCTTGTTCTTTAGTGAAATAAAGAGGCCCCCTTTTAACACTAACTGGTATAAACTGTTCAGAAGGTGTCTACGCTGCCCACGTTAAATCACTGCCGCGACAAGGCTTTAAGGTGGCAGTGTCGCCGCGGCTCCAGCTCAGGAGGGTGTTTTTTCACACCCCTGAGCGGTGCAAGTTTCAGCGCTGTAAGTGGCAGTGTAGACAAGCCCTAATTAAACTGTGAAATTTTAAAACAGGGAACTCTCTCTAAAAACCCCTGAAATCATTTTTGTTGTTTGTCTGTCAGCCCCAGTGGGAAAAGTCCCATAAAATTTAAAAGGGCTTCAAGCCAATGGGGTTATCTATCTATCTATCTATCTCTCTATCTATCTAGTGGGAAAGGTGCTTGGGGCCTGTTTTTTTAGAGAAGAATAAGGCAGTTAAAGGGGGTGGGTAGTGAGGGGAGGGGCGGGGAGGGGAGGGAGAGGGCTCGTTTAAAAATCTTGGGTTGATAGGATTGGTTCAGGAAAATGCATTCGATGATGCAGCTGTAGAACAAAAAGAAAAGGAGGACTTGTGGCACCTTAGAGACTAACCAATTTATTTGAGCATGAGCTTTCGTGAGCTACAGCTCACTTCATCGGATGCATACTGTGGAAACTGCAGAAGACATTATATACACAGAGACCATGAAACAATACCTCCTCCCACCCCACTCTCCTGCTGGTAATAGCTTATCTAAAGTGATCATCAAGTTGGGCCATTTCCAGCACAAATCCAGGCTAACCTGGTGGCTGAACTTTGTGACTTTGTCCTTACCCATAACTATTTTACATTTGGGGACAATGTATACCTTCAGATCAGCGGCACTGCTATGGGTACCCGCATGGCCCCACAGTATGCCAACATTTTTATGGCTGATTTAGAACAACGCTTCCTCAGCTCTCGTCCCCTAACGCCCCTACTCTACTTGCGCTATATTGATGACATCTTCATCATCTGGACCCATGGAAAAGAAGCCCTTGAGGAATTCCACCATGATTTCAACAATTTCCATCCCACCATCAACCTCAGCCTGGTCCAGTCCACACAAGAGATCCACTTCCTGGACACTACAGTGCTAATAAACAATGGTCACATAAACACCACCCTATACCGGAAACCTACTGACCGCTATTCCTACCTACATGCCTCCAGCTTTCACCCTGACCACACCACACGATCCATCGTCTACAGCCAAGCTCTGCGATACAACCGCATTTGTTCCAACCCCTCAGACAGAGACAAACACCTACAAGAGCTCTATCAAGCATTCTTACAACTACAATACCCACCTGCGGAAGTGAAGAAACAGATTGATAGAGCCAGAAGTGTTCCCAGAAGTCACCTACTACAGGACAGGCCTAACAAAGAAAATAACAGAAGGCCACTAGCCGTCACCTTCAGCCCCCAACTAAAACCCCTCCAACGCATTATTAAGGATCTACAACCTATCCTGAAGGATGACCCAACACTCACAAATCTTGGGAGACAGGCCAGTCCTTGCCTACAGACAGCCCCCCAACCTGAAGCAAATACTCACCAACAACCACATACCACACAACAGAACCACTAACCCAGGAACCTACCCTTGCAACAAAGCCCGTTGCCAACTGTGCCCACATATCTATTCAGGGGACACCATCACAGGGCCTAATAACATCAGCCACGCTATCAGAGGCTCGTTCACCTGCACATCCACCAATGGTGATATGTGCCATCATGTGCCAGCAATGCCCCTCTGCCATGTACATTGGTCAAACTGGACAGTCTCTACGTAAAAGAATAAATGGACACAAATCAGATGTCAAGAATTATAACATTCATAAACCAGTCGGAGAACACTTCAATCTCTCTGGTCACGCAATCACAGACATGAAGGTCGCTATCTTACAACAAAAAAACTTCAAATCCAGACTCCAGTGAGAAACTGCTGAATTGGAATTCATTTGCAAATTGGATACTATTAATTTAGGCTTAAATAGAGACTGGGAGTGGCTAAGTCATTATGCAAGGTAGCTTATTTCCCCTTGTTTTTTCCTAACACGCCCCCCCCCCAGACGTTCTGGTTAAACTTGGATTTATGCTGGAAATGGCCCACCTTGATTATCATGCACATTGTAGGGAGAGCGGTCACTTTGGATAAGCTATTACCAGCAGGAGAGTGAGTTTGTGTGTGTGTGTTTTTTGGGAAAAAAAAAAGGGGGGGGGGTGAGAAAACCTGTATTTGTGCTGGAAATGGCCCACCTTGATTTTCATGCATGTTGTAAGGAGAGTGGTCACTTTGGATAGGCTATTACCAGCAGGAGAGTGAGTTTGTGTGTGTGGTTTTTGGAGGGGGGTGAGGGGGTGAGAGAACCTGGATTTGTGTAGGAAATGGCCCACCTTGATTATCATACACATTGTGAAGAGAGTGGTCACTTTGGATGGGCTATTACCAGCAGGAGAGTGAGTTTTTTTTTTGGGAGGGGGGGGGGCGGAGGGTGAGAAAACCTGGATTTGTCCTGGAAATGGCCCAACTTGATGATTACTTTAGATAAGCTATTACCAGCAGGAGAGTGGGGTGGGAGGAGGTATTGTTTCATGGTCTCTGTGTGTATATAATGTCTTCTGCAGTTTCCACAGTATGCATCCGATGAAGTGAGCTGTAGCTCACGAAAGCTCATGCTCAAATAAATTGGTTAGTCTCTAAGGTGCCACAAGTCCTCCTTTTCTTTTTGCCAATACAGACTAACACGGCTGTTACTCTGAAAGCTGTAGAACAGTTTCTGATTGGTCCGCCCGAGAGGCGGAGATAACCATGCTGGGGGCTGTGAGCCTTGGGAGCTCCCTCTTTTCCTGGGGGCAGCCGCAAGGGTAAGTTCTCTTCCCCCTCCCCGTCCGCCCCCCTGCAGCTTGCTATACTTTCCTTGCATAATGACAGGTTTCAGAGTAGCAGCCGTATTAGTCTGTATTGGCAAAAAGAAAAGGAGGACTTGTGGCACCTTAGAGATTAACACATTTATTTGAGCATAAGCTTTCATGAGCTACAGCTCATTACATCCGATGCTCACGAAAGCTTATGCTCAGATAAATGTGTTAGTCTCTAAGGTGCCACAAGGACTCCTTTTCTATATACTTTCCTTGTCTCACCAACCAAAAAGGATCTCTTCCTCTTTTCTATACTCTCCTTCTCTAACTAACCAAAAAAAGGATCTTTCTCTCTTTTGCACAGCTCCGTGTTCTGCTTACTAACAAAAAAGGATCTTTCTCTCTCTTTGTGTTTTCTGTACTTTACACAGCCCTGTGTCACTGACACAGGATCTCTAGCTCATTTTTTGGCCGTGTGATTTCTTTCACCCGACCTTCTCAACCTTCCTTTAGAGTTTCCTCTTTTCTTTAATGAGCCTTTGCTTTTTAAAATTTATTTCAATTTTTTTACTCTTATTATTTTTTAGTCCCAACAAAAATAACCTTTTACCACGTTCTTACTAATCTATCAAAAACACTCCTCTCTCTTGTTGCTTTCTATAGTTTCCCTCTTCCTTCTATTTAAAATAACCTTTCTTTCCTTTTTTCTTCTAAGGCTAAGCAATTTTTCTTTTCTTAAAACTCCTTTCCTTGAAGGCCTCTGTCGCGAGGGGGCATGGTCTCCTGCCCTGACAGCCTGGGAGGGAGCCGCGAACGCCCCCTGGTGGGCAGAACCGGGACACCCATGGCAGCAGAGGGGCGGGGCAGGAAGCGGCACTATAAAAGGCCGGCCCTCCAGCTCAGCTGGGAGAGAGCTGCCAGATGAGCAGCACGTCTCTTCCCTGCTGCGGAAGGACAGAGCTAACGGAGAGCGCTATCCTGACAGAGACCCAGAGGGGCTGCCAGATGCCGGGGACGCCGAGGAGCTGGTGGGGTTGCCACTCACCGTCCTCCCCTAGAGCTCGCTGTTGCCGGCAGGGAAAGGGCTGGGGGGAGTCCTCCTCTCTGGCCCCTGTCCCGGAGCAGCCTGCCTGCACCCCAAACTCATCCCCAGCCCTGCCCCACCCCAGAGCCCACACCCCCAGCCAGAGCTTTCAGCTCCCACCGCACCCTCAACCCTCGCCCTGAGCCCCTCCAACACCCCAAACACCTTATCCCCAGTCCTAGGCAGAGCCCTCATCCCCCCCACACCCCAACCCTCTGCCCCAGCCCTGAGCCCCCTCCAACACCACAAACCCCTCATCTCCAGCCCTAGACAGAGCCCTCATCCTCCTGAACTCCAACCCTCTGCCCCAGCCCTGAGCCTCTCTAACCCCCCAAACCCCCCAGCCCCAAACAGAACCCTCACCCTCTACACCCCTACTCTTGCCCTGAGCCCCTCCCAAACCCCTCAGCCCTGCACCCCCTCCCTCTGCACCCCCTCCCATCCCCAAACTCCCTCCCAGAGCCTCAGCCTGCACTCCAATACTCTGCCTAAGCCTAGGGCCTGCACCCCAGACGTCCTTCCCCACCCAAACTCCCTCCCGGAGCCTTGGGCAGGTGGGGGGCAAAGTAGGGGCGGGTTCTGGGCAGCAGCAAAATTTCTACAAACCTGCCACCCCTGAACCCATGTACACACGGAACGGGCGTGTAGCAAGGAGCCCAGGGCAGCCGAATTGGGTTCAGCTGTGTTATTGACTACAAGCCGTCCAGTGTGTTGCGGTCGGATTTTCCCCACTGACGCAGTGGCGGATCGCTCCACGGCTGTTAGGGCCCTGGGCTGGGACGCAGTGGAGCGGGAGGGCCTGGGTTCCCCGACCACCGCCACCCCACCGTCAGGAGTAGCAGCCTCCCCACTTGGTTGTCAGGAGGCCTGATTGACCTGGCATCCGCCTGAATCAGGACGCCAGACGGTTGTGCTGACTCTCCCACCAGAGAGCTAACCTCCCCCAGACTGCGACGGCTCTGCCGGACTGTAGACCAGAGCCCCCCTACTTGATTGCTGCCCCGCCCTGATCAAGGGCCAGGCAAATGGACCTTCTGCTGCTCTGCCTGCCTGACTGTAGGCCAGAGCCCCTACTCGACAGCAGCCCTGCCCTGAATGAAGTCCCTGGGGAAACAGACTCTCGACCGTTGGTCGACCTGACTGCAGGCCAGAACCATGAACACTGAGCTATTTCCCCTGAACCAAGGTACCCCGGAAGTATCGTAGCAAGGGGCATGGTCTCCCGCCCAGACGGATGGGGAGGAAGCCGTGAACCCCCTACAGCCTCTCTTTCTACTCGTTCATATTTTTTCTCTAAATATGTCAAAACACAGCACGCTGTTAGGGCCCTGGGCGGGGACGCTGTAGAGCGGGAGGGCCTGGGTTCCCCTATCCCCGCCACCCCACCGTCAGGAGTGGCAGCCTCCCGATGTGGTCGTCAGGAGGCCTTCTGCTGCTCTGCCTGCCTGACTGTAGCACAAGCACGCAACCTTCCCCCGGCCAGACACAGAAAAATAATAGAAAATAAATGTTCAAAAGGGCCGATGGTGCCAAAA
Organism: Natator depressus; assembly: GCF_965152275.1. Classification (NCBI taxonomy): domain Eukaryota; kingdom Metazoa; phylum Chordata; order Testudines; family Cheloniidae; genus Natator; species Natator depressus. The sequence goes on from NC_134236.1 coordinate 140,151,807, forward strand.
ATGTACACGACCAGAAACGGGGACGGAGGGTGGGACGTAAACTCTACACGGGGCATGGAAACCTGTCAAAAAGTACATGGTGATAAAAGCTATTGAGCGGTTAAGTACTCACGTGGCTGGGCAGGGCAGGCGGCCAATGGGGAGGAAGCCATGGTCCGGCATGCTGTGTTCCACCCTGCTCCAGGCGGGCTCTGGTGCACCAAACCCCCAGAGTAGGGAGGCTGGCTTTTACTCGGACAGCTGGGCAGCTTCAATGACTGGGCTCTCCCTTGTACACATCAGTCTCATCCTCTGCAAGAGTGTTCGTAGGCTGGCACGGGCTGGACGGTGTTTCTTGCAGGCATTGAGGATGAGCACGGTCTGCAAAGCCAGGCACCTGACAGAGGACTTGCTGTCCTCCTGCAAGCCTTTGAGGACTAAGATTGAAAGAAAGGAAATGGAGGTCAGAGCCATGGTGCTCTGGAAAGCCCTGGCAGACCAAGCCAGCGCTGTACCTCTCGGCCTGCAATAAGGAGGCAGCAGGCTGGGAGGCGGGAGGCAGGGGACTAGCAGGAACAACCACCGATCCTCACTAAACATCCCTGCTGCCCTCCACAGCTGGGGGAGCCCCCAGACACAGGCAAGAAGTCACAATGAACCCCATTCACTCACTATTTCTAGGACTGCCCCGCCCCTGCAGTATCTGATGGCCTCATCCCTGCCTGTATTTAAGCTCCCCCTTCCCCCCAGTGCACAGATGGGCACTTAAGCCCCAAGAGGGGGAGATTCACAAAGGGGGCTGGGCATCGTTAGGCTACGCCTAACTTCCGGTGCCCTGCTGCCCTCCAGGAAATGCCGAGGAGGGAGCTCTGCCATTCTCTAGCTCTGGTTGGGGCCCAGCTGTGAACCTGCTCTGGGAGTGAGGAGCCTGAGCTATGTCACCCCCCCCCCCCGCCCCCTTTTCCCCAACAAATGTGGAGGAGACGCTGCTCTGCCCTGCACTGGCCCAGGGGTCCGGGCACGCAGCAGGGAGGTAGATGACCGGACGTCACCTCAGTCTCCTTTGGAGCAGTGGCTTGACACCAGGCACCCCACCTGGAGGTGACTGCAAGAAACCCTGGGCTAGTGAGTGCAAGGGGGGGAGGCAGGACCAAACCTTTGCTGTGTTGCGGGGGGGGGGCAATCATCTGCGAAGGCCAGCCAGCTTCGGCCCAGTTTGGGGATTTGCCAGGCCACAGCTCTGAGGTCAGGGCTAAGTGCCTGGGCACATGCCAACCAGCAGACACCACAGGGTGAGGGGGAAGCTGATCAGGGGTTCGGGGATCTACATTTTGCAACCCTTTGTGGCTCTTGCCCAAGATCACATTGCTGGCGTCGGAGATTGAACCCAGCCCTCAGCCCTGGGCCATTCCTCCCTCTAGCGCTCAGTGCTCAAAGCGGGTACCACTCACCGTTGAAGATGGCATCCAACTTCTCTTGGCTCTTCTGGTCCAGCTGCCGGGCAGTGAGCCCTACACACACAAACAGCTCATCACATCCCTGCATCCCCAGTGAGGGTGTCAAAGCGTCTGTCACTCTCCAAGCAGCGGGGCTTTTCCTTGCCCCTTGCTGTCCAGGACGCACTCCTGAGTCCCCAGGGGAAAGGGCGAGTCCCCAGGGATGGCTGTAGGGCTGGTTGCCAAAGGAAAGCATAGCGCCTTGAGGTTCCACTACCACGAGCCCATGGTGGGGTGGGGGGAGGAGGGGATGGGGACTGCATGGGGAGCAGTGGGGTTAGAGGGGGCCCATCAGCTGATCAGGGCAGTTTGGGGTGAGCTTGCTCCTGCGGGTTTCTGACACCCCTGAGCCTTCATTCGGCAATCAGGAGCCCAGGGGTTACTTCTCGCTGCCGGCAGGGACTGAGAAGAGCTTGAAACTGGATCCAGCCCCCCTGCTTAAGGGACCCCTCTGCTCTGTGGTTACCTAGAAACCTGATGGCCGCTTCTCTAATGGGAGCCTGCGGGTTTTTCAAAAAGGCCATGGCCTAGCAGAGGAAGGTTTCTGCCCTCTCCTTTTAGCATGCCACCTAGGAGCCAGAAGAAGGGAGCACAAGGTTATTAAAGGCCTTTCCATCCTGCAGGCCAGGTTCCAGATCTGTGGAGTGTCCTGCTTTCGCCCCTCCTTCCTCTGCCGGGGGGATCACGCAGCGGGACTACAGCCAGGGCCAGGTGTGGTCCCGGAGCTGGGGCTCGGTGTGGGCATGGAGCCGGGCAATGGAGGGCTCCCGCAC